>NW_022111369.1:5621536-5625593 GCF_000313985.2 Echinops telfairi
CATTGTTACATCGCACCCTGACTGGCTCATCTCCTCCCCGAGACCCCTCTGCAAGGGGATCTCCAGTGGCCTACTAATGGGCTGCAAGATGAAATTCTTGATGCCAATCCTCTCTCCATGTATCATGATGCTACCTATCAGTCAGTTGTGAAGAGTTCTGTTTTCTTTACATCGAGTTGGAATCCACACTGAAGGCTGCAATCCTTGATTTCCTCAGCAAGCGCTTCAAGTCCTCCTCACTTTCAGAAAGCAAGATTGTGTCATCTGCATATCGCAGGTTGCAACTTGAGGCTTGAAGGTTTTCATGAGTTCTTTCCGTTTCAGAGATGCTGAGCATGTTCTTCCTTTTTGGTTTTCTATCACCAGGGCTGTGCACATTTCATTCTGCTATTTTCCTTTCTTCTCAAAAGCTGCTTTGAAATGTTCTGTTCAGCTCTTTTCATTTTATTGAGTCTTCCATTTGCCTCGGCTACTCTATGATTCAGAGGAAGTTTCAGTCTCTACTGACATCGACTTTGATCTTTTCTTTCTTTACTGTCTTTTAAATAACCGTTTGCTTTATTTAAGGATGATGTTCTTGATGTCCTCCCACAGCTCATCGGGTCTTCTGTTATTGGTGTTCTGTGAATTAAATCTGTTCTTGAAATTTGGGTGGGATAGACTTCATGTCTTATTTTGACTCTTGTGGACTTGCTTTCATTTTCTTTAGCTTCAACTTGAACTTACATTTGAGCAATTGGTGGTTTACACAGAACATCTATTTTCCATTCATAAATTCATACACATTTTGTTCATCTCACTGAATTCCAATTCAATGTAATATCACTCATCCCACTTCTTCCTTGTGTTTCCTTTGTGTCCATTCCTCCTTTCCTAATCCTTCTGAACTTTTGTCCTTGAGTACATGCTGTCCTCTTGATACCGAGTGGTTGGCTATTCTAGAGTGCGAGTACCTGAGAACAGTGTCATTGGTTCCCTTAGAGCCCCAAACCAAACTCACCCCCATCGAGGAGATGCAAACTCATAGCAACCCTATAGGACAGGGTAGACCTGCCCCATGAGTTTCTGAGACTCCTTACAAGAGTAGAAAGACCCATTTTT
This sequence comes from Echinops telfairi, assembly GCF_000313985.2. NCBI lineage: Eukaryota > Metazoa > Chordata > Mammalia > Afrosoricida > Tenrecidae > Echinops > Echinops telfairi. Next base: position 5,622,638 of record NW_022111369.1, read on the forward strand.
CTTCCTCAGAGTGGCTGGTGTTTTAGAACTCCTGGCCTTTCAGATGGCAGCCCAAAGTGAAACCACTATTTCACCAGGGCTTCTGGTCCCCCCATAGTCCTGTCAATTATTTGACTGAAAGTCAAGCAGTGGGGGCAAGGTCATTTCTTGACCTGAAGATTGACTAAAAGCTATAGTTTCAGGGTTTTCACTATCTGACCTGTAAGTTTGAGCTTTTTTACGATTTTGAGTTGTTTTTTCCCCCCTCACATTTCCACTCTATTCAGGATCTTCTAAACAATGGATTCTGTTTCAGAGCAGTGGGTTGTGGAAGCCAGGCACCATGTAATTCTCTTGGCTTTAGGATTATGGAGATTGATGTTCTTGAGAATCGACATAATTCAAGTAAGCTAGCATCTGTGGTGTTTTCCTTCTAATTTTACCCCACCTGTCCTGTCCACCCCTCCAGAAAGAATCTTTACTAGGATCTTCCTACGCTTCCCAGTTCCAAGGCCACTGAGCCTCTGACCCCAGTTACCCATGTCCATGCTCCCCAGAGCCTTGAAGTATCTATAGACACAATCCTATTGACATGTTTGCCTGTGCTAGAATGTTTTCTAAAGTGCTATGTAAAAACTCTTTTCTTTGCTTCTCCCCTTCTTTAATTTTCCTAAATCATAATGCTGATGACTCAACTCAATTTCCAAAGGAAAAGAAGTAAAATAATAATAATAATAATGGTGAGAAGAGGCCCTACTCTCCATGTGCAGATGTGAGCCTGTCACAATGAGTGTATCAGGGAGAGAAACTCTTCTTCATGCCCATGGCGCACCAGGTCGCTAAGGGCCCATGGCAGTGATTTTGTCCCTGACACCTCCTGTGCATACACCAGGGCAATGTGGAGTTTTATGACTGTCCTTGCTATGTACCTTGTACCATCCCTGTGCTAGAACTTTATGACAGAAGAGCAATACACCTAATCTTGGAATGATGGGAACGTTTTCCTCTGTCAATCTTTATGGGGGCAATTACCCGAGTTTTCCTATCAATGTATAAAAATGGAAATGTAAGATGAGAAAATCATTATTTGTTAGTCCTTCCATATCAAAAACAGTTCTGGGAAAGATCGCTTATAATAGAAAAGTGCCCCAAACATGTTATAAAGTTCTTTGAAGTTGTTTCCCTCAGACCATCAGAACAAATGCTTTTAATGCTGTAGGATAGGATGCTCTCTTATGCTCGCCCTGAAGAAGCAGTATATTGCACTAAAAGTGCAGTCAGAGAGGCTAACAGGGAAGGAAATACATTTTAAGAGTGTTTCAGAATATGATGCACTGAGCATGTTCAAGTCCTGTTCTTTCATGACCACACACCCTCTTGCTATTGCCACATAGATTTCTAGATGAAAACATGACAGCAACGTCCGTTGAAGAATGGAAGCTATACCATTGAGTCTTGTTCTCTTATGAGGCCTTAAAAGGGATGTTGTTAACCTTTATGCTGAGCTAGACTTTCGTTCCTGTGTTCCTTAGCCATGACATTGATGTTCCTTTGCTTTCAAATCATATAAAAAGTGGCCCAGCAGGACAGTTTGTGCACTAGCCATATGCAGCTTCACGGCAGGTCCTGGTGAGAGGTTCCCTATTAAAATTGTTTATTCTGTGCACATTTTCTGGGATTGTCAGAAAATACCTCAAGGATATCATAAAGATATCAAATGTGCTGATAAAATGAGAAAGTTTACACGTACTTAGACTAATCTCTACTTGATAGGGAAGGGTGTGTGTGTGTGTGTGTGTGTGTGTGTGCAAGGACAAAATGAAGTCATGCATTTGAAGTACTAAAAGCACTCAATAAACCTAGCATCAGAAGTCTTGCAGACTGCAGTATAAAACCGTAAGAAGAGTGGCTCGTGAAGGGATGGGCTGCAAAGGCATCTACCAGGACGAGTGTAAAACCGAGTGCTGGGAGCGCTCCGCTATCAACGAGTGGGGAGCAGCTGGGGGAAACATGGCAACAAGGAAATCTGTGTGTAGAGAGCCACAGTGCTGGTGCTGTGTCCGCTGGTTTATAGGTGCAGTTGGCAAACCTGGGCAAATGCAACGAGAGGGAACTGGGGGATTAAGTGCCTCAGTGCCACTGTCCTCTTTCTACCTCTCTTCTGCTAGTGAACCCCCAAGGCCTAACAGCATGAAGTCAGTCTTCACAGGTGACTCTCTGGGGGCACACAGCAGGTGGGAAGAGTGGTCTGGAGGGGCATCTGGAAGAGATCTTGCCCATTTTGAGACTCTCTTTAGAGCATAGACCCTCCTCTTTACTCCATTTGTCTTTCTTATTTTAAAGATATTCACACTTTCCTTCTGGGAAAGAGTCAATAAGATTTTGTTGATAGATGCTGTTATTTGAGGAAGATACTGTAAAAGTCTACCAAATGACTTTCTTCAGGGTGTAGTGAATGAATGGTTAGAGGTCAAAAGTCAATCACTAACCTAAAATGCCTATAATCACATCCATCTCTAAGCTGGCTGCAGGGCCTCAGTCCTCTGCTCATGGTAACTTGGGAAATCTGGCGAGGAAAATAGACTGACAGGCTGCTGCCTCCGTTGACCTAAAGTATATTCAGAGCCTCCGGGTGAGTCTCTTTTTCTGTCAACTTGCTCTGTTCTCTCTATGGTCAGTCCTACAGCAGGGGACTGGACATAAGCTCCGTCAGAAAGAATCCAGAGGACAGCTTTAGCAGGGAAAGCAGCAGGACCCGAGATAGGCTGGCTCAGTGTACCTTGTAGACCTCAGAGGGGAAAATGAGCTACTTTCAGCCAACCTAGTCAGGCAGTCCGGGGAGGGGGTGGGGGCTGGGGGGGTGGGCGCGGGTAGGGGCAGCGGAGGCTTCCTCAAAACTCAGAAAACATCTCCCCAGTTGTCAGAGCAGTCTAATAATAGAATATGCTGATTTAGGGACAGGTTCAAGTCTAGATTG
>NW_022111369.1:5625693-5630061 GCF_000313985.2 Echinops telfairi
GGAGGTAGAGCTGCATTCAACAGTAATAGTTCCTGCTGAATGACTACGCAAGAAACAATGATGAACAAACCTACTGTGAGTCACAGCACAGATGCCAAGGCCTTCCTCTTGTACTTGACAATAAGCAGGAAGTCTTGAAAATGAGGGATAATGTAGATATGCACAAAGACACAACGTCCTCTGTCAGTGGTTTTATTTCCTTTTTATTTGCAAGTCATCCTAGCAGAAATGCCATCCCACTTTTTCATCAACATGATGTTTAAATTGCAATAACTTTATAAGTTAATTTATAGAAGAATGTATATGCAAATTTTCTGAGTTAGGACAGAGCATATCAACAAAACCATCCCTCTATGTGCTTTTCTCTGCTTGTGCTTTGTGCTTTCATATTGCTTGAAGTCTTCTTCTGTTTTTTGCTTGAAGTTTTCCCTGAGAATTTCACGTACTATGAATGCAATTATAAAGGAGCCCTTCAATATTCCTATACCCAGTGCAGAATGCTGTGATTCTTAATGATGAATTAAGAATTGCTGGCGTCAATGTTTAAAATTCCAGCTGCCGCATCTCACCCCAGACCTAAGGAATCAGAATTTAAGAGGACAGGCAGCTTGGCGTGTCAGCTGGGTTTCGTCTGGATTACAACCGCCCTACAAATAATTCTGATCACCTGGGAGATGTGAGGTACATCAGGATCATTATGTTGTGTTCCCATCTAGGAGTCCTACATAGGCATCACCTGCCTGAGTTGGGAACAACCTGTGCTCAGTTCCTAATTCCACTGCCAATGTCTTGGTGGGGGCAGGGGGAGGGGAGTCATGGCAAAGTCTGACTCGTGGCAAAGTCATTAGTGTCAGAGTAGAATTGTGTTTTACAGATTTTTTCAGTGGCTGGTTTTGTCGTAGACAGCCAGGCCTTTCTTCTGGGTGGTACTTACAACATAGACTCAAACTCCCAACCTTTCGGTCCATGGCCAAATGTGTTAACTGATCCCCCCCCACCAAAGACTCCTACCTCCTAGAAAACTTCAGATAAATAAGGTCATCTCTTTGAGTCTGAATTATTCTATACCTAACGTCAGGCAAATAGCTTAGTCGATCTCATAAAGGTATGGGAATCATCTAAGATAACACAAATGCAACATTTAGTATAGTAAATGGCTCCACGTAAATGCACAGTAAAGATGACCATTAATTTGCTACATAATGAGCCACATGCTGATATTTACATCTTTATAGCAGAATGATTATCACTGTTTGGACATTTTTCAATATGATAATAAACTCCATCGCTGAATTAATAGAATTTTTCCTCACACATTTCACATCCATGCACTAAAAAATCAGTGCTTGTGTGGTGGGGGAGTATAGAACCTGGGTATAGAAAAACAAGAAGGGGCAGTGCTACATCTCAGTCCTATGTTAAGAAGAGCTCAATACATGTCTGGGCCTGAGAGGACCAGTGCTGGAAGCTCAAGTCTATGGTGGGGATATTTGAAAACACTATGACCCTTGCTAAGGGAAATGACCATCACCCAGCAACCCCACTGGGAGAAAGTTAGAGGATAACTACCTTTTTTCTTGCCTTTTTTCTTCTCTACTCCTAATTGGCTAAATCAGAACAAACATTGTTGAATGTTTTGAATTTCTTCTATGTGAAGACATTTAAAGTCAAGCCAGAGCCTGTCCTCATGGGCCTTGTGGTTGAGTGGGAAAACTAAACAAATCACACAAGAAACTAAAATGTGGCTAGATCGTTTTAGGAGTGATTCAGACAGTGCTACGGAAATATCAGAGGGAGGAACATTCAGCGGAGGGACCCTATGCCACGACTGAGCAGTGGAATTTAAGCTGGGATTAAGGGGCAGATAGAATATTGGCATGTGGAGATGGTCATTTTAGGCACAGAAACTAGAAGTCTGGGGTCATAAAGTGAAAGCAGTCAAGGTACAAGAAGGAAAATGCTGATAAAGTAAAACATATACATTGTCTAGGTTTTGAGTCATAGCTTCAGATTGCAAACTTCTACAAACGATTTCATCTTTAACATGGTTAATGGATCATATGCTTATCTCACCAAACCAAACTCACTGCCATCGAGTCCATTGGAAAGCACAGCGACCCTATCGGACAGACTAGAGCTGCTCCAGGGGGTTTCAAGACTGTCACTCTTACGGACTAGAAGGCCGCATCCTTCTCCCTCCTTCTCCCAGAGAAGGGCTGGTGGTTTCCAACTTTGACCTTGTAGTTTGCAGAGCGATGCATAAACCACTATGAAGGCCACCAGGGCTCTATACTTAGAGAACACTAAATTAATTACTTTAAAAAGTAATTCCACAATCTACTAAATGAAATGATAACCTTTAGCCCAGAACCGTTTCACACCTGAGCATGGACTGAGCATGGGCCTGTTGCATTAGCAGAGCATTTGTAGGGCAATTTAAATATATGTATAACTTTAATTTTTCTCTCTTCCTTTTCTAAGTAAAACTCAGGAAAGTCTGCATTAAAAGTTTAATCATTATAGTTTAAAAAAAATTCACTACCCTTGAGTCGAAACCAACTCAATATCCTATAGTGACCCTATAAGACAGGGTAGAACTGACCCTTTGGGTTTTAGAGACTCTGAAATCTTTATGGGAGTAGAAAGATATGACTTTCCCCAAGGAACAGCCAGTGGTTTCAAATGGCTAGCCTTACAGTTAGCAACTCATCTTGTAACCCACTATCCCACCAGGCCTCCTTGAGCCTGATTAAAACAGGTGAACCAAACGTCTCTCAATTATTTTGATACTCTATGCTCAGATTCGGGAGAAAGATGACGTCTGTCTGCTCCTGGAAATACAAAATAGTCACCATGTTCCACTCTTCACCCAAAGGTTGGATGTTCTAGTTCACCCAGACATGCACCAGACATCTAGTTCACCCAGACCATTAGGAAAGAAAGGCCGAATGGTCTTCCTTTTAATGAGCCTTTGGTTTGTATGGAGCACTGTTCTGCTGGGACACCTGGTGCACCATAAGCCAGATTGGACTCAGCAGCAGCTGGACCTGGTTTTAGGCTGAGTTACTGCTAAGAAGGAACATTTCTTTCTCTTCTTAAACTTTATTTTTATGTTGGGAACATTTCTTTTTTTAATGGCAAGTCAAAACGTAATGTAAGAAAGAATTTATGAACAGATCAGAAATTTGGAGTAAGGTGGGTTTACAAACTCAAGAACATTGCATAAATATATTTCATCTAGCGCACTTACTAATTGTAGAGTCTGTGCTCACTGAGGTGGAAAATACAATGATGACTCAGGAGAAGTCATGTCCTTCTCTTCCATTCTGATCCCAAGCTGACCGTGGAGATAAGTTATCTATCCACCAAGCTCTTGGGAACTTGTGCAGCGATTATTTCTCTTTGACTCTATGCAAATGCTGGAGACTTTGATCCTAATACAGTCACCTGAAATACTTTTCAAAGCTTGATGATTCACTTTAAATTGTGCTGAATATGTTAGAGAATGTAATTGCATATGTGCTTTTAAATGTTACAATCTAAATTATACCAGCTATAAACTAGCATTCATTGTGAGTTGATTATGTGTCAGGCAGTTTTTTATTTACCCCATAAGTAATTTTTTACTTTTAAAAATAAAGTTGATGTATAAATTTAATATAAAAAAAAGAACCAGTAAAATTATCTTAAATGTCATGGTAGAAAACATATATAGTGATACAATAAATTTCAGTAAAAAAAATTTATTTTTGTTAAGAAGAAAATATTTAAAAAGAGAATTAATCTTCATGAATTAATACTTAATGTCCTGATAGAAAATTGTCCTGATAGGAAAAAAAGGGTTTTTTTGTCTTGGTTATTTATTCTTTTTGTGTTACTTTTGGAAAAGTAAATTGTGCTTTATGAAATAAGATAAACTGGTTTTATATCAAATGACAGTGTTCTTATTTTTGCAAATAAGCTACTATAGCTTAAATTATAGAGGTGACTAAAATTTTTAAAAATTCTCTTAATTGGAAGTTTACTGAGACATAAACATTTGCCTTAAATTTCCTAGGAAATGTCAGTGTTTGCTTTTCTTTTATTATGATTATTCCAAATCTATTTTAATGCTTATTTATTTGGATTATATTTTAAGTTGATAAAATTTGTCAGTTAGTTTTGAGTGGGTCAAGCAAGTCTGAAATTTAGAAATCATGTGGTCAATTAAAATAAGTTATCATTAAAAGGGCACACCAACCTGCCATTGTGAGGCAGGGTCTAAACCCATTTGGCTCCACATACAAGCAATCAGGGATCAGCTATCTCTTTATTCTTTATTTCCTCCTTCTCTCTCTCTTCCCTCTTTACCATCACAGCCAATCTTAG
>NW_022111369.1:5630305-5632219 GCF_000313985.2 Echinops telfairi
TCAGTGCCACACACAGCACAGCACGGGGTCAGCTATTTCTTTATCTATTTTTTCAATTCTCTCTCCTTCTCCTTCTTTTTTCTTTTTTTACTTTCTTTGTGCTCTTCTTTCACTTTTTCTTCTTTTCTCCTCTTGTTCTAGCTCTTCTCTCTTTCCTACCACAGCCTCAGCAGACTCAGTTCTCTTTTTGTTGTTTTCTTTCTTTCTTTTACTGTTTTCACTTTTGTTTACTCTGTGCATTGTACTTGAGTGTGTGTGAGTGGCTGTCAGTTTTCTAGGCATTGTTGCTCCAGTCTGTGTCTTACTCTTTCTCTCTTTTTCCTCTCCTTTCACTCTCTTTCCAATCACTAGCCACTAGCGGCCTCCAGGCTACTCTCCACTGCCTAGGGCAACTCTGAAGGCCCAACTGGGGGAGCTCCCACCCGCATTTATTGGGTTGGCAAGCAGCTGGGGAATTCACACCGGTCCTCTTCCACACACCAAGCAGCAGGGGGTTCTCCCCTACAAAAAGTGGGGGCATCCCCAGCCTAAATCCTGAGGCCCTGCAAGTGACTTGGGGAAATGCCTGACCACCATTGGTGGGGTTCCATGGAATTGCGGGAACATCAACCCAATCTCCAAGGCGATCTCTCTGTCTACAGTAATCCCCCTGCCAGCTACATAGCTCTAAACCAAGGAGGATATACCCACATACCCTCCTCAGCACTCCAGTTGCAGAGGAAAACACCACAGGTCAGCCGAGGTGCTCCAAGAACCATGAAGCTTACTTAGAGATTGGCCAGGGAAGCAACATCCTCGTGGGCCAACAACAAACAGTGTCACATGAGAGGTATATCCAACACACATTTCAAGTAACACAATACTTGTGTCACATGACAGGTGTCACATGAGAGGTATATCCAACACACATTTCAAGTAACAGATTACTGGACGGCCAGGATAAGAGTGAAACCACAGGAAGATATAGCGAGAGCCTGATGCCTCAGTACAGCTACCCGAAGGTAGTTCATAGAAGGACTCATACGAATCCCCCAAGAGTGAGCCAGGCTCTTCGACTCAGGAAGATGGCTCCAGGCTCCTCTAAAACAACACATAAACAGCAACCAATTCTAACAGCTTTAACGAAAAAGCAGGAGAAATAGAAGACAATGCTGGAAGAAGTCATGAAACTAACGATGGGCATAGTAGAAGCAAATATTGACCAGCCACAAAAAGAGATTTTTCAAAATGCTGCTTGGAGTCATAAAGGATATGAGGGAATCAATGCAGAAAAAAGATGAGATGATAGAGGAGATAAAGGCAACGCACCCAAAGGGAAATACAAGAGTTAAGGGATGAAATAACAAAATCCAGTGACAAATTGACAGATCTTTCCAATAGGCTTGAGAAGCCAGAGAATTGCACCAGTGACCTAGAGGATGACCAAGCAGTCAAATAAGACAATCAAATTAGCTAAAGAAAACTTAAGAGTCATGCCTGATGCTATGAAAAGAAACAATATTAAATAATTGGGCTACCGGAACAAGACACAACAAAGACGTCAACAGTGAAAATAGCAAGGGAATTCTTAGAGGAAAGCTTCCATAGCTTAATAAATGAAAATCAGGCAACCATTCAAGAGGCTGAAAGAACACCAGCCAGACTGAATCCCAAGAAGTCACCAATACATATAATTGTCATATTATCCAACTATGAGGAAAAGGAGAAGACCATAAAAGCAGCTATGGAAAAGCAAACAGTCACGTGTAAAGGTACCCCAATAAGAGTATGTTCAGACCTATCAGTGGAAACGATGAAGAAGAGGAGGGAATGGAGTAACATATTCCAAAAAATGGAAGGAAAACAATGCAAACCCAAGAATACTTTACCCAGCCATCTACAGTGAAACCTCGCCACTTCGCACTTCGACTTCTG
>NW_022111369.1:5633687-5635382 GCF_000313985.2 Echinops telfairi
AAAAATAAAATAAAATAAGTTATCAACAAAACATACAAAAATTGAGAATTCAAATCTGCAGGAAGCAAGTAGACCAACTTGCTCTACCAAATTGCTTTTGAAGAATAGTGAACTTAATGAAGAAAAGTGTACTCCAATTATCCCTACCTATAAGAAACCTCGGTGGTGCAGCGGTTACTCTCTGGGTGGTGTGAGCTGCAAGGGCAGCCGTGAGAAACCCCCAGCAGCTCTGTATGGGAGAAAGACGGGGTTTTCTGCAGAGCTCTCTGCTCCAGTACAGTCACAGTCTGAGGAACTCACAGGGGGGCTCTCCCCTACCCTATAGGGTTCTATGACTTGGCATCGACTTGAGGGCAGTGAGATTTTATTTGTTGGTGGTCTTTTATACTCCAAAAGGTAGGCAGTTCAAACCCACCAACTGCACTGTCAGACAAAGATGCAGCAGTGGGCTCTCATAAAGATTTATGACCATGGAAACCCTATGGGGTAATAGGGTTGCTATGAATCAGTCAGTTCGATGGCAGTATTTTATATGAAAGCAAAAATAAATTCAAGAATTCTCCAGTTTATTCTTGCTAAACCCAACATTAATTTTTCCCAGAGCAGGTGTGATGTCAAACTTGAGGTCTTGTAAAAGCCATCACCTTTGACTGAGTCACAGCTGATTGCTTTATCAGCACATATAATTCAAAGTCAAATTGCCTTTCCTCAATGATGGCAATGAAATAAAGTCATCACATCTGGACTTACAGCTGAAGCAAATAGCATTATTTACTTAGAAAGGAAAAGGTTATAATTTTCTCATGAAGAAAAAAAATTGAAGAGCAAACAAAAGCCAGTCTCATGAACAAGATACTGGAAAAGACCAATGAGCTAGAACCACATTAGATTAGTATGACAAAAGATGAGAAAAGTGGGAATATAAAAGTTTGTTTTCTCCTTTCTGATCATAGTTTAATCTGTCCATCTTTAAAATCCACTCTTGCAAAAATAGCACGTTACATGAAAACATGTTTATGTGCTAGCCTTGTTCAAGTACCACTTTTTTATTTTTCTTCTATTCAAGAACAATAGTTCAGTGTAGTCACTACCACTCGCCACCCCCTCACTAAAAGAAAGAAAAAGAAGAAGAGTTTATAGACCAGTAAAAGTAGGAAAACAGAATCCATGCATAATGTCACTCAGTCACACAGCACGGTCTTCAGTTTAGGACATCTAGTTCTAATGTTCCCTACCCCAACTTCTTTAACCTTTTTGTAAAAGTCCTTTTATTTTAAAGTGTATTTACAAATTGCATATTTTTTACACAAATATGGCTATATTAAATGATGTTTTGCTTGGGGAAAGTCTGCTGCAAGAACAAACAAACAACAACAACTTTCATTAAATTAATTCTGGTTCATAATGACCTTATATTCCTAAGGCTGTCAATCTTGACAGGAGCGTCCAGCCTCATCTTGCACTCATGGAGAGGCTAATAGGCTTGAGTAGCCAACCTTGAGCTTGGCAGTCCAGTGTTTTCCCAACAGTGTCACTATACCTTTTGATAGCCGGGCACCATCGGCTTTCTTCACCACATTTGCATATGCACCTGCTTTGTCTTCAGCAATTGTGTTGGGATGGTGATCATCATAGAATGCAAGTTTAATAGAACAAAGTATTCTTGTTTTGAGGGAGTACTTGAGTGGAGCCCCA
>NW_022111369.1:5636291-5637939 GCF_000313985.2 Echinops telfairi
CTGCTTGTTTGAAGCAAGCCTTTAATGCCCCAGACACAACATTTTTCTGATAGCCAGGCGCCATTTAATTTCTTCACCTTACTTTGTTATAACAACCATATCTTCAGTGAACCTTTCAGGAGGGAAAGTATCAAGCAGCAACATGTCTTAAGAATTAATCATTCTTGATTGGGGCTAGAATTAAGTGAAAGCCCAAGATCCATTCATATATCAATGGTTTATAGATGTCTCTGCTTCACCTTAGAGACATCATTGTCATTTTATGTTAGAAAATATTATAAATCACCCCACTGAGGCATATGGTAATTCTTTTGTTAGCTTTCAGTTGAGAACAAGAGATTATACAAGTATAGGCTGGCTATGAACCATAATACATGAATTATTGATTTGCACAATTAAACTTTTAAGTGACTGGACAATATTTACACAGTGGGGGTTGATAATAAGGCAAAATTTTCAATAATATTCATCGACTCTGGCAGAACCAGACCTCATAGATTAATATATATCTTAATGAAGCAAGGAGGACATTAAAATTTCATGGTATTTATGGTATATGGTAGTTATGCACCACCATTCACTGGGGTGATTGAAAATTTTGAAATCTAGTTCCAAATTTTAGTTTTCATAAGAATCATTTGGGAGCATATTAAATAGTAAATTCTCAAAAACGTATCCACAGAGATTCAGTAGATCCAGGATGAATTCTTGGAATTTGAATTTCTAAAATTTTTGCAAAAATATAGATGGCACTACATTTGTCAATTGAACATTTTTCACATGTCAGCACTTTAGAACCACCAACCATTCCCACAGAGAAAGACTAGGCTTTTTACTCCCATAAAGAGTGATAGTCTTGGAAGCTCACAGGGACAATTCTACCTTGTCCTGTAGGGTTGCTATGAGTTAGCATTGGATCAATGGCAGTGAGTTTTTTGTTTTGTTTTGATTTTTAGATAAGTCAAATCAATTACATTAATTATAGTGTGTAACCACCACCAATAAATGCCCTTTGTCAAACCCTCCATTCCCATAAACAGCAACTCAATAAACAATAACTCTCTCCACTTCTTGCTCCTTCTAGCCCTCATAACTACTTTTAAACTATAATCTACATGGAGTTATCTGTTTTGTGTTCTTTATATTAGTGTGATTGATTTATTTCACTCAATATGTTTTCAAAGTTCATCATGTGGTGGCATGTTATATTCTATATATTACATATTACATTTTGTTTGTTCATTTATCCGTTGATGGACACTTGGGTTACTTTTTCCTTTTGGCTGTTGTGAATAATGCTAAACATTGGTATGTATGTGTGTTTATGTCATTGCAATCTTGAAAAGGAAGAAAAAGGTAGGAAGACTCTCACTTATTGATCTCAAAATATATTGTAAAGCTATAGGAGTCAAAACAGTCTCTATTTCAAAATCTGCATTTCTAAAAAGTATGTAAGGTTGTTCTGTTACAAGTCACCATGGGTTTAGAAATATTGCAGCTTATTATTGATCTCTCTTCTAGCAATAATAGCTACAATCCTATTGTGCCTGAGATAATTATGTTCTGCAAAGACAACAATCTACTAGGGCTCATTGCAAAAAAATCCATTCTTCACAAATTAGCTATTGATAAATGTTATTTTTTTTTT
>NW_022111369.1:5639935-5641087 GCF_000313985.2 Echinops telfairi
TCCCATATCTATTCCATTGATAAAGCAGCACTCTTGAAAGCCATAAACAAACTTCTGAAGGGGTAAATTCTATGGCCTGCTTCTTTAAAAACAAAGCAAAACATTTTCTATTGTAAATCAGATAAAGGTCTACTCCTATAACTGAAATTTCATTTCCAGCTTTTTCATGCTGTTCTCTCACCAGTTTAGTAATTCCCTTGATGCCAGGAATTATAAATTGGTGGCCTTCCCAGAGGTTCGTTAGGTCATGCTATTTTAGCAAAAATTACATCTAGTCATTTCCGTTCTCATTTGCAGCTTCAGCCGCTCCCGCGTGAGCACAAAGCCATATGAAGATATAACCCTGGTGCTACAGTATTGGAATCTCCTGTGCCCTCGCTTTCTCAAAGATTGTTTGGTAGCCACTTAGTTCTTTTCAAATCTGTATGTTATTCGTTCTAAAAATGTCAGGTATTTTGTCTAAGTGAGTGGGTCCAACATTGACATTGTCGGTCCCAACCCTGTTGTCAATATCTGATTGTAGATTACCACCTGACACCTAGACATTTCCACTTAGTAGAGGCTTATAGCTATGCTACCTCCCTCCAATTTAACATGCCTGGGTTCATAAGGGTGGCACCTTGGTGGCCTTATTTGTTGGGCTAATAACCGAAAGGTTAGCAGTTCAAATCCACCAGCCACTCCAGCAGGAGAAAGAGGAGGATTTTTGTTTCCTGAAAGATTTACGACTTTGTACAAATCTTCGTAAGATGATTGAATGATTAAATTATATGATATGTGAAGTATATGCCAATAAACACATTTTTTAAAAGATTTGCAGACTCGGAAAGCCACAGCGCTGCTCTACGCTGTCCTATGAGGTTGCTGTGAGTCAGAATGGACTCGATGTTAGTGAGTTTGGAGTGGTCTTTAAAAAAATCATTTTATGAGGGGCTCATACAACTATTATCACAATCCATACTTACATTAATTGTGTAAATCACATTTGTACATTCATTGCCCTCATAATTCTCAAAACATTTGCTCTCCACTTAAAAGCCCCTGGCATCAGCTCCTCATTTTTACCCCACCCTCCCCGCTCCCCACTCCCTCATGAACCCTTGATAATTTATAAATTATTATTTTGTCATATCTTTGCACTGTCAGACGTCT
>NW_022111369.1:5645167-5648168 GCF_000313985.2 Echinops telfairi
AAAATTCAAAAAGGCCACAGAGGCGACCTCGTCACTTTCTATACATCAAAGTATTGTATCTCTACTGATGGAGACAGGAACCACAATGAGACTTTCCTTTACTGACTCACAGACTTAAATAATCTCAGGCAAGCAAGCCCTGGTAAGCACATACAGAACAGGAAGGGATTGTATTAAATGTGTAACACATAACACGAGTGGGATGAGCTAGGGGTATATATATACTCAATAGGAAGGGGATGCAACAGAGGCATATATGTGACAGAAGGCACACACATAAAAAGATGGGTAGGCTCTAGAGTCACAATGGCAGCCTAACCTTGGTCATCTTTGAGATGGCTTGCTATTATGTAAGCTGCTAACAAATTGGCTCCCAACTTATGATGACTCCATATACCATGAATAAAATTTGGCCTAGTCCTGTGCCAGATGTGGATCTGGCAGAATATGGGTCTAAGCAGATGTGAATCAGATTGTATTGGCTGATTATCAGAAGTAAATTGTTAAACCATTCTTCGAATCTCTTAGGCTAGAAGATCTGATCAGCATTGTAGCAACATGCAATCCACCAATGGCAGATGAGTAGTGGTTGTACATTAGGTGCATTGGCATTGGCTGGAAAGTGATCCCTAGTTTCTTGCATGGAAAAGATTTCTGGTGGTACAGTGGGTTAAGCCTTAAGCTAGTAACTGCTAGGTTGGTGGTTCAAACTCACAAGCTGTTCTGCAATAGAAAGATAAAACTGTCTGCTCCTGTTAACGATGTACAGTCTCAGAAACATAAGGAAACACTACTCTCTTATAATTAAGTCAAATTTTAGTAAATACTCTGTCAGAATTAACACAATAGCAGTGGCAACTCCTACATGACAGTGAGAATTCTACCACGTAACAACCAGCATGTCATGCTTAGTGCCTAATGAATGATTTCTTTAACTTACCCGTATGTTTCTATGCAGACTTAAAAAAAGAAAGCATGCAATTTTCATGTCAAAGTGATTCATTTATATAAAGAAAAATGGGGGGAAATAACTAAATAAAAAGAAACATGGGACATTGTTGATTTGCCCAATGCTCCCAAGACAAGGATTAGACAATCATTTAAAATCATATATACTGTGGGAAAAGTTATTTATAGTCAAAATGCATGTGCCCTTATTACTCTGATTGAAATAGGTCAGAACTAGCTGTTCATGGGTATATTAAGTCTGGAAATATTTTTTCTCTGTTGGCAGTAAAGGTAACATGAAATTTCCCATATGAATATTTAAGAAAGTAACTTGTTCTATAGCTGTATCACATTTGCATACTTATGACTTCAGTTCTTGGCAGATTGAAGCTGCAGGTCTTTTTACAATGAAATGAAAATCATTGCTGCTCTACACAAAAATTACTTTTCTATTTGAGATGAAGAGTAGACAGCACCAGTTTACTAAAGAAATACATTTTATCTTGGGGAATAACATCAGACAGAACTGGCCTTCCCTTGGAACAGCTGCATTCCTGACTGGAAGTCTGTATGTTCCCCAGATCTTCAAGGCCTGCTATTCAAGGTTAACATTCGGAAGAGGCTTCGGATTGTAACGAATTCCTGATACGCCAAGAAAGCAAGTTAACTTCTTTTTATCATTCTCCTATAGCTGAGGGTTTAAAAATGTTTGCTATGGTTGTAACAGTGTTTTTAAAAGAGAAAACAATAAAGAAAATATACATATACGTATAGTCATATATGTATGAGTATACACCATAAGGGATCCAGTTCCGTCCTAGATCATCTGAGCCTTACCAATCCAGTGTGGCCACACCACCTCTATCTAGTTTTGCCCTATCAAGGGGAAGGGAAAGAGCGTTGTACACGAGCCTTAGCCTTCCTTATCTATGACCGAGCCGGATTGGATCCGCATGTTAATTTATGGAAATGTGGTCAACTGAGCGCACACAGGTCCTAGTCAGTGAAGAAATATGGTGGCACAACCACTGCTTTAGGGCAGCATTTTCCACAATATCATCTGAGGACATTCTGCATCTTGAGAGGGTAAGGAAACGTGTATGTGTAAGATCACCCAAGATGAAGGAAATGTTAATCTCTGGAGGGGAGACCTAAGGAGATTTTTCTGCAGAACTAAAAGTTTAGAAACGTCAATCTGGGTGCCCACAAATCTAATTCTTTACCTCCTTCCAACTTGTTATCTAGTCAAAAAGGGAAAAGTAGACATCACAATATTTTTAGTGAACAATTGTGAATTCAGCTTTTTGAGATCTGAAGCAGAAAGGGAACCCTGCAGAGATATCGCAAGAGCCTCATCACTGGTAAAAATGCTATGCTTTGTTTGCCTCATTGCCTCATGTCTCCTCAAGTCACTAGGATCCGCCACAGGGCATGTCTTCCAGAAAAAAAAATATTGGATAGTACAAAGCTTTTTGAAATTTACCTTGTCAAATAGTATTTAAATTGGGAAACACACCATAACAATCAGAGAAAGATGCTTCATGTTTCCTGAAAAATCAGACTGACAATAATGGGCTTCCACTGCATAGTTGCCATGCCCTTTAGACCTGCATTTGGATCATTAAACAACATCCCTAATGTTTTCTCTTCCCAGCTCACCCAAGTGCCAAGTGACAGGTGTCACTGATCTTATGCTGCGTGTTCTCACTACTGTTCAGTTAAGAAGTAAAATGTGCTTACTCTGGAGGCTGTCATTTAAAAAAAATCATTTTATTGGGGGCTCGTACAATACTCATCACAATCCATTGTATCAAGCCCATTTGTACATTTGTTGCCATCCTCATTCTCAAAACATTTGCTTTCTACTTGAGCCCTTAGTATTAACTACTCATCCCCCCCATAACCCCCTCCCTCGTGAACCCTTGATAATTTATAAATTATTATTATTTTGTCATATCTTACACTGTCCGACATCTCCCCTCACCCACTTTTATGTTGTCTGTCCCCAAAAGAAGAGGTTATATGTAGATCCTTGCAATCGGTTACCCCTTTC
>NW_022111369.1:5649344-5653188 GCF_000313985.2 Echinops telfairi
TTTTTTTTTGCTGACTTACTAAATATGATGTTGTTCCCCAGAGACTGGTCCCTCCTGATATCAAGTCCAAAAGTATGTGAGACCAAATCTCATCAGCCTCACTTAAGGAGCAATCTGGCTATATGATTTTTAAAAAATTATTCTGGCACTCCAAGGCAAATTCAATATACATCGCCAACACCATAATTCAAATGCATCAGTTCTACTCAAGTTTTTCTTATTCATTGTCCAACTTTCACGTGCACAAGAAGTGATTAAAGAAACCATGACCTGTAGCAAGCACACCTTAGTTCTCAAAGTGACATCGTTATCCTTTAAAGAGGTCTTGTGCAGCAGATTTGCCCTGTGTAATATGTTCTTTGATTTCATGAGTGCTGCTTCCAGCATCTTTGATTGTGGAGCCAAGTAAAATGAAATCTTTGATAACTTTGATCTTTACTGTATGTATCATGATGTTGTTTACTAGCCCAGTTGTGAAGATTTTGGTTTTCTTTACATTGAGCTGTAATCCATATGGAAAGCTGTAATCTTTGATCTTCATCCACTTCTCTTCATTATCAGCAAGCAAGGTTGTGTCAACTTGCATCTGCATATTGCAAGTTGTTAATGAGCCTTCTTCTAATCTTCATGCCTAGTTCTTCATACAGTCCAGCTTCTCTGATTGTTTGCTCAGCATACAGAAAGAATAAGCATGGTGAAAGGATACAATGCTGATGCATGTCTTTCTTGATTTTAAACTATTCCTCTGTTCTGTTCCAACAACTGACTCTTGGTTTACATAAGGTTCAGCATAAGCACATTTAAATGTTCTGGAATTCCCATCCTTTTCAATGTTATCCATAGTTTGCTATGATCCACACAGTTGAATATCTTTGCATAGTCGATAAAACAAAAGTAAACCTCTTTCTGTTCTACTCTTCTTTCAGCCAAGATCCAGCTGACATCAGTGATAAACTTCATTCGACTTTGACTTTGGCTAGAATCTCTGGAGAAGCATAACTAGTGAAGCTTGTAGATGTACATAGAGAGAAAGCTTTATATCAAGCAAATGGCTCACAGATTTGTAGAGGCAGGTATGGTCCAAGTCTGGAGTCAAGATATCAGTCTAGAAGCTTCTCTGTATTCACATAGATGGAGAAGCTGGCAAACTCAAGGTTGGCAAGTCAGATCGGAGGCTCTGGGATGCAGAGGTGAATGAATCGAACACTAGTAAGGTGTCAGGCTATGGAAGAATCCCAGAACAAGCAAGCAATACAGTAAACTACTGGCTCAAGGTACCTGAGATCAGATAATGAACCAGATATAAGATCCAGACACGGCAAAAATCAAGCAAGCTTTTTCACAGTTTCCCTTTATATAGGAAGCAGGCTACATTTCTGAGGGCAACTCATCATGAAGAATTACCATGTCTTAACTACCAAGCCACTGAGTCCTGGCCCAGCCAAGTTGACCAAAAAACCTAAGTATCACACATGTCCTCTTCTGAATCTGGTTTGCATTTCTGGCATTTTGAGGTTGATACACTACTTTAAACTTAAATATATATATATATTCAGAAAATGTTGCTTGGTTATGATATCAATAATACTGTTCAATAATTTCCACATATTATTTTGTCATATTTCTTTGGATCTCTTCCAGTTGGTCAGCCAAGTGCTGTTTCAAATTTCTTGCCATAGATGAGTATCTCCAGTGCAACAGATCAGTTTTCCATTCAACAATTCATACACATATTTCGTGTTATTTATTGCAATCCCTATAAAGTAACATCACTTATCCTACTGCCTCCCTATGTTTTTTGTTTGTTTCCATTCCTCTTTTCCTAACCCTTCTGAACTTTGTCTCTAGGTATATGCCACTCTTTTGAGCTCATTAGAGAAACAAAAACATAAAAGCTGACATGGTACTATTTTAGGGGGAAAATGTCACTTGATAGGGTTCAGTGAATTGGACCCTTATTGTTGGGTGCCATGGTGTTGGCTGACTCAGAGAAAGTCTATGCACAACAGAAAGATGCATTATCTGGTCCTGCTCCCATCCCTCTACAGCAATCTATGATCCACTCACTCTACCTTTCTGCTGGGTCTATTGCAATGGCCACACAGAACACACAGAAATGCTTACCTATATGGAGATGGTTCTGGAGGTCATCAGGTATAATAATTCAGGTGAAAATGTGCTCAGGATACAGTCAGAACAGTTTCTTCTATGCCATGCCATCAAGCAGGCCTCTCTCTGGTTAGCAGCCTAAGTAACTATGCCCCCAGGTGCCCACAGAGACACCCAAGAGCACAGCCAACTCAGAAAAATGAAATCCTTGAGAAGTTCTGTCCTTTCTCCCTTTATCATATTGTTGTCTATTGACCCAGTTTTGATGATTTTTATTTGCTTTACATTGAATTGTAGTCCATATTGAAGGTTGTAGTCTTTGATCTTCATCGGTCAGTACTTTGAGTTTTCTTTATTTTCAGCAAGCAAGGTGTACCATTTATGAACCACAGGTTATAAATGAGCCTTCTTCTATTCCTGACACCTCATTATTCTTCATGTAGTTCATGTTATTGGATTATCTCTCAGTGTGCTGATTAAGTAAGCCTGGTGAAACAATTTCCTATTTTAAAATCATACAGTATCCCTTTGTTTTATTTGACTGAACTCCCTCAACTCTGTACAGGTTTCATATGAGCACAATGAAATGTTCTGAAATACCCATTTTTCTTTGACAGTGTTATGCATAGTTCATTACACTCCACTCAGTTGAATGCCTTTACAGAGTTGAACCCTTAGACTTCAGAATCTATGATATGTTCAGGGTTATATTGTCATATTCTACCTGATATTCTATTTTTTTACCCTTCCACATACCTCTCACTTGGCACACTTGTCTTCCAAGTTTTCATATTTCCAAAGTATTTCTGATTTGAATCAGGAAATAACACAAAATTTATTACCCCCAGATGTATGGAGCTGGGAAAATAAACCAATAAGGAGGTCAATTAGTTGAAAAGTAACTCCAGAAAAATTTTAAAATCTCTATCTTCTATATTCTGTAAGTAAAATATGTGACTTTATGATTGGTGTGTGTGGGGGGGGTTTGACTGAACTGAGGTTGTGCATTAAGGATATTGGTATATTGGAAGGAAGAGAAAGGACTGTGAACAATACCAGACATAGATTTGCATCCCAGTGCTGCTCTTACTAAGCTGTTTTACTTTGTACCAATTACCTAACCTCTTTGCTCTTACGTCCTTAACATGTAACACTGGAATCATGTCATAAATAGGGACTAATCAGATTTTGTAAAGTATAAGGTCATCAAAAAAGAGGATTACCTTAATTAGTGTTGATACGGGACCCACAATTATAGGTTCAAACATACCAATGGTTGTGAAGATGGCTCAGGACTGAGCAGTGTTTTGCTGTGACTGTTATGCATAGGGTCACTCATAGTTGGAATCCACTCAATGCCTCCTAACAACAACAACAACAGTAAAATAAGCATGTTTCCTCTGAAAATCAGAACCTACAATAAAGTAGAAGAATTAGAGTATGTAATGTGACTTAAGTCACCATCCTTTGTTTTCCCTGGGTTTTACCTTTCAACAGGTAGGACCTGCTGAAAGGTAAAAACCATATCTCCATCAGAGTCTGCCCTTTTGTGACCTGTTTCCTGATGGAGATTTGGTAGCAGCAAGAAGAGTTGCTTTGACTTTTGGACATATTTGGCTTCTGGCTCTGGACTCTGCGTGTGGTTTGCCCCTGCCTGACCTTTGCATGTAGGACTTGATAGTATCCACAAACACATGAGCTCTGTCCTTGAGATGTTTATTGTGCCAGCCTGGCT
>NW_022111369.1:5654394-5655806 GCF_000313985.2 Echinops telfairi
CTACATAAATGGGAAAATGTTCTGTGCTCATAGATAGGAAGCTTTAATTTTGTGAAAATGTCAATACTACCCAAAACAATGTATAAAACCTATAAAGCAGTTGAGATCCCAGCATCATTCTTGAAAGAAATGGGGGAAAACTAACCTTTACATAGAAAAGAGAAATAAATAAATAAATAAGAAAGGAAAGAGAACCAGAGGATAAGCAATGCACTATTTATGAAGCACAAACTATGAGGCTGCTCACTTCCTTATCTCAAAACCTAGTACACAGTCACAGTAGTTGAAGAAGACTTGTAGTGACACACTGAAAGATACGAGGGGGTTCCCCCACTGCCAAAAAAAAAAAAACAATGGAAAAAGCTCTGCTGGGCAGAGCTTTCATCGTATGCATTTTTCCCGCTAGGCGACCATTGAGCAACTCACTCCAAGTTAGTGCCGTGAGTGGTGCCTCCCGGGAAGGTTCTCTCTGGTCACAGTGAATTTTTTCATGAAAGCAGTTTCACTAGAACCTCGTTTTTTATGATGGCCAATTTAAGAGGAAAGCCTGCGAGTGTCAAACATTGCTTCCTGCTCAGGAAAAGTTCCACAGATACTGTTGTGATGTTGAACACAGCTTACAGGGACAGTGCTAGAGGGAAAGCCTCAAAGGTACAAATGGTCTTGTTTCAAAAAAAGGTGAAATGTTGATGGATGACAAACCTTCATTCTGGAAGTCTGTCAACTTCTCAAACAGGTGAAAATATCGACACAATTCCTGCAGTTGTGCTTGAAGACCAAGGATGGACCAGTGAGGAGATGAGGAAGTTATCTGGGCTATCTTGGAGTTCTGTGCACTGAATTTAATGGACAATTTGGGAGTAAGAAGAGTTACTACAAAACTTATGCCTCAGGTTTTGACTGATCAGCAAAAATAGCGTTGACTGGAAACATGCTGCGCTTTGAAAGAACAGTTTTGAAATTACCCAGACTTTCCCCCCAAGGTCATTACTGGTGACAAGACATGGTGTTAGTCTTAGGACCCTGAAAGCAAACAGCAATCAAGCCAGTGGAAGATGTCATTGTCACCTCACCCCCAAAAAGTTCATCAAATGAAATCAAAGATCATTTGTTTGTTTGCTTTTTAAATCATTTTATTGGGGGCTCCTACAACTCTTATTAAAATCCATACATCCATCCATTTTGTCAAGCACATTTGTACATTTGTTGCCATCATCATTCTCAAAACATTTTTTGTCCACTTGAGCCCCTGGTATCAGCTCCTCCTTTTCCCACCTCCCTCTCCCACCCTCCCTCACTAACCTCCAATAATTTATAAATTATTATTATTATTATATCATGTCTTAAATTGTCCAATGTCTCCATTCACCCACTTTTCTATTGTCCATCCTCCAGGGAGGTGGTTATATGTA
>NW_022111369.1:5656354-5659506 GCF_000313985.2 Echinops telfairi
TACTAGACCTATAAATATATGCTCATAGATCTATTTCCCCATCCTCATATAAAAAATATATTTACATATGTACATGCCTGTATTTAGACTTCTATAAATGCCCTTTGCCTACTAGTTCTTTCCTCAATTTCCTTTTACTTTCCTCTTGTCCCACTATCATGCTCAGGCTTCAATTGGGTTTCAGTAATTCCTCTTAGTTACATTGCCTTTGATCAAGCCCTACCAGGCCTCTTACACCCTCCTCGCCATCAATTTTGGATCACTTGTTGTTCCATTGCCCCTGAGTTTGTTAACACACACTTCCTTTCCCCCACCTCTCCTCCTCCCATGTCCTTCCAGAACCGCTGGTCCCATTGTTTTCTCCTTCAGCTTGTTTATCCTGTCTTTCCTATCTAGATAGACCTGTAGAGATAGTAATATGCACACACACAAAAAAGAGAAAGCAAAACAAAGCAACAAAAGAAAAGAACAACAAAAAAAGACAAAAGGAAAAAAAAAAGAAAAGTCTGTAAATATTTCAAGGTCTGTTTGTTGACCTTTAGGAGTTTTTCAGTCCACTCTGATGGGGTGCCAAGCCCTGGCTCCAAAGTCTATTTTTGGTATTCACTGGGGATTTGGTTGCTCTGTTCCCCTTGCTGTTCTGTTGCACACCTTTAGTGTTTCACCTCAGTGTGGTGGGGTGAGATCAGGTGTAACTCCCACATTGTGTCTCCAGTGTTGTCCCCCATAGCACTATGAGTCAGTGAGAGACATAGTGTCTCCTAGTGGGTCTGGCCCTATGGTCCTTTCTGTGCTTTGACTGCTCTGAGTAGGGATATCGTCCTCAGGGCTTGGTGGGCCAGGATGTGTTCCACTCTCTCTTTCTCTCCCTTAATTTGCTCCTGTGTGCTCTGATCAGACATGTTCCTCTCCCTGAGCTGTAGCTTCAGTGCTGTCCTCTGAAGTGAATTATTCTGCAGGGTGGGGGTGGGAGGGTGGCTGTCCACATAGTTGGGATTGGGGCTAGACCCTCAGACCTCTCTACTGGTTCCCTGCTTCGTGGTAGTAAGTGGCATTCACGTCTTGGAGCACGGGGCTGAAGTCTGGTCCCTCTTTCCCTGTGGAGATATAAACAATACCCTCCACTTGGGTGGGTTAGTGCCCTGTTCCCCATGTCTTTTTTCTGGCCCCCCCCTTTTTAGTTGGGTACCATATGTATCCCTAGATTTGGTCTGTCCCCTGGTGTACTACCTGTCCTTCACCCCAGGAATGTTTGTAAACAGTAGCTTTTCCCCTATCCCCCTTTTGCATTTTTAAGCTTACCTCAGCAGACTCGTCATGTTGCACTTGTACTTTTGTGCTTAGCTTACTTAAAATAGCATAATTTCCTTCTGTTCTTCCCATGTGGTGATGTGCTTCATGATTTCATCACCACTTTTTCAGGATATATAATACTCCATTGTATGTATGTACTACAGTTTTTTAATTAATCCATTAGTCTGTTGATGGAAATTTGGGTTGTTTCCAACTCCTTGCAATTGTGAACTATGCCACAGTGAACATTGGAGCACAGATGTCTGGTCCTGGTTTGTTTCTTGCCTCTTCTGGGTATATGCCGGTAGGAGGATTGCTGGATAGTTTGGTAGCTCAATTTCCATCTGTTTTAGATATTGCCAAATCGATTTCCATCGTGGCTGTACATACCCACAGGTCCACCAGCAGTGGATGAGAGTTCCTATCTCCCCACAGCCCCTCCAACACTTGTTGCTTTCTGATTTTTTAGTTGGGCTATCTTTGAGGGTGTTAGGTGGTATCTTACAATTATTCTAATTCGCATTTCCCTTATGGCCAATGATTGGAAATATTTTCTCATGTGTTTATTGGCCATTCGGATTTCTGCCCTTGTGAAACTTCTGTTCAGGTCCTTTGCCCACTTCCTCAGTGGGCAATTAGTTTTTTTCTTTTTGGAAGCTAGCAGAGTATTGTAGAATTTAGTAATAAGGCCTTTGTCTGCTGTGTCATTGCTAAGATCTTTAACCAGTCTGTGGGCTCTCTTGGTGAATTCTTTCAATGTACACAGGTGTTTTATCTTCAGTACATCCCACTTGTCAATTTGTGAACCATCTGTATTTGTATACTTCCCTATTTCTAATAGCCCATGTATTCCCTGAGCCAAAGTTCTCAGGTTTGTCCCAGTTCCCTCATTAATAGCCCTATTAGTTTGGGGTTTTACCTCGAGGTCTGTGGTCCACCTTGAGTTTATTCTTATGCATGGAGTGAGGTAAGGGTCTTGCTTCATTTTCCTCCAGGTACATGTCCATTTTTTTCCATCACCACTTGTTGGAGATGGTATCTGGTTCCCATTTGATATTTTGGGGGCCTTTATCAAAAATCAGCAGTCTGTATACTGCTGATTTTATTTCTGTTTTCAGTTCTTTTCCATTGGTCTGAGTATCTGTCATTATACCAATACCATGTGGATTTGACAACTGTGGCTGTATAATATGTATTAAAGTCAGGTAAAGCAATTCCTCCCACCCTGTCCTTCTTCTTGAGAAATTCTCTGCTAATTCTGGGCTTCTTCTCTCTCCACGAAGCTGAAGTTGGTAATCAGCTTTTCCAATTCTTTGAAGAAAGATGATGGCAATTGTATTGGGATTGCATTAAACTTTTATAGTGTCTTGGGCAGAACTGACTTCTTTACTATATTGAGTCTTCCAATCCACGAGCATGGGACATTCTTCCATTTGTTGAGGTCACTCTTGGTTTCTTATTATAGTGTTCTGTAGTTTTGCTCATATAGATCTTTTGTTTTTTTTAGTCAGGTATAGCCCTAGATATTTCCATTTGTGCTTAGATATTGTGAAGGCTACCACCTATTTTACGTCTTCTTCTGTGGTCTTGTCCAATGTGTATAGCAGTCCAATAGACTTCTGTTTGTTGATCTTATATACTGCCACTCTGCCATAGTCCCCTATTGTTTGTAGTACTCCCCTTGTGGAACTTTTGGGATTTTCCATATATTAAATCATATTATCTGCAAATAATGATAGTTTCATTCTTCTTTCCCCAGGCAAATGCCTTTGATGTATTTTCTTTGCCTTGTGCTGCTAGCTAAGACCTCCAGTATGGTGTTAAATAGGAGTGGGGACTAGGGGCATCCTTGTCTGGTC
>NW_022111369.1:5659933-5661827 GCF_000313985.2 Echinops telfairi
TACTAGCTTCATAGAAGGAGTTTGGGAGTTTGCCATCTTTTTCTATGTTCTGGAAGAGTTTGTGTAGGATTAGTGTAAGTTCTTCCCTGAATGCTTGCTAGAATTCTCTTGTGAAGCCTTCTGAACCAGGGGATCTTTTTGTTGGTAATCACTTGATGACCTTGTCTATTTCTTCTATTGCTATGGGTCTGTTGAGATTCTTGATGCCCATCATGGATAGTCTAGGGAAGGACTGTTTTTCCAAGAATTTGCCCATGTCTTCCAAGTTGTTGTATTCATTGGAGTACAGTCTTTCGTAGTACCATGTAATTACCCTTTTGATTTCATTAGGGTCTGGTGTAATGTCCCCTCTTTCATCCCTCATCCTTCCTATTGAAATTTGTTCCTTCTTTCTTTGTTTGGGTTTGTTAGTGGTCTGTCACTTCTGTTTATCCTTTAAAAGACCCAACTTTTAGGAGCATTAATTTTCCCCATAGTTTCTTATTTTCCCTCTCCTGAATCTCAGCCCTGATTTTTATTATTTCTTTCCTTTTGCTTTCGGTCCTGTTAACTCTGTTCTAGTTGCTATAAAATTTGTGCCAGTATATAAATAATAAATCTTCCTTTTTCATGTGTGCATGTATTGCTGTGAAATTTCCTCTGATAAATGCCTTAAAAGTAGAAAAAAACCTGAGCCCGCAGGGCCGGGGGAGGGAGAATGACTGTGGTGGGAAGAGAAAAGAAAAATAAAGAGTAAAGAGATAGCTGATCCCTGATCACCTGAACGTGGGGTTGGAGGGGTTCAAACCCTGCCCCAAGACTCCAAATGAACCTGGCTCTCGCTGAGACAGTGGTGGGGCTAAGGTCAAACCCTAGCTGGCCTCCACTGTGGTAAATCAAAAGACCCCATCACCTCATAACCTAGTGGATCTGTGCCTACTTATCTTTATGATACTCCTCCTGCTACCTGGCAGTGTGGAATTTCCCTCTTAGTAGCTCTCCTGCACTGATTTCTTCAGAGTCCCTCTGGTATGTGTTACTCAGTCGGAATCTTGCCAGAAGTCCCCAATCATGTATTTCTTTGATGTGAGGGGGATATTGCATTTGGAGTTCACTCCAACGAATCAGACTACTATTCAAGCTTTCTATTTAGAGGTTCTGAAAAGATTGTATAACAGTGTGTGATAAAAAGGCCTGATTTGTGACAAATGGGGGACAGGTTTTGCCAATTCACCTGCTCACACCGCCATCTCAGTGCACCATTTTTTTTGCCAAAAAAACCCCCCAAAACCAGCATGCCTCCCTTGCCCTAGGCACCTTACTCACTAGATCTCACTCCAAATGACTTCTTTTTATTTCAATGAAGGCAAATGCAGAGGAAGATGAAAAGTTAGTGATTTGAAACTGTAGAATAGGTGAAGAAAAACATGAGGGAGGTGCTGTCAGCCATCCAAACAGATGAAATAGAAAAACGTTTCCAAAAATGGAATTGCATATTTGACAAATGTATTGAGTGTAATGGAGAGTACTTTGAAGGTGATAGGGTTTGGGGGGGGGAAATTCCAATACATGGCTTTGAAAAACAATCCAGTTTTTTTTTGGGGGGGTACCCCCTCATACATAGACCAATTAAACAGAACAGAGAACCCTGAAATAAATCTATTTCATTCTGTGATGTTCACCTTTCCGGACACAATCACTGAAGACAAAAATGGGTGCATAAGCAAATGGGGTGAAGAAAGCTGATGGTGCCTGGCTATCAAAAGAATTAATGTCTGGGGTCTTAACGCCTTGAATATGAGCAAGCGATTATCTAGCTGAGAAGCAACATCACCCACATGGAGCCTGTGTGATCATGAGTTGTCAATGGGATTAGGTATCAGGCATCAAAGACCCAGAACAAAAAAATTGTACT
>NW_022111369.1:5663183-5685279 GCF_000313985.2 Echinops telfairi
AACAAGAACATAGCACACCTACCAATCGTAGTACTACTTACAAAAGTAAGAAAACAGAAGGAAACCACCTAAATGTCCATCAGTGGAAGAATGGATAAATGTGTGTTGATACAGACACACACTGAAATACTACCCATTGCTAAAAAAATAATGATGACACGGCGAAGCACCTCATGGTATGGATGGGCCTAGAGAACTTTATGCTGAGTACATTTAGTCAATCACAGAAGGCTAAGTATTATATGAAACCACTTTTATACAGGAAAAATCCACACAAAAGAAACAGACTGATGGTTGTAGGTACAGGCAAAGGGGGAAAAGTGAAACAATAGAGTAGAAGGTAAAAGGTGTCAACTTGGATGAAGGTGAAGATATAACCATATATACTCACGTATAAGCTGACTCAAATATCCACCAAGGCACATAATTTTACCACAAAAACTGCATTAAAAATGTGCTGAAAAAACTCAGCTTATACACAAGTGGATACGGTACTCCACAAACGGGAGAAGATAAATAAAAGTGGAGCAGGCCAAGCTAATGAGTGGGGGAGGGAGCTTGGTAAGTGGTTTAAATTGTTGGATACAAAACTGATGATCTGAAATGTAAATCCCCTACTAATTTTCAATAGAAAGTTTTGGGGGTGGGGGAAAGAATATTACTGGTGATTGGAACTAGTAAGTTGGAAACAAAGAGGAAAGAGGAGTAGCTGAAAGGATGGCCATGGTAATGGAAATTAAGCTGGAGATCATGATAGAATCTTGCAATACCAATGACTTCTTTGCAAATTTAACAATTAAAAAAAATCACACTGTACATGGGGACTTCACCAGATGGAATCTAAGGGAATCAAATTCACTGTATCTTGGGGGAAAGGCAGTGGAGATGCTGAATATCATCAGCCAAAACAAGGCCCGGGGCTGAATGTGAAACAAATCCTCAATTCTTTATATGTAAAACCTTGCTTGCCTAAACATACTAAATGGAGCAAAGAGAAGTTGTCAAAGATTTCATTTTACTTGGCTGTACAATCTGTGCTCCTGGACACAGAAGTTAAGAAATTAAATGACGTATTGTTTTTAGAAAATCTGTGTTTAAAGTGTTATAAAGAGTAAAATGCCTGAAGATAAAGTGGGTGCAATAGCAAACGTGGTGAAGAAAGCTTATGGTGCCAAGCTATCAAAAGATATAGCAAAAAAACAAAAACAAAAACAAACCTATAGCATCTTAGGTCTTAAAGGCTTAAGGATAAACAAGCGGCCATCTAGCTCAGAAGAAACAAGGCCCACATGAAATAAGCACACCAGCCTGTGTGGTCATGGGGTATTGATAGAATCAGGTATCAGGCATTAAAGAAAAAAAATCATATCATCGTGAATGAGGGGGAGTGCAGAGTGGAGACCCAAAGCCCATCTGTAGACAACTGGACATCCCCTTACAGAAGGGTCACAGGGAGGAAATGAGCCAGGCAGGGTGCAGTGTAGCAATGATGAAACACACAACTTTCCTCTGGTTCTTTAATGTTTCCTCCCCTCCACTATCATGATCCCAATTCTACCTTGCAAATCTGGCTAGACAAGAGGATGCATACTGGTACAGATAAGCGCTGGAAACACAGGGAATCCAGGACAGATAAACCCCTTAGGACCAGTAATGAGAGTAGTGATACCAAGAGGTGAAGGGGAAGGTTGGGGTGAAAGGGGGAACCGATCACAATGATATACATATATCCCCCTTCCAGGGTGATGGATAACAGAAAAGTGGGTGAAGGGAGACATTGGACAGTATAAGACTTGAAAAAATAACAATGATTTATAAATTATCAAGGGTTTCTGAGGGAGGGAGGAGGGTGGGAGGGCAGGGGGAAATGAGGAGCAAATACCAAGGACTCAAGGTGAAAGAAAATGTTTTGAGAATGATGATGGCAACAAATGTACAAATGTGCTTGACACAATGGATGGATGTATGGATTGTGATAAGAGTTGTATAGCCCCCAATAAAATGATTTTTTAAGAAAGCTAAGCACCAAATAACAGTTTCCGAGACTTGAAATTATAAAAGGAGAAATAAACAGAAACTTGCTGGTTTAAAAAAAGAACAAGATGCCTCTTTGTGTACTAAGGCTTGCCCACCCAAGCCATGGTATCTAATTTGTCTCA
Source organism: Echinops telfairi (assembly GCF_000313985.2). NCBI lineage: Eukaryota > Metazoa > Chordata > Mammalia > Afrosoricida > Tenrecidae > Echinops > Echinops telfairi. Next base: position 5,665,343 of record NW_022111369.1, read on the forward strand.
TGTACTTATTAAAACTGGACAATGGATAAGAAAAGCCTGAGAAGAATTGATGCATCAGAATTATGGTGTTGGTGAAGAAAAATGAAAATATCATAAATTACCAGAAGAACAAACACATGTATCTTGTAAGAACTGTAACCAGAACATTCCTTTGAGTATCTCATATACTTTGGACATGCCATCAAGAAAGCAATCTCTGGAAATGGGCATCATACTTGGTAAAGTAGAGGGTCAGCAAAAAGCAGGAAGGCCTTCAATGAGATAGGTTGACAGTAATGACCACAGCAATAGCCTCAGAAATCACGACATCGTGAGGATGGTGCAGGGCTGGGAAGTGATTCGTTCAGTGTTCTAACGGGTCATTATGAATCAGAGACAACTGGAAGGCAGCTAGCAACAACACTATAATTGATATATGTAGCTCACAGACGAATTTAGGTTAATGATGACCCATAGTGACTACATAGAGCAGGCCTGTGAGTTTCTGAGATTGTAACTCTTTATGGGGGCAGAAAGCCTTGCCTTTCCTGTAAGGAGCAGTTAGTGATTTCAAACTGTCCACCTTCTGGATCTCAGCCCATTATATGACCACTATGCCCCCTGCACTCATATTTAGTTTAAAGGTAACTGAAATTTTCATTGGAGGCCATAGGGAATGCAAATGATTAGCATGCTTGGCTGATAAACAAAAGTTTAGAGGTTCAAGTCCAACCAGAGGTACCTCAGAGGAAAGGCTGGATAATCTCTTTCTTAAAATCAGTCATTGAAAGTACTATGGTGCAGAGTTCTACTCTGACATACATGGAGTTGCTATAAGTCAGTCATCTCATTAGCAACTGGTGGTGATCGTGGTAGTAACTGCTATTAAATAGAATCTCTACGCTTTTCAGGGGCTTCAGAGAATAAGCAGGTTGAAAGGGGGAGGACTCACTTCTTCTGGACATTTGAACTGAAAAGTAAGGCTTGTGGGGGGGGTCTGTAGCAAAGCCTGCCATCCTTAGTTCATCCATATGCATGCAGCTTATGCTAATAGTATCTGTAGTCTAAGCTGCTGATTAAGCACCATGTGATTGAAGGAGAAATTTACCAAATAGGACAGAGGGTCTCTGCTGTGGTCACAAGGCTGGCCACGAAAGAAGGTCACTTCATCTCTGGTGAAGCAGAGTGTAATTAACTAGAGGTGAGCATAGCGGCCTGAGTGTCCCTGAGCTGAAAAGAGGAGGCAGACACAGGGTAGTATTACCTGTCCTGTAAGGAAAGGTTCATAAAACTACCATTGTCCTTTATCAGCAAATTCCATTGCACTCATATCGCCCAGCAACAGAGCCATCATTCCAGGAAGCAAAGGGACTATTAAGCACATAATTCCCGAACAATGAGACAAGGCTGTGACTCCTTTCCCCAGAATATCCCCTTCTGATGATGAGCTGTGTATGCCAACTGCCAAACTGCTGAAGGAAATTAAAATAAAAAGTAACAGTTTTAGAGGGAAATAAGCCCAAAATAACAAACTTCTAATTCTTGGGTGGGTAGATTTGGGCATATAATGACTATTCTTAAATCACATGTCATTAGATGATTTAAATGAATTATATACCTTTTTATTATTACAGGATTGTATTTACAAAATGGTTCCAAAAAATGAAATACTAAAATATCACAAGTGAGGGGTTTTAAGGAATAGAATTTCTGTTCTCTTTTTCACAGTTCAAGAGGCTCAACGTTCAAATTCAGAGTGTGGCTTTAGGGGGACTGCCTTCCTTGTCTCTTCAGGGCCCAGTTCCTTGACAATCCTCACATGGCATCTATCTGCCTCTCTTCGTGCTTGCTCATCTGAGTGTCTATGCTGCCGTTCCTTAGAGGTCAGAAGTGATTCGGTTTGGTACACCCCACACTGATACGGCCTCACTAACATAACAAACCTCATTTCAAACTAGATTGCATCTGCAGGTATAGGGGCGAGAATTCTAACATAGATTTCAGGGGAGCATGATGCAATCCCATTACAAGTGGGTTTGTTTCTCAATAAGCAGTTTCACTGCCTGTTAGAGGTTTCACTGTGTTCTCTCCAAAGATGCTGTCATCCCATCCCTAGTTCTTGTGCATGTGATTTTATTTGGGAATCTGAGCCCCGCAAATATAATCAGTTAAGATGAGGTTATTAGGATGGGTCCTTATCTCTGTAGGACTAAGGTCCTTCTAAGACAATTAGAAAAGAGACAATGAGTCTGGAAGAGCAGGAAAAGAAAAAGACAGAAAGAAACCAAATCAAACCCTTTGCTTTTGAGCTTGTCCTATCCCGCCCCTGTAGAGCAGAGAAGAACTACCCCCAGTACAATATGAAGACAATAGAAGAGGGAGGGCACCACGTAAAGAGAGCGGAGGGGATTTCAGTTCTGCTTCCTCAAGTCAAGGTACTGAGGGCTGTTACAAATGGAGGAAGACAAAGGATCTCTCCCCTAAGGCAGTGGTTCTCAACCTTCCTAATGCCACAGCCATTTAATACAGCTCCTCATGTTGTGGTGACCCCCCAGCCATAAGATTATTTTCATTGCTACTTCATAACTGTAATTTTGCTACTGTTATGAATTGGGTGACCCCAGTGAAAGGGTTGTTCAACCCCCAAAGGGGTCGTGACCCACAGGTTGAGAACCGCTGCCCTAAAGCCTTCAGAGTGTGCAAGGACCTGCTGATACCTCCCCTGAATGTGGATTTCTCACTTCCAGAACTGTGACAGCAGTTCTCCGAGGCCAACACACTCAGCTATTTGGGATGACCAAAATAACTCTCTGGATATTGTATAGTCACAATCTAGATAATATGTAAAGTTACGTGGATGAAAATAAAATAAAAGAGGCCATGACCATATATCTTGAATCCATAAACAAAAGGCTACTCAAAAAATTCTTGGCTCATCACCTATCACGCCACTGTCATTCACAAGAACAGAGTCTTGGGATCACTCTTGCCCGTAGGCAAGAAGTAAATTCTAGTCCAACATTCAGGATCAATAAATTTTAGAGCCAAACTCACTTGGCATCCCCAGTTTAACTCCTGAGTTCTGGCCATGCCCTCGTGTCCAATAACCTGTTTCTTTCTGTAAAATACAGTTTTATTCACAACACCATTCACACATCATACATTTCCACAGTTCAGCCATATAAATAAGAGTTGTACAATCATCTCTACAAGCAGTTCCAGAACATTTTCTTCCCTCTGGTATTCATTATTAGTTCCCCATTTCCCTTCAACCCGTGTCCCCAGTATGTCCCTAATGCAGTTACTGTCTCTGTAGTTTCACCCATGCTGGTCTTCATATACTGGAAAACATACAAAAAAGAAAGAAAAAGACCAACAATAATAATGGGAGAAGCTGGTGGATTTGAACCACCAAGCTTGCAGTTAGCAGCTCAGCACATAACCTGCAGTAGGGCCAGGACTCCTTAAAGTAAAAAAAAAAAAAATACCGCCATCAAGTCAATATGACTCACAGTGACCCTATAGCACAGGGTAGAACTGCCTAAGGCTGTAACTATTTATGGGAGTAGAAAGCCCCTTCTTCCTCCCTTGGAGCTGCTGGTGGTTTCTAACTGCCGACCTTAAAGATCACAGCCCAATATGTAACCACTATAACACCAGGAGTCAAGTGAAAATAGTTGCCATTAAGAGAAGTGCCGAAGGATGGGGTAAGTTTATGGCATTCCCATAAAATGGAATGTTATGAGTTGGGGATATATTTCCTTTTTGAACGAACTGCAAGAGCTACTGTTAATAAGGGAAAATAAAAAAGACACAACTAAACTTTTATCAATAATACAATAAAGTATCCACACACAAAGACATGACTAATTTGCTAATGCAGCTATTTATAATACTGCCTCTGGGGCATAAAGTAGGGCTGGAGAGATGAAGCTTGTACTTTCACCCATACTCTCCCATACAGTTTCAACTTTTTCCTTGATCCGTAGTTTATAATAATAAAATCGGTTTTCTTTTACTTTACAAATGATTTATTAACAATTATTATTTTAATATCAGTATATTATATGCATGAAATTATAAAGAATGGGAAATTCCAGACACTGAATTGTGCTCACACATAACTTAGAGACCAAGAGACAGTTGAACAGAACCAGGGAGTCCTGTGTGGTGTAGAATCAGGCCAAGTGTGTGTCAGGGATCTATACTTTCGACAAACTGATTCAATCTGTATTTTGAGCAAATAATTACAGAAGTGGGATTACATGAAGAAGAATGAGCATCAGGATTGGAAGAATGCTCGTTAATAACCTGTCATTTTCAGAAGGCACAACCTTGTTTGCTGACAGCAAAGAGGCCTAGAAGCCTTCACCAAGGAAGATCAAGGACTGCAGCCTTTGGTCAGGAGTGTACACTTCAATATAAGGGGACCAAAAATCATCACGGATTGACCAATGAACAGCATCACGATAAACAGAAAAGTTGGAAGGTTTCAAGAACTTCATTTGGGTTCGTTCCCAGTCAATGCTCCTGGAAGCAGCAGTCATGAAATCACCACTGTTCAAAGTGACTAAAAATGTCACTTTAAGGCTTACGGTGTGCCTGACCCAAACCATGACATTTTTCAATGGCCTCATCTGCATGTGCAATCTGGACAAGGAACAAGGAAGACGGAAGAAGAATTGCTGTCTTTGCATGATGGTGTGGGTGAAGAGCCCTGAGCATGCCATGGACAAGTCTGCCTGGGAGGGAGTACAGAAGATGTTGCTTTGAAGCAAGGGTGGCAACATTCAGTATCACTTGATTTGGGTGTGTGATAAGGAGGGACCCATCCCTGGAGAAGGACATGATGGGTGGTAAAGAAGAGGGCCCATGGAAAGCAGACCACCCTCAATGAGATGGGTGACACAGTGGCGGCAACAATGGGCTCATAACAATTGTAGGATGGCACAGGACTGAGCAGTGCTGCCTTCTGTTCTACATAAGGAACCAGTTCCATGGCGCCTAATAGCAGCGCTCCATCTTTCTCCTGCCCTCCTCTAAGCCCGATTCTCCTCATTCACAGCAGACCACAGTGGCTCCGAAGGACTACTTTAGCCTGGGAAGTTGCTTGTCATTAGGCGCCGATGAGGCCATTCCAACTCACAGTGACCTATGTGCAAAAAATGACACACTGGCTGATGCTATGCCACCCTTATAATCATTGTTATGTTTGAGCCCATTGTTGTAGCCACTGTGTCAACCCAGCTCATTGAGGGTCATGCTGTTTTTCACTAACCCTCTACTTTACAAACATGGTGTCCTTTTCCAGGGACAGGTCCCTCCTGATAACATGTTCTCTAGTACATGAAACAAAGTCTCACCATCTTCGCTTCTAAGGACGATTATAGCGGTGCTTCTTTCAAGACAAATTCACTCATTATTTTGATTGTAGGAAGGAAATCAGAGTCGCAACTGGATTCAAGCAGGTCAAAGGATTCTGAATTGGAGCCAAGACTAAACTAGAACAGTCCTCTCAGTGTGTGACTGATGAGAATATTCACCAACTTTGTTTCTCAGCAGCAGCAGAGTAGCTCTGAGGAGCCAAGAAAACTCAAAGGGAGGAATTACAGATTATACAAGGGGAGAGGTAAATGCCTCTTTAAGAGTTTTCTAGCCATGATGAGCCAGAAATGGATTTTATAGAAATCTCTTTACAAACGCAACCCAAATTGTTTAGGGGCACAGGAGGAGAGAGTTGATCCTTTCTTACTTCTAGAAGCAAAAGTTAAACTTGTGAAATGACCTTCTGCCCCATAAAATAACCCTAATCATTACCAGCAAGTCATTTCTTGTAAAATTGGACTCATTGGTAGATCTTCTCTGAAGATAAGGAAGACATTCATACCTTGTTCTAAAAAACTGGTCAGGACAAAACTAGTGGAAGTAGGTCTTCTTGACCCTATCCTCTGTGTTTGTCTGTCCCTCCCGGGACTCTCCTTCACCATCGTGGGTATGCATGCTACCCTTGAACCCCTAGTTCCCTTCAGTCACCAGAACTGCACCCTCCCACACCTTACCTACTCCAGCATGGACACACTTCTCTCATAGCGTGCACTTTGAAATTTTATTAACGTTCATTATTGTTTGACTTCACAGAAATTCTAATAAAAACCATTTTTAAAACTACAAGACGGTCAAAGATGATAAGATGGATACTGTTGGTTGGTTAAGGTTTGGCAAGAGTACTCCCATATACCACAGAGCTAATGTTTGGAGCAAACTCCTTGGGCCTTTTGCAAAATGTCAAAAATATAACAGAAGCTTCAAAAAGTTCATGGGAAAATTTCCTTATCTTTGAGTTCCATCTTTCAGAAATGTGTGTGTGTATACATATTCATTTCCTCAGCAAGTTCATTTAGATTACTTATTGTATTGGGAGTCAATGCAGATGTCATATTCCATAGTTCAAGCACGTCAAGCAGTATTGTACAGTTGCTACCACCGTCATTTTCTAAACACTCTTTCCTTCCTGGGCTCCTTGACATTGGCTCCCTTTTACCACCCCACCGCCGCACTGTACAACCCCCATCCCCACCACTGCACGATAACCACCAGCACCACTGTACAACCACCCACACACACACTGTATGACCCCCCGCCCCCCCCACCCCCGCACTGTATAACCACCATTCCCACACTGTACAACCAACCATCCCACCACTGTATGACCCCCACCCCCACACTGTATAACCACCGCCCCCACCACTGTACAACCACCCCCCACACTGTATGACCACCACCCCTCACTGTACAATGACCACCACCACCACTGTATGACCACCACTGCCACTCTGTATGACGACCACCACCACCACCACTGTACAACCACCAGCAGTCACTGTACACCCCCCACCCCCACACTGCATAACCATCACCCCCACACTGTACAACCACCCCCACTGTATAATCATCACCCCCACACTGTATAACAATCACCCCCACCTGTACAAACACCACCCCCACACTGTATAACCATCACTCTCACACTGTATGACCACCACCACCAGCACCGCTGTACAACCACTACCCCCTCACTGTGCAACCACCACCACCTCACACTGTATGACCACAACCCTCTCACTGTACAACCACTACCACCACCCCAGCCCAGAAACCCTTATTCTACTATTGGTTCATCAATCCTGGGTTTCATATACCCAAAACCAGAAAAACACATAACACAAATACAAGAGAATGACCCCTAATGATATAACATATCTGAGCTAAACCCCAATATGAACAGTCACAAAAACACAGAAAATGTTGAAAACCAGATCAGGTCCAGTGTGCGTCAGAGAGGGGGTGAGCTGACACGGTTTTATCCCTTTGATCTTCTGTAGTCATATCTCTCATGCACTCTGTTTAGTAACCACTTTCCTCCCAACCCTCTATTGTGATAGAAATCACCAGAGGCTTGTTTCTTATGGAGTTCCCACAAAAGTGTCTTGGACTCCCACTGTCACCCATAACAACTGTCATCCTTGGGCTCCCACTGTCATCCTTCTGCAAACCGGATGCTCACAATTTAGATTTTTTTCACACAATTGTTTAAACAAATGCCCCAAAGTATTATTCTTGCTAGTTACCATCAAACACATTCCAATTCAAAGTATAGGGATTGGAGGAGACTCATATGCAATATGCATATGTAATATGCAGATGATAGAATGTTGGTTACTGAAAGCAAAGAGAATCTGAAGCACTTACTAATGAAGATCAAAGATTACAAACTTCAGTATCAATTAAAACTCAATACACAGAAAACAAACCCCTTTAGAACTCGACCAATAGACAACACCACAATCAATGGAAAAAAGAAGTTGTTGAGTATTTAATTTGATTTGGATCTATAATGAATGCCCTGGAGGCAGTAGTTAAGAAACCAAAGTTTGCATATGACATTGGGCAGACCTGTCACACAAGGTCCATTTAAAGTATTAACTAACAAAGATACCACATTGAGGATGATGGTGCACTTGACACAAGCCATGGCCTTTTCAATGGTCTCAGATTCTTGTGATTGCTGGACCGTAAATAGGGAAGAGTGGAGAAGAATTGGTGCACTTCAATGGCGGTGTTGGTATATTATGCCATGGGTTTTCAGAAGAACAAATAAATCTGTTTTGGAAAAGGCACATCCAAAATGGTCCTTAGAAGTGAGGGTGGCAAAATTTCGTCTCTCGTACATGTTAACAAGAGGCACTGTCCCTGGCAAAAGACAGCAAACTTGGTGAAGTAGTGGGTCACAGGGAAAAAGGAAGATCCTCAGCGAGATGGGTTGACACAATGGCTGCAACAATAGTCTCAAACACAGCAATGATTATGAGGATGTAACAGCACCAGACAGTGTTTCATTCCGCTAGACTTAATGTCACGATGAATCAGAGCCAAGTCAAGAACACTTAACAACAACAATTTTCTGGGGAACATGAATGTCCTTCCTAGTCAAAAGGAAACATGAAAGGCACTTGAGGACGATACTGAATATTTTGAGAATTTCATTTACGTGCTTTCTCTTCTAATGGGAAGAAATCATTGTGAAGCTACAGTGAAATGAGCAGATACTTTGACATCAATTTAAGATCCAAATGCTGGCACTGCTTTTTCTAGTATATGCGACCTTAGACATGTTTGTTACCCTTTCTCTGTCTCTGAACTTCAGTTCCATGCCTGTAAGATGAGGGACAGAGCAATTCTATTTTCATGGAAGGTTAGGCCTAACTGGAAATGTCCATAAAGGACCCAACATGGTGCCTAGCACAGAGTAGGTGCTCAACAATTAATCCTTATTGTCTCTGCTGTGTGCTTAGGTTTTCTACAGCCACTTTTCAAGGATCTTTTTTTCTATTCTAATGTCAGTTAAATTAAGTTTGATAGATAGAAACCACAGAGAAGACTCCATGATTGTCACTGTGTTAGTCCGGGTAGACTAAAGAAACAAATTCATAGACACTCATATATGTATAAGAAAGAGTTTTATATACAAGAGCAATTGAATATTGAGAAAACACCTCAGGCCAGTCCAGATCAAGTCCATAAGTCCAATATTAGCCCAAATGTCCAATACCATGTATACATTTTTCTTCAGACTCATGAAACACATGCAATGACACTGAATGCCGGAAGATCACAGGCCAGTGGGTGGAGAGTTTGGTAGATCCAGTGGCAGGGGAAGCATAGGCACTGGCAGGAGTCTCCATGTGGCTCCTTCAGCTCCAGGGCTCTGGCTACATCACCGTAGCTCCATCAAGCTCATTGTCAGTAATATCTTGCAGTGAGTGAGCATGTGTTCCACCTCCAGTGAGCTACTTATCTCCTTAGCGCCTCCAAATGAGGTTATCAAGCTGCCACCTGGTTGACGGGATAAACTCCACCCCTTCACTCTTAATACTCTCAAATTGACAACAGATTATTTAACTACCATAGTCACCAGGATATTATTTACTCTTGTTAGCTACTTTTGAGTTGGCCCCTGATTCATGGGGACCCTATGAACACCTGAACAAAATGTTGCCATATTTTGCATCATTACCATGATTAGATGTATATAGAGCTGCTTTGGAAAGTAGATTGTCATAGCCTTCTTCCTAGTCTATCTTAGTTTGCAAGCACCACTGAAACCTGCTCAACATTAGAGCAACATGCCATTCATCCCTGACATACAAGTCGTAGCTGCACATAAGGTGAATTACCCAAGAAGTAAATCAGAGTTTCTTGCCATGGAAGGTTAAACTTTTACCACTGAATCACCAATATCAGGATATTAACATTTCTCATACTGTAGAGTGGATTTTGTAGCAGCAACACCGCTGACATTTGGGGCTGGACAATTCCTTGTTGTAAGGGACTATCCTGTGAATTATGAGATATTTAGTCATACCTCCATTCGAGAATCAAAAGAAGATGGAAAGAATACACAGAATCCCTGTACCAAAAAGAGCTGGTCAACATTGAAACATTTCAAGAAGTTGTGTATGATCAAGAACCTGTAGTAGTAAAGGGTGACATTCAGGCTTCACTGAAAGCATTAGTGAAAATACATGGTTCCAGGAATTTGAAGAATACCCGTTGAAGTGTTTTTAAAACTGATAGAATACTGGAAGCACTCACTAATCTATGGCAAGGTATAGATTATGGATGACAGATATCTGACCAATCAATTGGAAGAAATCCATATTTCTGCCCATCCCAAAGAAAAAAATGATTCAACAGAATGAGGAAATCTTAAAAAAAACTAATAATATTACACACAAATATAATTTTGCAAAAGAGTCAAGCCAGATTCAGAAAAGAACATGAAATGAGGGATATGACTGTTGATGCTAGATGGATTTTGGTTGAAAGCAGAGAATATCAGAATGATGTTATAGTAATCACCTAATCTGGTGTCAATTTAAGGATTAAGAGTGTAGGGGTGGCGTCTTGGCTGTCAATCTGGAGATAACCAGTGAAACTTCTGTGTGGGCATGGCCTTCTCCTGAGAATTCTGGGAAATATGCTACTTCCTCCTTGAAGGCAGAAGACACCTCTCTCTCTCTGCTACTCCCTGGGAGACAGAGCAGCTGACAAGACACATGGAGCCGCCCTGATGCAGAGACTCTGCCAGCGCTGAGATGTTTCCAATGACACTGGATCCAAAGACTTTCTACCCACTGGCCTGTGATCTTCTACATTCAGCATCATTACATGTGTTCCATGATTCTGAAGAGGACTTCCACACATGGGCTAATATCTGACTTATGGACTTGATCTGGACTGGGCTGGGATGTTTTCTCAATGTCCAATTGCTCTTGTATATAAATCTCTTTCTCATTCGCACGTGTGTCCATGGGATTGTTTCTCTAGTCTACCCAGACTAACACAGATGTTTACTTGTGTTTTACGGACTGTGCAAAAGTATTTGATTATGTAAATCATAACAAACTATGGATAGCATTGAGAAGAATGAGAATTCCAGAACATGTGGAAAACGTCATGCAAGACCTGTGCATAGACCAACCTGAATAAAGGCTGTTTGATGGACTTAAACATGCTGGGGATCTCAAGGATGACACCGAACATGTCTTTCTGTTTGTACAAAAGGTTTCCATGAGTCAGAGTTGAATCAATTACATTTACTTTTCTGTTTATATCAACTATCAACAAACTATAACTTCTCAGTCTATGCTTATAAAAGGAGATTTGGGTAGTTTGGTTCATCTGCATCGAAGTCGGGAAGTAATTAGATGTAGGTAGTACCTCAGTGAGATGAATGGACATTGTTACTGCAGCAACAGGCTCAAACATAGCAATGATTGTGAGAATGGTACCGGAGCAGGCAGCGTTTCGTTCTGTCATCCACAGGCCACTATGAGTTGGAATCAAGCCAATGGCACCTAACAACAATGGGACCAGTGAATGACGGTTGAAGGACATTCTTTAAACTCTCAGGGAGCTTGGGTGAGTAATGAGTTCCATGATGGAAGTACGATGTAAGAAAGGGCTGAATCTCTCACCTCATTCCAAGGGACTCTGCCTCAACCCTATTTATAGGAATTTTTCTGCTCATCACTGAAATTTAACTCCTGTAGCAGCTGTTTAAACATTGTCAGTGTGGAATGCTGGACTTTAAAACAAAAAGCAAAGGGCAAAGTCTCCAATTATGGTCCGAGGGAGCACCCAGGAAGCTCATAAATAGGAGTTCTCAAAGAAGGGATTTTTCAAGGGTCCACCTTGAAGCAGTGTGACCTAAGAGAACTGTGGCTATCCATTGAAATGGCAGCTCTTCTTATTAAAATAATCTCATGAAAATTGTCACTTAAAATCTTATGAAAATCTAAGGAAAATCTTGTTTGCAGAAATAAGGACTCTACAATAATAGTGTGATAAATAATGTTGTATGCTAACTTAGCTGGACTATGATTCTCAGTGGTTTGACAGTTATGTAAAGATGCAGTTTGGCAGTTATGTGATGACACAGTTTGCCAGTTGTGTAATGATCTAATCATCCTCCATGCTCTGATCTGATGTGATCAGCCAGTCAGTCATGAAGGGAGTGTCTTGTGGCATGGAGCTAGCACTCAGTGGACATTCTAGCAAAACTTGCTCACTTGCTCTAGAACTGCCTCTTGTTCAACCTTATCTAATATCCAGCAACCTGCCACCTTAATCTTATCTGCCTGTTTTGGCTTAATCATATTCAGCCATGAGCCAGCTGCCTGCTATTTGATCTTGCATTTGTCAGCTCCTGAAGCTATAGGAGTCAGAAGAACCCTCCAATCTAATGTCTGAGTCCCAACGGCTTGGAACTTGCTAGCCTCTACAGTTATATCTTTGAGGGACAATCTTTTGTTGTATCAAGGTCATTTTACTTAAATTCACCTGTTTAACAAACACACTTGGACTATAAGTATACACAGAAAGAAGTTAACATTTAGGGCACCAAAATGTATGTTGGGCAGTGTAACGCACCATGGTCAAGTAAGATCCCTGCCAGGTAGAAGAGGATGGTTCAACTTTGGAAAAGCAACCGATGTAAGCAACCATATAACAAATGATAGGAACTACATGATCATATTGATTGATGCAGACAGGTCAACTGTCAACCTTTAGGTTAGCAGCCCAGTGTAAATCACTCTAACCATCCAGGTTCTGAAAGCTATGCACTAGAAGGCTTATGTATTACACCCATATAGAACAATGTCATTGTTGTTAGGTGCCATTGAGTCAGTTCAATTCATAGCAACCCTGTGAATAATGGAATGAAACACTACTTGGTTCTGAACCATCCTCAGACCCATTGTTATATTTGAGGCCATCATTACAGCCGCTGTATCAATCCATCTTTTCTAGGGTCTTCCTCTTTGTTGCTGCCCCTCAACTTTACCCAGCATGGTTCCCTTTTATAAGGACTGGCCTCTCCTGATAACTTATTCACAGTATGTGAGATGAAATCTTGCCATCCTTCTCGAAAAAGCATTCTAGCTGTCCTTCTTCCAAGACAGATTTATTTGTTCTTTTGAAAATCCATTGTGCTTTCAATATTCTTCACCAGCATATAAGAATATAGTAGATGATAAAACAACATAAGGGGGATTGCAGAGGAGGATAGGTATGGGAATTGATTTTGTATGTTACTAAAGTTAAGTGGGCATCAGTTTAAGCCCGGTTGTTATCAATTTAATATAGTAAATGTAGTAGCTTATATAAAAGAAAATACCAGAAATATCTTATATAAAAAGAAAAGAGCAAGTAATATTAGTTAGGCAGAGGCTCTATGAGATTGCTGAGACTACAACCCTCTTGCTGACAATGGCAGTGTTGCACAACAAAAGTGTAGAACAGGGATTTCCAATATGACCAAGTCTTGGAATAGTCTCTCTACTCCAGTCCACGTGGTGATAAAGTCGATAGCACTAAAGAGGATTTAGAGAACAGGGACAATGTCTTCCTATGTCTTAACTGCTTCCTCATCATAAAAATGACTTATGACAAAGCTCAGTTCATGTATAGGCCACCCCTTTAACCAACAAATGACTAGTTAAATGCTGAAGAAGGCCTTTTTTCTCTCATACTGCAATGGAATCAATTCTGACTCACAGACCCTATAGGACAGTGGTTCTCAACCTTCCTAATACCGCGACTCTTCAATACAGTTCCTCATGTGGTGGTGACACCCCCAACCATTAAATTATTTTTGTTGCTACTTCATAACTGCAATTTTGCTACTGTTATGAATGGGGCGATTCCTATGAAAGGGTCGTTTGACCCCCAAAGGAGTCACAATCCAAAAGTTGAGAACCACTGCATAGGATGAGAAAAAACTGTAACTGTAACTATAGAAGTAGAATGCCTCGTCTCTCTCCTAAAGAGTGGCTGGTGGTTTCAAACCACTGACCTTGTGGTTAGCAGCCCAATATGTACCATGAAGTCAGAGGGCTTAGGAATCCAAATGTGAACATAAGCTAAGATGGAAAGGACAAATGTCAAGCTGTAGGTTTCTTCATCGGACAATGTTTTGGTGGCTTGCTGTTCCATTAGGCTGGGGATTCCTTCCACCAAAAATCTTATGTCTTTAATTAAAGAAGCCAGCAATGACATGCCATGCCTAATTTTCTCATTTACAACTTTGCATTTTAATTATTGCTAATTTACCATCCGAACTGTAAAGGAATGTCATTTTAAACAACTGCTTGCCTTCCTTCCATTTCTTTTTTATATCATACACTTAATTACTTCAATATCTTATAACAGCATCATCTACCTCAAAGTCATTATTATTCCTTAGCAAAAAGGGGGTTATATTTTTGAGATGGTAATTAAGATTATTAAAATTAGTCCTTCCTTTGAAATTTAACATTGCATTTCCTATTCCAAAATTAAGATATTATCTTTCTTGGCAGGACTGAGCCTCACCAATCTGGCTTCCTCAGTGTTGTCCTTATTTGCATACACTGTCTATTTGCATGTCCTTATATGCATACATTGTCTCTTATACATCTTTCATAAAGGGCATGATATTACCCAAACTCACTGTCATCGAGTTAATTCCTACTGATGTTGACCATATAGGACAGAGCAGAACTGCCCACGGGATTTCCCATTGCTATCAGTCTTTATGGAAACAGGCTGACTCATCTTTCTTGGGCAGAACACTAATAGGTTTGAACATTTGACCTTGTGGTCAGAACTCAACTACTTTAAGCACAGCACCGTGAGGGCTCTTATTAAAAAGAAATTGAGTCTTCTTATGATTTCTACATAGCTAGATGTTAATTAAATAAGAAAGGTTTAAAAGTGACGGGAACCAAGAATATGGAATTTTCTTTTCAATATTCCATATGTTGCAATATTAAAAGACAAACAGCCAAGGGAAGAAGGCTAGGAGCCAAAGGAGCTAATTTAGTAAGCGAAATGTTGAGTGATTTGCCTGATTAGGGGAAGTAATATTTCTGAGTCTGGATTTTTCTGTGCTTGGTTTTATAAAAAACGAATGAAGCTGCGCTCCAGGGGGAGTTGATGTCAAGTGTTCACGGCTGGTGGTGATGCTTTCCGCACTTTCACACTGTCCCCTTACTCCTCCTAAAAGGTAAAACATCTGTAATCATTCTTCCATTAAAATGATCTTGAAAACAGAAACCCTTTCCTGAATAGATATGCCCATGGAGGGCACATCTAATGAATCTATAACTTGCAACCAAACCAAACATAAACGCTTGCAAAATTTTCTCAGGAGAATAGTAAATACCTATAGGCCACCAGTCTTCCCTTGCTATTACCAAGATTAGCAAAAATTATAACTCCATATGGAATTTTTAAAATTGCCTTCTGTGTATATAGAACTTTCTTGTAGGCATACTAGTTAAATGTATACATAAATATTGTCAGTAGGGTTTGTAGTGGATGACTCGGGTAGTTAGAGAGAGAGAAATGGCTTGCCATAATGTGAATATCTTAAAACTGATTGATAAATGTGGGGAACATATTCTCTGGGGAGTTTAAATGAAAGCAACTATATAACTACCAGACTGAAGCAAGATATCATCGGAACTTGTATGTTGGGATGCTTGGAACATTATAGGAAGCACAATCTGGCATACTCTTGATGTGATGAGAAATCTTATTGGGACATTGACATTCTGCTCTGTAGAAGCTCAAAGGAACAGCAGTTTAAACGATGGATGACTGGAATAATCTGTACTGAGAAATGAACTCCAAAGGTTGATGGTTTTGTAGATATAAAGAAGATATGAGTTCCTTCTTCTGATGTTGCATTTTGAAGGAGACATGCTCAATACAGACCTATTTTCAGCAAAGAACAGGAAGAAAAGTTGCCAAACATCCCAGAAACCATAAACCATACTAGCAATCAATGTTCAATGGAAATAATGCTGTCTTCAAAACAACTGAGTTATTAATTTTGTGAGCTAGAAAAGAGAAGATTCACACCATATGAAGACAGTCAAGGAACAGATGTGAGAAGAGAAGAGTAACTACATTTCCAGATATGTATCAGTTTGACAGAGGATATTTCTGCAAATGGATTTACATGTGCTACAGATATATCTAGGACTGTGATGGCACAGTAGCTATACATTGGACTGCTAATACTGCAAGGTCAGTGGTTTGCAACCATCAGCTACTCCGCGGGAGAAAGATGAAGCTTTCTACTCCTGTAAGGAATTACAATCCCAGAAACCCACAGGACAGTTCTGCCCTGTCCTGCAGGGTTACTCTAATTCGGAGTAGACTCGGTGGCAAGGATCTTGGCTTCATTCATTCATTCATTCATTTTAGTTTATAAATATACCCATAAATATTGGAGAGCATGCAGAAGGCAAAGTTATGAAAATTTCCTACCCATAAGAAAACACCATTAAAAAAACCAAACATCTTATTCATAACCAAACAGAACGTCTGACCTAGAACCAAACTAAGGCCCAGTGAGGAAATGAATCAGTAGGCCTGGTGGCTCAGGGCCATAATCCCAAAGGCCACTAGGATCAATTGGCATAATGTGATCCAGAAAAACAATGTTCCACATCCTATTTTTGTGAGTAGTTATCAGGGTTTTGAAATCTTGTGAGTAGTAACCTAAGATTCAACTATTGGTATCTCCTCATATGCGGCACAAGAGTGTCTTTCTGATAGCTGGGTGTGGGATATAAATTGACTTTTCCCC
Source organism: Echinops telfairi (assembly GCF_000313985.2). Lineage (NCBI taxonomy): Eukaryota > Metazoa > Chordata > Mammalia > Afrosoricida > Tenrecidae > Echinops > Echinops telfairi. The sequence continues at coordinate 5,682,024 of NW_022111369.1, forward strand.
AGCTTTGTCTTACCCAAAGTTATGCCAAATATTAGAGGTTATTTGCCAGCACATGGTGGAAGGTCAGATGCTCAGAGATATTCTTCCTGAAGGCATTCAGTCATCAGACTACTCTCTGGTCCACCCTGAGTAGGGCCCACTCCTTTCTGATAAGGCTAGTAGTAGATTGTTTCCCTGAAGGAGAGAACCCAGGGAGGTCAAGCCCACTCAAGGGTGACCAAGGTTAGGCCACCATCATGAATCTATGGTCTGCCCTTCTTGTCACATGTATACCCCTAGTCCCTCCCCTTCCTATTAGGTGTACATCCCTGGCTCATCCCCTTCCTATTACGCTTAGGCTTATTGTACAACCCCTTCCTGTGACGTATGTCTTCACCTCTAATTAGGAGGCATACGCACCCCTAAAGATATATAAGCCTTGGTTAGCAATAAATCGCTCTCTTTCCTGCCCTCTCATCTCCCATTCCCATGTGTACAACCAAGAGGAGCTGAGGTGAGTATGCTACCATGACATGTGTCTGACTCCTGTATTTCACTCTCTCTTTCTATCTCTCTTATTCTCTATGATTTTACTATAATCTTTACTTATTATTGCTGTACAATTGTGCCTGCAGGGCCTTTGATGATCTGTTAGGGGCTGGCTCCTCTGACATCTGGGCACCATGTGATTTCTTCACCACTCTTTGCTTCAGCACCCATATCTTTAGTGATCTCCTCAGGAAGGCTAGTATTGAGTAGGGCCATGTCATAAGACATAATTATTTTTAGATTAAGGCTACTACTAAGCAGAAGCTCAAAATCCATTCATATGCTTATGTTTTAAATATGTTCCTGGGGCACTTTAGAGGCACCATTGTTTTATTGAGGAACATTTTGTCATCTTCATGGGGCAGATAGTAATTCTACCTATAATATCATTAATTTAGCCAATGGAATGCAATTTACAGCATTTGATTTCTTGTTTGCTGCTTCCATGAGTGTTGACTGTGGAGTAATCAAGTAAAATGAAATCCTTAACAACTTCAATCTTGTCTTTTTATCAGGGTTTTGTCTATTGGTACAGTTTGAAGATTTTGGTTTTCTTTACTTTGGGTTGTAATTCATATAGAAAGCTTTCATCTTCATCAGCAATTGCTTCAAGTCCTCTTAACTTTCAACACACACACATACACACAAACAAGCCTATATTTGTCTCTTCCGTTTCAAGAAATTTCTTATTTTGTATTCTTGATTTCAATCATCTTTTTTTTTGCAACTTCCACCTTTTTTTCTTGCACCATCAACTCCCTTTCCCTGGCTCCTCCATTATCTACAAGTAAAACGTACTCAGTCATTTCAGAAAAAAAATCTCTTAACCATGCGATCGATCTACTATCCTGCTTGCTTTTTACTGAAAAAGTTCCTGACATGATCATATTTTAAATCCTCCTTACTTGAAAATTGCTAATTATCTCCTAATTGCCAGATTCACTAGTTTCTCAGCTCTCCTCAGTAGTCTTTCTAGAGTTCCCATTTCTATGATGTAATACCTTTGGACAATGTTCCCCCTGGAACTACTGTATTACTAGGGTTTTCTCTTGTCTTCTCACATCTTCCAAGTCTAATTGTCATTAAATCTTCTGGCTACCTTTAAATGGGGTTTTCACCTAGGATCAAATATCATCTATTTTCTTTCCTCCTATTATATTCTTCTCCCTACTACCACCACCAGATTTAATCCATTTTCATAGCTTCAACTCCTGTATCTCAAATTCTAATTCTGACTTCTCCTTCAATTTTCTGTCTCATATTCTCATCTTTTCTGGGTACCTCCCCTAGATGTACGGCTACCGATATAAATTTAATATGTCCAACCCAAACTTGAAAGCCTGTGCCTATATAACTCGGTCATCATAATGCTTTAAAGTATTTTAAAATGCAGTAGTAGTTTTCACGTATAGAAATTTTAAGGGAATAGTGGTATTTCTTTTCAAAGAACAGAAAAAGGAGATAAAAATGAATGAGTTTGATAGATTAGAGAAGAAATGAACATCTTGGAATATTGCAGGGGGAAAAAACTAGAATTCTTTCCAATAAATTTTACATTAATTTCATTAGTTTTAAGTAAGTTCTTTTGACTTGCCCTACCTAATTAAGCTCACCAACAAACCTCCTGGGATTCCAGCATTTAGCCTCCATTCCTCAGGCTGGCCAAACCCAGGAGTGGATGCATTGGGTCAACTACAGGTAGACTGTACCATTTGACTCAGTGGTCTATGCAAAGAACATAACTCCTAAAGAATTGACATCATGCCTTTTGTTCTTACTGTGGTTCCAGTGGGAAGAGAAGGAAGAAGTAGGGAGTGGAGCACACTGGGGGAGACTTGCCTCGGCTGCTACCCAAACCACCGCCACCACTTCTGTGCTTGTTGTGTGGGGAGGCGTTGTGAATCCTCGGGGAAAGCCAGCAGCAGTGCCCTGACAGAAGTGTTTGTGGTGAGATGGCGATGGTGGATATAGATAAACTCAACATCAACAGCACCATCCAATGGCTGCTGGAAAGGAGACGGTTCAAGCCTGGGAAGAATGTTCAGCTCCAGGAAAACAAAATCAGAGGCCTGTGCTTAAAGTCTGGAAAGACCTAACTCAGTCAGACTGTCCTACTAGAACTTGAAGGGCCACTCAAAATAGATGGTGACATCCATGGGCAATATGATAATTTGCTTCGACTCTTTGAGTACAATTGCTTCCCACCCAGAATGCAATTACTGTTTCCAAGGGACAACATAGATCAGGTATAGTAGTCCCTGGAGACTATCTGCCTCTTATAGGCCTACAAAATCAAATACTCCAAGAACTTTCTTATTCTCAGAGGGAACCACAGATGTGCCAGCATTCATAGAATTTATGGATTTATGATGAATGTGAATAAATTATTTAACATTAAACCTGGATAATGTTCACAGACTGTTTCAGTGGTATGCTAATAGCTGCCATCAGGGATAAGACAATATTCTGCTGTCACAGAGGTTTATCACCAGGTCTTCAACCTATGGAGCAGATTTGGGAAGTTACATGACTAATGATGTACCAGATCAAGGTCATTGTGTTAGGCTGGGTTGTCTAGAGAAACAAATCCAGTGACACTCAGATATGTGTAAGAAAGTGCTTTATGTAAAGAAGTGACTTTGTACCAGGTATCAGAAGACCCAAAACAAACAACCATTTTGATGCAAATGAGGGAGGTCTGAATGGAGACCCAAAACTCATCTGGAGA
>NW_022111369.1:5685612-5705225 GCF_000313985.2 Echinops telfairi
ACATGCAACCCACCCCCAGGGGGACAAACAACAGAAATGTGGATGAAGAGAGACAGCAGGCAGTGTAAAATATGAAAATAAAAATAATTTCTAAGTTAACAAGAGTTCATATAGGTGGGAGTGTCGGGGAGGGAGGGGAAAAAGAAACTGATACTAAGGACTCGGTAGAAAGAAAATGTTTTGAAAGGATAATGGCCACATATGTACAAAAGTGCTGGATACAACTGATGTATGGATTGTTGTAAGAGCTGTAAGAGCTTAAAATGATTTATTAAAATAAAGAAGTGACCTTATATCAAGAAAGCATCCCAGTCCAGCCCAACTCAAGTCCATAAGTCCAATGCAAGCCAAGGCTGTCTTCAGACTCATGTAGCTACAGACTGATGATGTAAACAGGTGGAGCAGGAAGCAGGAAGATCACAGGCTGGTAAGTGCAGAGTCCTGTGGATCCACAGTTGGTGGAAACATAGCAGGGTGGGTGGGGATATCTCAGGGTTGAAAGGTCTACATGGGGCCATTGGTGGCAGCATGTACAGTAAGCAGGGAGGTAAAAGGGTGGAGAGAGAGAACCCCAGCTTCTTTTCTATAAAAAGAGAATTCCCAGCTTCTTCCTATAAAAGGGCATGCCTCCCAGGAGGCATCATCAGGCCTGACTAGCAGGTTTGACTTTGTCATTCCACAAATGCAAGTGGACATAAAATCATCCAGTCACCACCGTCTTCTTTGTCTTTTGTGGTCTGAAGTTGTTTAAGCTAAGGCTGGAATGACAAAAGGGTGCCTCACATTTGGTGCAGAAGTAGTTGCAAAATTCTCCATAAACACAATTTGGATTTTATTTGTAGTGATTGAGGATAGATATGATTTTTTTTTTTTTGCCAAGAGGCAGTTGGTCACTCTGTTTTCTGCCTCCAATTATTGTGAAAAATTTGAGAATGCTGGGACCATGATGAGTGTAGATGAAACGCTTTTGTGTTCTTTTCAGATTTAAATCCTGCAAAGACGCAGATCCAAATGGTGAAATGGATCATATCACCCAGAGGTCTGAGCAGAAAGCAAGTCAAGAAATAGATATCCTTTTGACACTACCTAGTTGGGACTTCTAACATAGAGTTCACGACTTTCCTTTTTGAAAGTGTAATGTGTACTAGTAAGCTTGCTCAAAAGTCAGTGTGTTAGTGGGTCCTACCTCCATTTTTGATTTGCTGAATATCATTTGCTGGTTGAAACAGCAAATGAAGAGCTCTCTCCATAACCAAGGGAAATATTGGATCTATTTTTAAAAATCCTATCCCTTTTTCAAACAAATTGAATGATGGCATTAAAGCTGGGTACACTTCGGAACAATTTGCCCTGTCTACAGGGTTCAAAGATCCCCTACCACCCATCTGACAACCAAATTCAGTATAACACATGACTAATATAAATGCTTATTTTCTTTAGGGCATAAAGAGTGTCCTGGGGGACTCTGAATCTGTACATGTCATTGTCATAAAATATATACACTTCATTTTAAAAAAAGAATTGACATCTTCATATCTGTCCATACTGGGCATGGCTTTTGTATTACCACAAGCTGTGGAAGAAAGAGATAACAACGCAGAATGGAGTGCACAAAAGTTATTGTTGCTAGGTGCCAAAAGTTAGTACTGACTCATAGTAACCTTGTGTACGACAGAATGAAACGCTGTCCAGACATACACCATCCTCACAATTGTTACCTTTGAGCCCATTGTTGCAGGCATTTTGTCACTCTAGCTCACTGAAGGCCTTCCCACTCTCACTGCCCTTCTCCTTTACAATCCTGATGCCCTTGTCCCGAAACTGGTCTCTTCTTGCATCATGCCCAGCCTCAGTATTAAGGAGCCTAATGGCTGGATTTCCTCCAAGACAAACAAATGCTTGTTCCTCTGGCAGCCCATGGTACTTTCGTAGTCTTTGCGATCACTTTTCCATTATTACCTTCAGAGTTTATGAAAAATAAACCAATTTATTCACCAGATCTTATCATCAATTACTTTAAGTTCAGAATCATTTTCATGTTTTAAATATATATACAGTGATGCCTCAGTTGTTGAACTCAATTCATTCCAAATTCATGTTCAGACACAGAAAAGTCCAAGTACTGAACATGCTCTCCCCATAAGAAATAATGAAAAACCAAATAATTGGTTATGAGGCCCCAAAATTAGGCTTATAAATTCATTTTTCCTGAACCTTACATCATGATGGAGGCTTCTAGCCTTCTCCCATATCACTGTCTCAGATACACTATTGCCATCAAGTTGTGTCTGCTTTACCCAACTTAATAGTAACTTTTCAACCTCTTCAATGGTCTGGGTTCTTTGTTTCATGGTGAATGATTTCACACCTTTCACTACATTAGCCGTTTAAATTACATCCCACCCCCAGCCCCCGCCAAAAAAAAGGTTGATAATGTCAACTTATCCATGTTGTATTCAACTGCCAAATCTGACAAGCAGCTACTTGATTTCTTCTTGAACTCTCTCATAGCTCTCACAGTTGTCCTCTTAGCTTTACTGCTGGTGTGACAAACTTTCTTTGGAGCTCTGGCTATGATATTCTGCACATATACAGCACAACAAAAACCACAATGACGAATGTTTTAACACACTAACAGCACTGTATGTTGTCTGAGAAAGAGTGGCGCATAGGCTGAAGTATCACCGCTTCGTGTCCACTGCAAGATGCAACATGTGATCTACTCTTGGCCCAAACAGGATATTGCAAGTAGTTCAATTATAGAGCAAAATCACTAACCCTGAGCAGGTTTTATTTTTCAAACTTTGCTGTTCAAGTAGTATAAAGTTCAAGCTTAGAACCGTTTGACAACCAAGGTATCACTACCTTAAATTCAAAATATATCAAATAAAAATGCATTAAATTCTAAAATTCCAAAAGTAGTGCTTTGCTGGAGTCCCTGGGTGGTGCAAATAGTTAAGGGCTCCACTGCTAGCCAAAAGTCTGTCAGTTGAACACATCGGAGTCAACATGGAAGGCAGGCTAGCTAAGTCACAACCTTGAGAATCCTTTGGAATAATTGATACTCGGCAAACATGGGGCCACCATTAATTGAAATCCACTTGGTAGTAATTAATCACAATAGTGCTTGAACAGTGGGCCTGATTTTCAGTGTGATTTTCATGCAGGTCAAGATGTCACTAGCTACTAAACAAATGGCCAAAAAACTAACATGATCTGTCAGTAGAACATGAATTTTAAATATAAATCTTCCCTGAAACTAAAAGAAAAGTTCTGATCACCAAACCAGGCAAAGACACAATGAAGACAGAAAATTAGAAGCTACTATGAACATAGATGTAAAAATTCCCAATAAAATTTTGGCCAATAGAATTTAACAATATATCAAAATAATAACACAACAAAATCCAATGGGATTCACATCAGGCACACAAGAATGGTTCAACATTAGAAAAAGTAAGTGTAATTCACCACACAAACAAAACAAAAAATAAGAACTACATGATCATATCAATTAATACAGAAAATATATTTGATAATATCCAACACCCATTCCTGATACAAACAATCAAAAGATGAGGATGGAAGGAGCATCCCTCAAGATAATTTAGGTCATATATGAAACATCAAGTGTCAATATCTCCCTGAATGGGGAAAGTTTAAATGCATTCCCCTGTGAATGGGAACCAGATAATAATGCCCCCTAACACCAATCTTGTTCAACATTGTGTGGGAAGTCTTAGTCAGAACCATTTGGCATCTAAAAGAAATAAAAAGAATAAAAATGGACAAAGAATAAGTTGAACTTGCACTATTTACAGATAATATGATGTTATATTAAACTACCTCAAAGTATCAAGGAAATAATTGAAAAAATCTGCAATGTGGCAGTATACAAGATTAACAAGCAGAAATCAATAGCATTGCAATATAATAACAAAGAGAACTCTGAAGAATACATCGAGAAATGATGCAATAATTAAGAATAAACTTAACTAGAGAAACAAAAGACCTGTACAAAGAAAACTATAGAATATTCTTACTAGAAACCAGAGACCTACACAAATTGTCTTCACGAATAAGACAATAATGTGAAAATGTCAAAACTATAAATACAATAAAATTTTGATACAAATACCAATTTCATCCTTTAAAGAAATGAAAAAAACTAATTACTAACTTTATATGGAGAGAGAAGAGACCTTGGATATGCCAAGATCTCCTTAAAAAGAACAAAGTTGGAGAGCGGCATGAAGCAGTGAACCATCCGAGAGGTCTGCGGGGCTGGCCCCAATCCCAGCTAGTTGGACCCCACCCCAGAGGAATACACTACAGAGCACAGCACTGAAGACACAGCTTGGGGAGAGGGACAGGTCTGCTCAGAACACACTGGGCAAACTGAGGGAAGGAGAGAGAGAGAGAACAGCAACCTGGCCCGTCAAGCCCCAAGGACGATATTCCTGCTCAGAGCAGCTAATGCACAGAGGACCATAGGACCGGCCCCGCCATGAGACACAGCATCCCCTCACTGACTCATAGTGCCACGGGGGACAACACTGGAGACAGTGTAGGAGTGGTACCCGGTCTGACCACTCACACGAGGGCAAAACACAAAGGGAGTGCAACAGAGCATCAAGGTGAGCAAAGCAATGAAGTCTCAGAGGAATTTCAAAAGTAGACTTCGGGGGCAGTGCTTGGCAGTTCATCAGACTTGATCAGTAAGCATTCATAAAGGTCAACAGACAGACCTGGGACTTTTTGTAGGCTTTTTTCACCCGTGTCTATCTATGTACGATAGGCAGGATAAACAATCCCAAGAAGAAGACAATGGTACCGACAGTTCCATGGGGACATGGGAGAGAGGGAGGTGGGGGAAAGGAATCAGGGGAGCCAACAAACCCAGGGACAAGGAAACAAGTGATCTAAAATCGATGGCGAATAGGGCATAGAATGTCTGTTGGGGTTTGATCAAATGCAATGTAGCCAAGAGGAATTATCGAAAGTCAAACATGATAGTGGGACAAGAGGAAAGTAAAAGTAAATAGAGAAAAGAACTAGGAGGCAAAGGACATTTATAGAGGTTCGAATACAGACACGTACATATGTAAATATATCTATATGTAATGATAGAGATATAAATACATGTGCATATATTTATGTTAAGTGTTAAGGTAGCAGAGGGACAGTGGGCCTCTACTCAAGTCCTCCCTTAACACAAGAACACTTTGTTCTATTAATGACATTTTGTGATGCTCACCTTCCCAACATGACTGCTGAAGACAAAATGGGTCCATAAGCAAATGTGGTGAAGAAAGCTGATGGTGTCCAGCTACTACAAGATATAGCATCTGGGGTTTTAAAGGCTTGAAGATAAACAAGCAGCCTTCTAGCTGGGAAGCAACAAAGCCCACATGGAAGAAGCACACCAGCCTGTGTGATCATGAGGTATTGATGGGATCAGGTATTATGCACGAGAAGACCCACAACAAACAATCATTAATGTGAACGAGCGGGGCTGGAGTGGAGATCCAACACCCATCTGTAGACAATTGGACATTCCCTCACAGAAGAGTTACAAGGAAGGGATGAGCCAGCCAGGGTGCACTATAGCATCCGCTAATTAATGCTCCCCCACCCCCACCCCACTATCATGATCCCAGTTCTACCTTGCAAATCCTGCTAGACCAGAGGATGTACACTGGTACAGATAAGAGCTATCAACACACAGAATCCAGGACAGATAAACCTCTCAGGAACAATAATGGGAGTAGTAATATCATGAGGGCAAGGTGAAGGTGGGGGGAAAACGGGGGAACCGATCTTAGTGATCAACATATACCAGGGTGATGAACAACAGAAACATGGGTGAAGGGAGAGAGTGGATAGTGCAAGATATGACAAAATTTTATAATTTATCAATAGTTCATGAGGGTGGAAGGGTGAGGGAGGGAGAGAAAAAAAGACAAGCTGGCTTGTCAATACCCAGGGCTCAAGTAGAAAGAAAGTGCTTGAAAAGGATGATGGCAGCATATGTACAAAGTGCTTTGTATACAGTGGAGGTCTGGATTGATAGAGGAGCAGTAAGGGCCCCAATAAAATGATTTTAAAAAGAAAAAAAGTACAAAGTTCAAGTACTTGCACTCCCCAAACTCAAAGCCACAGTATTCAAGGAAGCTTGGTATTGGTACATGATAGGTCCATAGACCAATGGAACAGAATAGAGAACCCAGCAATAAATAGATCCACCCACAGACACCTGATCTTTAATGGGGAGCTAATAACACTAGGTACAAGAATGAAGAAATGTCCTAAAATCAATTGTGGTGTGGACTCCACAGTCCTTTAAATATGTTTAAACCATTGAATTGTATTGTATGTGAATTCTATGTTAATAAGACTGTTAAAATTTTTCACTTGAAGTAATTTATTTCCCATTTTACCCCAAACTACACTACAATCTACATTTTTTCTTTTATTATGAAAATTTTCAAAATATATGTTCCATCCAGATATATTACTTACTGATATTTTAAATATTTACTTACCGTACTCTTTCTAGTATTTCTACTTAATTGTTTCGGTGTGCTTCTTTAATAAATAGCAATGTTTTCCAACCCAACCTCAATATTTTATCATATCTAACCAAACTAACAATCACTAGTTTATTTAGTATCCAGTCTACATTCAAAGTTACTCAATGCCCCAAAATATCTTTTTACTGCAGGTTTGTACAAATTAGTACACAAATTGATATTTGAATTAATATCCATGTGCCAAAACTCAACAAATTGCATTTAATTTTTTCCTCTTATGTCTCTTTTAATTTATAATACACGCTTTCCAATGTCAATAATTTTTCTGTTTGAAGAAAGAGCAGGACTTTTTAATAATCACCATATCTGTAATTTCATATGAGATCATTTAATATTAATTCCTTCACTTATGAAAATGGTAATAACATAGAGATTTGTCTGAAATATTTACTGCCATTGAGTCAATTATACAGAATTTCTGAGACTGTATGGGAGCAAAAAGCTTCATCTTTCTCCCTCTAAGAAAGGTCTGTGGTTAGCAGCCAACACTTACAACAGAGTACCACCATGGCTCTTGAAAATAAAAATGAGTTAATTTATTTATGAAAAAATTTACATCCGAATGTGTGGGGAGTGCAGATTGGAGACCCAAAGCCCAATAGTAGGCTACTGGAGATCCCCTTGCAGAGGGGTCTCGGGGAGGAGATGAGCCAGTCAGGGTGCGAAGTAACAATGATGAGAAATACAACTTTCCTCTAGTTCCTAAATGCTTCCTCCCTGCTCCTACTACCATGACTCGAATTCGACCTTGCAAGTCTGGCTAGACCAGAGGAGGTATACTGGTATAGATAGGAACTAAAAATCCAGGGAATCCAGGGCGGATGAGCCCTACAGAACCAGTGGTGTTAGTGTCAAAACAGGGAGGGTGGAGGGAGAGTGGGTAGGAAGGAGGGAACCGATTACAAGGGACTATATGTGACCTCCTCCCTAGGGGACGGACAACAGAAAAGGGGGTGAGGGGAGGCGTCGGACAGGGCAAGATATGACAAAATACCAATTTATAAACTATCAAGGGCTCAGAGGAAGGGGGGCGCGGGGAGGGAGGGGAAAAACGAGGACCTAAAGTCGGGGGTTTAAGTGGAGAGAAAATGTTTTGAAAATGAAGTACAAATGCGCTTTACACAATTGATGTGTGTATGGATTGTGATAAGAGTTGTATGAGCCCCTAATAAAATGTTTTTTTAAAAAAAAAGAAGGCACATGCTATACTCATAAAAAAATTTACATCCATCATATCTGAAGGTTATATGATATTGAGAGTATAGTAAGGTAAAAAAAATCAGAGTGATTCTATTATTTAGAGATGGTGTGATCAGATTGTGGAATTTGATTGTGGAATCAGAAAACTTTAGAAGAAGTGATAATAAAGAAAAACAAAATTCCATGTACTAAATTTGATTTGGAAAGGTTGAAGTCTTGGGAGGCACTTCTTTATTCAAAGCCAAGAAGTTTTGGAGTTTGTCATAAAGCTTTTTACAGCAAGGCATGTTATAGGCCAGTAGAAAAAGCTATAAAGCTAAAAAAGCACATAAAAAGTACAAAGTAGTTATAACTTCTACCTGCCATTTACCTGAAAATTAGATTACTTCTTAAAAGGAAAGCAGGGGATGAGAGAGCTAGAACAAGGTATCAAAGAAAGAGACAGATGAAGACTAAGAGACAGCCTCAATTTAGCTTGGATAAAAGACTCCATAGAACTCTAGATCAAATTCTGGCTGCAGACGAAAGTGTATTCTGGGAACAGATCAAACAAAGTATCCAAGAAATAAAGTTTTAATACACGGAACGTGAGAGAAGCAAACTGAGTGTAGGATATAAACATAGCAAATCAAGACACAGACTAAAGAAGTAAGATTTTTAAAAAGAGTATCTGACAAAGTTGTCAATAATTAATGCAAGAAGGTTAACGAATCCACATTAGTGTCCCTGTCGCAGAGCTGGCTATGTTGCCTCTTCTAGGTTACTCAACTAGCACTTTGGTTGGTCTGTTCACGGTGCCTGATAAGATAACTCATATCTTCATCTCTCAGGGGCCAGAGTCCTTTGTTATCTTGCCTTGCAGCACTGTGGTATGAAAATATGAAGAGCTCCTTATCTAGACTCACACTTACTTTCCTCAATTTTATAGTTCTGATTCTTAAATATCTTGGTAATCAGGATTGATTAATTACCAGTGCAGTGACTCCTATCTTTGCTTTCAGTCAACTGACATAAGAAATGAAACTTACTATGTGGTAGTTGTGCTTGCCCTCCTCCATGTAGTAGAACTCTTACTGGGTCTCCTAGAGAAAGTATTAGCCTGAGTATGTAGAAACAGAGAAAATGTGTTTATAAGTAGATCACTAGGGATAATAGCAAAAAGACACAGTCCCACTTCTACATATTTATCCCCAAACTGTGGGAAACAAAAAGATTTCTCCCAAGTTATCTCCCCCAAATACATCCCAAACTGAGCTGCTTGCTACACATGGCAAATGACTATACACTTGGAAGTCAACAGAAGTAGGCCAGGGTTTATTCTCCTTAAGGGTTATCAGCCATCTAGAGCAATCAGACAGTACAGTATGTCCCACCCTAAGTAGGGCCCACTCCCTTCTGATAAGGATAGTAGTAGATTGTTTCCCTGAAGGAGAGCCCAGGGAGGTCAAGCCCACTCAAGGGTGCCCAAGGTTAGGCCGCCATCATGAATCTAGGGTCTGCCCTTCTTGTCACATATATACCTCTAGTTCCACCCCTTCCTATCATGTGTACAGCCCTAGCCCATCCCCTTCCTGTTATGCTTATGCGCATGGTATAACGCCCTCCTATTGGTTGTATTGCCTATTGTACAGCCTCTTCCTGTGACGTATGTCTTTACCTGTAATGAGGAGGCAATGATATACAAGCCTCGGTTAGCAATAAATCACTCTCTCCTGCCCTGTACCACCAAGAGGAGGTGAGGTGAGCACACTACCATGAAATGTGTCTGACTTATTTGTTTTACTCTCTCTTATCTCTCTCACTTTCTATGACTTTATGATAATCTTTATATAGCTCAACCGTACAATTGCGCTTACTGAACTCCCCACACGGAAACTATAGATTCCAGCTTTAATAGTACACAGAGTCGTCTAAAAGAGCTGTGTGTTGTATTTAAGCATATACTGCGTCCTGGAGGACAAAACCTCAAAAAACTCAGAAAATCTTAAGGAGAAGGAATGTCATGAAAAGAAATGTTTGTTTTTCTCATGAGACAAGACGGGTAACTGGTGGCATAGATTTCTTGGGAAAGTGCTTTCTTATTTAATACTATAACTCTCGAGGGAAACATTTCACAATAGGCCTGTGGAGAATAATGTAAACTATTTAAAAAGGGAAGATGACCCCGTCTGACTTTTTAAGAGACAATAATTTTACAAGACTGTGGAAACCTCATTAAAAAGAGTTGATATTTCAAACGTAGGTAGTGAGCGGCCTTTCAAGATATATGGTAATGAAGATGGCTCTGTGTGTGTGGACCAGGGATGAAACTGGGAGGATGAAATTAAGGGGAGGAGTTAACTTCCCAATATATGCCCACTTATATATTTTTTTTGTTTTGAAACATGTGAGTAAATGACTTCCCTATTTAAGAAATAAAATAACCTTATATCAGATAAACTTAGCTGTATTTGTCATCTGCTTTCAATTATGCTTTAGATTCCTTGATCTTTTTGCAGTAGATTAATGGTAGTTTAGAAATTTCTGAGTTGGTGAACTTATGCACAAAAGAGCAAAACACTGTCCAGACCTGTGCCATCCACACAATTGTTCCTGTGTTTGAACCTATTGTTGGGACAACAGTGTCAATCCATCTCCTTGAGGGCCTTCCTCTTTTCCATTGCCCCTTTACCAAGCATGGCATCCTTCTCCAGAGACTGGTCTCTCCTGACAACATGTCTAAAGTTTATAAGATCAAGTTTCCCCATCTTTGCCTTTAAGGAGCACTATGGCTGTATTTCTTCCAAAGCAGACTGGTTTGTACTCTATACTTCCATCAAATGACATTTTCCTGCATAGATCTGGGTGAAGAAGGTGGGAGGAAGACACTGATAGGATTCGCCTGTGAGCAATTGTTAACATTGATTTGCAGTACCATCCTGCGGGGTGTAAAAGGAGCCCTGTGAGAAGCAATGGTGGCGGGGGGGGGGGGGGGGTTCATTACCAGGAAGGGCCAGGAGAGAAGAGCATCCTCTGGATTTTGAAACCCTTGCCCAGTGAACCTCCTTGACCCAGAAGACAGCTGTGACACCAGAGTGGTAGCAACAGAGCCAAGAGCCTGAGTGAGAAACAGAGGGGTGGATTTCCCAAGCCACAGAGCAATTAAAGCTGAGTTCTTTGGGGCAGAAGTCTGGCTTGTGGAATGTGGTACCTCTGGGTGCTTACCTTGGGCACCTGGAACTGAATGCCTTCAGGCTGAGGCTTACTGAAGTGGGGTCCATTGGCACTTAATTCAGCAAGCTGGGTTCATTAACCCATGAAGCATAAGCTGAATGCCTTTGGATTGAGGTGTACAGGAGTGTCATGCCCTTTGGGCATTTAGTCACAGCCCGGAAAGAACTTTGTAGCATGACCTGACCGAACATCTGTATCCTGAGCATTCTTCACCTGGATTGTAACCTACTAACTTCCTTAACCTTTTAAAAGTAAACGTTGTCTGTGTGGCCATTGTAATGAATTTGGGAATCTGTATGAAAAAGTAGAGAATGTTGTGCATGAGGCAGAACATGGTGGAATGTTGTCTCATAGAGTGCCAGATGATGAGACTCTCAAGTTGGAAGGCACTCAAAATACCACTGGAAAAGAGCTGCCTCCTCAAAGTAGAGCTGACCTTAATGACATGGACGGAAAAACTATTCAGGATATTCATTGGGACATGACCCAAAATGAAAAGAAACAACTGAAAAAATCCATTAAAAATTGAAGCACAAAATATATGAAATGTGAATCTAGGAAAAGTGGAAATCATCAAAAATGCAATGGAGCACATAGAAATCAACATCAATATTCAATATCAGTAATCTGTTATGAACTGTTAATGGCCATTTTGTTAGTTTGCTTTTTAAAAGATCATTTTATTGGGGGCTCCTACAGCTCTTCTAACATTCAATACATCAATTGTATCAAGAATAATTGTACATCTGTTGCCATCATCATTTCCAAATAATTTTCTACTAGAGCCCTTGGTATAAGCTCCTCTTTCTCCACCCTCCTGAATCCTCGATCAATTATATGTTGTTATTTTTATTTTGTATCTTACACTGCCTGTTGTCTCCTTTCACCCACAATTCTGTTATTCATCTCCTGGGGGGGGGGGCTATATATTCAACCTTGTGATGGGTTCTCCCTTTATCCCCCTTGCCCCTCCCTGACCAACCCCCAACCCTCATGATATCGCTACTCCCACTACTGTTCCTGAGGGATTTATCTGTCCTGAATTCCATGTGTCGAGAGATCTTATCTGTACCAATGTGTGTTCTCCAGTCTAGCCAGATTTGTAAGATAGAATTGAGTCATGGAAGTTGGGGAGGGGGAGGAAGCATTCAGGAACTAGAGGAATGATGTGTGGTTCGCCTATACAGCTTGGCTGAATCATCCCTTCCTTATAACTCTTTTGTAGGGAGATATCCACATGTCTACAGATGGGCTTTGTGTCTCCACTCCAACCCCCCTTGTTCATGTTGATATGGTTGTTTGTTTGAGATCTTTTAATATCTGATACCTGATCCAGTCAACACCTTATGATCACACAGGTTGGTGGGCTTCTTCCATGTGAGCTTTGTTGTTT
Organism: Echinops telfairi; assembly: GCF_000313985.2. Classification (NCBI taxonomy): domain Eukaryota; kingdom Metazoa; phylum Chordata; class Mammalia; order Afrosoricida; family Tenrecidae; genus Echinops; species Echinops telfairi. The sequence continues at coordinate 5,698,012 of NW_022111369.1, forward strand.
CCCTGCTAGATGGCTGCTTGTTTAATTTCAAGACCCCAAATTCTATATCGTTTGATAGACAGGCACCATACATTCTCTTCACATTTGCTTATGCACCCATTTTGTATTCAGTGAGCATGTCGGGAAGGTGAGTATTAAAGAGTGCCAGATTATCAGAACAAAGTATTCTTGTGTTAAGGGATGACTTGAGGAGAGGCCCAAAGTCCATCTGCTATCTTAATACTTAGCATATAAATATATGTACCTTGGCCTCTATTCCTTTCATTATAAATTAATATATTTGCATATGTACATGCCTATAGCTATAACTCTATAAATAATTTCTGCCCATTTCTTTCCTCTATTTCCTTTCACCTTCCTCCTACCCCACTATCATGCTCACCCTCCATTCAGCTCTCAAAAATTCCTCTCATATACCTTGCACTTGATTATACCCCACCAGGCATTATACACCCTTCTCACCATCAATTTTAGATCTCCTGTTGTTCCCTTATCTCTGAGTTTGTTGGTGCCCCATTACCCCTCCCTGCCCCCACTTCTCCCATGTCCTCCAAAACCATCGGTCCTGTTTTTTATTCTCCTTGGCATTGTTCATCCTGCCTATCTTATATAGATAGATGTAGGGTGAAAGAAAAAGTGAAACAAAAACAAAACAAGAAAAAGAATAGATAGTTCCAGGTCTGTCTGCTGACCCTTATGTATGTTTTCCAATCAAGTCTGATGAGGTGTCAAGCCCTGTCCCCTGAGTTGGAAGTCTATTTTCAGGATTCCTCAGAGACTTGGTTACTTTGCATCCCTTGCTTCCCTGTTGCACCCCCTTCACATTTCATGCAGCTGTGCATGGGTCAGACCGGGCACACTTACTGCACAGTGTCTCCAGTGCTGTCCCCCATAGCGAAATGGGTCAGTAAGGGAACGTGTCTTGTTGTGGGGTTGGTCCTACAGTCCTATCTGGGAATTGGCAGCTCCAAGCAGAGATGTCATCCCCAGAGCTTGGTGGGCCATGATGAGATTATCTCTCTCTCTCTCTGCACCCCCACCCTCTTAGTTCACTCCCATGTGGTCTAGATAGACCCGCCCCTCTCCCTGGGCTATATCTTTTGCGCTGTCCTGGGGAGGAAGTCAGCATAGCTCGATGTGGGCCCAGCCCCATTGTCCTCTCTGTTAGTTTGCTGCTTCCATGCCAGTGTATTGCCCTCAAGGCTTGGAGCTCTGGGATGAGGTTTGGTCCCCCTCTCCCTTTCCTGACATCATAATTTTCTAAACATTTACTTTCTACTTGAGCCCATTGGTATCAGCTCCTTATTTTTCCCTCCCTCCCCCTCCTTCCACCCTCATGACACCTTGATAAATGCTAAATGATTATTATTTTCATATCTTGCACTGTCCGCTGTCTCCCTTCACCCATGTTTCTGTTGTTCGTACCTCTGGGGAAGGGTGGGCGGGGTAATTCATCGATCATTCAGATCAGTTCCCCCTTTCTCCCCTCCTCTCCTCACTTTTCCCCTATCCTCCTGGTATCGCCACTCCCATTTATGTTCCTGAGGGGTTTCTCTGACGTAGTTTCCATGTGTTGTGAGCTCTTATCTGTACCAGTGTACATGTTCCGGTCTAGCCAGAATTGAAAGGTAGGACTAGGATCATGATAGTGGGGAATGAGGAAGCCTCAAAGAAGCAGAGGAATATTGTGTGTTTCATTGGTACTAAGCTTCACCCTAGTTGACTCATCCCTTCCTCGTGACCTTTCTGTGAGGGGATGTTCTATTGTATACAGATGGGTTTGTTCTCAACAATATATGTTTTTGTTTTGTTTTGGGTCTTCCGATGCCTGTTACCTGATTCTGTCGACACCTCATGATCACACAGGCTGGTGTGCTTCTTCTCTGCTAGATAGCCACTTGTTTAATTTCAAACCTTTGAGACCCCAGATGCTGTATCTCTTGATAGCCAGGCACCATCCGCTTTCTTCACCACATTTGTTTACACACCCATTTTGTCTTCCAGTAATTGTATCGGGAGGGTAAGCTTCACAGAATGCCAGGTTGTTAGAACAAAGTGTTCTTGCTTTGAGGGAGGGCTTGAGCAGAGGCCCAAAGTCTGTCCACTTCCTCAATGTATTTCCATATAAATATATGTACATAGGCCAATACCTATATTTTTATGAATTAATATATTTACATAAGTACATGCCTATTTTTATACCTTTATCCATAGCTTAGCTTCCTAGATCTTTCCTGTTTCCTTTTACCTTCCTCCAGCCCCACCATCATACTTGTCTTTCTTCCACCTCTTAGTAATTCCTCTCAGCTAGATTGCTGGTGCTCCAACACCACTGGAATCTCTACTGCCTCCTCGTTGTTGCTTTTCATTCCCTAGTTGTTCCTCTGTCTATGGCATTGTTTGTTCACTCCTCCTTCCCCACCTCACCCCCAGCCTCCTCCTCCCTCCAAGTCCCTCCAGAACATCGGTCCTGCTGCTTTCTCCTTGGACTTGCTTCCCATGCCTATCTTATATAGTTAGGCAAAACAATAATGGAGGGAAAAGAAAAAGAAAACAAAAGATTGAAGAAAAGGTGAAGGAAAAAAACCAGAAAAACCATACATTATTCCAGGTCTGTCCACTGACTTTTCTATCTCCCTACAGGTCCTGGTGGGTTCTGGGAACTTCCCCACCTAGCCTGAATCTATTTTGTGGACTCCTCAAGGGCTTTTTGGATTTGCATTGCTCCCATTGCTGATCTGTTATGTTCCCTTCTTGGTTTGCTCCGCTGTGGGGGGTTCAGGCTGGACTCACTCCCACATGTGCCCCCAGTATTGTCCTCTGTCATGGTATGCTCCAGTGAGGTACATCGTGTCTTGAGCTGTTGTTGGCTCTGCAGTCCTTTTTGTGCCTTTGCAGCTCCATGCAGGGACATCACTCTCTGGGTTTGGTGTGTCAATATGGAGTCTAGTCCCTCTCTCTTTTTCCTTCTTGGTTTACTTCTCTGTGGGTGTGGCAGGCCCAGCCTTCTCCCCAACCTATAGGTTTAGTGTTGTCCTCTGTAGCACATACTTCTAAGGGTGGGGGTGAGTTTGGCTCTTATTAGGGCCAGCCCTGTAGACCTCTCTGTTCATGAGTTACTCCATGTGGTTACATTGCCCTCAAGGTTTGGCATGCTGTTATGGGGTCTGAACTCACATTTCCATTTCTGTGGAGACATAAACAATGCCCTCCCCTTTGGTGGATTAGTGCCCTGTTCACCCAGTGCCATCTCATCTCCCTGCCTACCCTTTCCCATTCTTTGTGTTAGAGTGACAAGTACATTCTTGGGTTTGGTTTGTCCCGAGCCTGATTGCCCATATATCTCAACCCATACAGTGTGAGATAATTGGCTTTTCTTCTATACCTACTGTTTACCTCAGTGGGCCCATGTTGTACTTGTCCTTTGGTGATTGGCTACCTTCACTTAACATCATTTTCTCCAACTCTTCCCATGAAACAATGTGCTTCATGCAATGATACGTGCTTTTTAGTAATGTCTAGGACTCCATTGTGGGTATGTGCCAGAGTTTTCCAATCCATTCTTCTAGTGATGGAAATTTAAGTTGTTTCTAATTCTTTGTGATTGTGAATTATGCCACGATAAGCATTGGAGTGCAGACTACTGGTCGTGGGCCATTTCTTACCTCTTCTGGGTATATGCCCAGTAGAGTGATTGCTGGGTCATAAGGTAACTCAATTTCCACTTGCTTTAAATATCACCACATAACTTTCCACAGAGGCTGTACATATCTACCAGACCACCACCAGTGGAGGGGAGTTCCTATCTTGCCACATCCCCTCCAACATGTGTTGCTCTTTGATTTTCTGATCTGGGCTATCCTCAAAGGTGTTAGGTGTTTTAATTTGCATTTCTCTGGCAGCTAATGATGGGGAGCATTTTCTCATGTTCATTGGCCAGTAATGGCCCTTTTAAATCAGACAATCATATGGTTTGCTACACTGGAAATGACTAATTCAAGAGATATGGCAACACAATCATCATCAAAAATAACTTTTCAATAGCTATCTTATGATGTATGTGATATGATGATAGATATGTACCTATAAGAAAGATTAGCAAATACAATCATTATTCTAATTTACACTCTGACTACTAAATTCAATGAGGAAGAAATTGAAGAATTCTATGAAATTACTCAGTCTTAAATTGATCCAATATGCAATCAAGAAGTCTTGCTAATTACTAGTAATAAGAACTAAAAAGTTGGAAACAAAAGGAAAGAATTAATAGTTCAGAAATTTTCTTGTTGATAAAAATGAAGTTGCAGATGACATGATAGAATGCTGAAAAACCAAAGATGTCTTCATGTGGCAAATATGTATTTTAAATAGCATAAACAGCACATAATAGCATAAATGTAGATGTGCTCTACATTTGAACCTCACCAGATGGTACATACAAGAATCAAAATGACTACATCTGTGGGGGTAGATGACAGTAGCCCTGTTTGGCGTAGTGATTACGTTTAGGAGTAGCATGTACAGTGGTTTGAGGGTGAGAGTAGATGATACAGTACCTCAATATCATTAGCCAAGACAATGTCAGGGGCAAAATATGCAGCAGACCATTAATTATTCATAGATAAACTCAGGTCAGATGGCACAACCTTGCTTGCTGAAAGTCAGAAAGACTTGAAGTGCTTGCTAATGAAGATCAAGGATTGTAGCCTTTAGTATGGATTGCAACTCAATGTACAGAAGACACAAATCCTCACAACTGGACCAATAGGTAACATGGAGTGGGGGGGGCGGGCATTAAATTGCCAAGGATTTTGTCTTGCTTAGTGCGTTAGGCAAGGTTCTCTAGAGAAACAAAACCAGGAAACGTATGATTTTAGATAGGTAGATAGATTGATTGATAGAGCAAGAAGGAATATAACAGCTAATTAGTCCATATAGCAGTACCGAGGGTTCAGCTCACTTCTGTGGAACAGTTCATATACTGGAAGTCCTTCAACTCACATGCATTGCCAGGCCCAAGATCAGGAAAGTTGACAGGAGAGTCCTCCCTAGGATAAGGCAAGCAGAGTGTGCCCACAGGCAGCAAGCAGCAGGGTGGGTCACCAACAGTCAGTAGCTTTGGAGCCTAGCAAAGCAGGCCCAGATGGGAAATTGAACACAAGCAATAAAAGATGGCAGGATCCACCAGCCTCAAGCTCAAGCGATGTACAAACCAGCAGCATGGTGAAGCAGGTCTTGAAGGAGCCTCCAGCTCTAGCGACACGATCCACTGATTGGCCTGGCCCATAGGTAGTGTAGCTCACAGGTTGAGGCAGAGAACTAGCTACAGCAGCAGCACGCATGCTCTGGATCACCAGAGAGCAAGAGAGAGGGGGGTGGGGAGTGGAGGAGCTGATACTAAGGGCTCAAGTAGAAAGAAAATGTTTTGAAAATGATGATGGTAACATATGTACAAATGTGCTTGATACAATTTATGTATGGATTGTGATAAGAGCTGTAAGAACTCCCCAGAAAATGATTTAAATAAAAAAATAGAAGTTTAATTTTGTTTAAATTTGTTTAATTTTGTTCATGGGTACATACTAAACTCCTATAATTGTTCTTATATCATCATATATAATTAATAATACTTAAAGAGCTGAATTAATTAAATACCAGACTTTGCAACCTGTTGGGAAAACACTTAGAAATAAAATTCAAACTATTCCCCACCTTTCTCTCCTTTTTCACTATTTACTTTTTCTGTATTCCATTAATAAGTAAAATATCTGTGGTAAATTATGGGGGGGAAACTTTAAAAGCGGGCTTCCATAAAATTGATTTTTAACTCTAGGTCAACTGTCCAAATTCCAAAGCTGAAAGGGAGGTACATGTCACTAGTTTTCCCAAGTTTTTCTAAAACGGTTGCTTGCAGTTTCCTAAGAGTAAAGATGGATTAGCACCATCTGCTGTCGGGCTGCTGTTTGTGACAACATGATTAATTTAAGCCTTCCATAAGGAATTTGTTCTCTAATACATTTTACTAGTTACCTATTCCCTTTATTATATTTCCTATGATGTTGTTTGCTGTTGAATTTATTAGAGAACAAATTCTGACTCCTGACAACCCCCTGTGGATAATGTGGAACTGATCCATAGGTTTTTCTGGTCGGTGCCCTTTGGGAAGCAGATCGGAATGCCCTATGGAGCACAATTCTCCCCTGACACCAACAGAGTCCCCAGAAGTTAAAATGCACTCCACACAACTGGGCTAGCTGGTTTACAAAAGAAAGCAAGAGAAGTAGGTTTTGTATTACATAAGCCAGGCTCTCCACAATTCTCTATTGACCATCTCCTAGATTTCCTTTCATTTATGTCAGTAATATTTCATCATTGTCAGTGTGAAATACACGAACAACAGCTGACATATAGCTCATTGTCCATTGTGAAGACAGCTTTCCCATTCCATCGGTCTGACATCTGCCAGTCCTGTGGCGCTTCCTCCCTGATTTGAACGAGCCAGAGTTGGATAGCCACAAGTTGGGACCCTATCCTTAGAGCTCCTGGCCAACAGGCAAGTACCAACCTCTATAACGATGCTCAGTATTGCTAAGGAGTTCAGTAATGAGATCGACAGGGTGACTCAGAATGTATGGAAACTATTACCTCTACTTACAGTTGACCATTTATTATTAGCAAAAGGGATACAACCTCAGAAGTTTACCAGGCAAGGTCTGGGAGAATTCTCAACACGAAAAAGCTTCTCTTGTCTCCAGGGACACACGCCACCCTCTCCCATGCATAGATGTTCTCGACAACTAATGAAGCCTCAAGGAGACAGTATTCCAAGGCCTCCATGCCCCTTATCAATGGGATCTCAGTGTATATACATGACCTAATGCCAATGCATAGTTATGTTCCATCCAATCAATGATTATTCACTGTTGTATTACCTCCTTCCCTACTTGAAGATAGTTCTCCAGATGTGGGGCTTCTGTAACCTCGACTTGCCTGACTGTTTTTGAAAGGCAAAGAGTACCTAAATTTCTGAGGTTGTTTCCAAAACCAGACTTGCAGGACCAAATTAAATTCTTTTCCTACACACTTGTGGGGGTAGCCAGCTCCTCACACTAATCACGGGTTCAGTAGGTGCAATTGAATGGTTAAGATATGTACAGTGAACCCTCGCCACTTCGCGCTTCGACTTCCGCGGCTTCACTCTATCGCGGTTT
>NW_022111369.1:5705867-5710443 GCF_000313985.2 Echinops telfairi
ATTTATGAAAAGCCAATAGCTAACATCATAGTTAATGGAGAAAAGAAGAAAACAATCCCACTGAAAAAGGGGAGCAGACAAGTATGCCCCTTGTCCCCACTTCTTTTCAACATCGTACTGGAGGTCTTAGCTAACAACATAAGGTAGCGGAAGGACATTAAAGGTATTCATCTGGCCCAAAACAAAAAATCATATCAATGGGAATGAGGGGAATGTAGAGTGGAGATCCAAAGCCCATCTGTAGACAATTGGATATCTCCTTACAAAAGGGCCACAAGGAAGAGATGAGGCAGTCAGGGCGCAGTGTAGCACCAATGAAACAGACAACATTTCTCTAATTCTTTAATGCTTCCTTGCCCCCCACCCCAGCACTATCACGACCCCAAATCTACCTTACAAATCTGGCTAGACCACTGGTATAGACCCTGGTATAGACAAGAGCTCAAAACACAGGGAATCCAGGAGAGATAAACCCCTTAAGACCAATAATGAGAGTAGCGATAACAGGAAGGTAAGGGGAAGGTTGGGGGGAGGGTGGGGAAATGATCTCAATGATCGACATATAACACCCACTTCCGCATGCCAGGGGGACAGAAAACAGAAATGTGAGTGAAGGGAGACAGAGGATGATGTAAGATATGAAAATAATAATAATTTATCAGGGGAGGTTGAGGAAGGGAGGGAAAAAATAGGAGCTAATACCAAGGGCTCAAGCAGAAAGAAAATGTTTTGAAAATGATGATGGCAACGTATGTACAAATGACTTTGTTACAATTGATGTATAGATTGTTATAAGAACTGAGAGCCTCCAATAAAATGATTTATTAATTACAAAAGTAGGCACCTGAATTTCAGTTGCAATTTAAAATTTTCTAGAAGTTATGTGTTAAAAAGAAGCAGGTGAAACTATTTTTATAATATTTTAATTGTATATATATCCAAATTATAATTTCAACGTGATAAATATTGAAATATTAACTAAATATATATTTTAAATGAAAAAAAAAAGATTTTCCCAAAGTTCTTCCAGGGAGATAAAATCAGTAACTGCAGCTGTTTGAAAGGCAGCTAGTAGTCAAGAGGTTTTGTTGACACCAGAAGTGAGTCATAATGATCCCTAAGAAAATGTTTGTGTACATAGTTTTCTATTTGCAGACACAGACTTATCTGATTCTCCATTTGTTTCTGCACCCCTCTTGAAGCTTTTTATAACAACACTACTTTATTTCTTAAGGTAATTAAAGATATGTATTCTATCCAAGTATCTCAAGTTATGCATTCTTCCAGTCGTGTTTACTTTTCAGATTGCCAGAGTTCATGGCTTGATTTAAGGAGAAACAAAAATTTAGTATACAAACTACCCAAGTAGCAGTTTCTCCCCCCTGCCCATGTTTAGCATCCCTGAGGCTGATTTCTTATTTGTCTAAACTAAGTCTTCTCTTATGTCCCTGCAACTCTTTAGAAGAGCCATGTTCAACTGCAAGATGGGCAATGAATTTGCTCCATTTACAACACTTCACCAATTCCGCACTCACTTATGCAGCCATAGAATTAATTTGTTATGCTTATGATGATCTCCACTTATTAAGTGAAGTGGAATATACTATTCTTTCTATTTTTCTCCTATCAGAAGGAACAATTGGGGCCTATTGAAATTATTAAGTTGGTCTGCACCACAGTTAAGGCCCCATATGCAACCTTGCAAGCAAAAGCCACTATTAGTCAAGAACTGGGAGAGTTCACGGAAGTTGTTTTAGAAATTTGACTGAAGATAGGCTTAACTTTCTATTTAGACATAATCATGGATGTTCAGAAGTTAAAGGAACGTATTGTTTCAATCTTACTGATGACTCTAAACTAATAGAACAACAAGTGAATCAAGCAAAAAAGAAAATATGAAAACTTAAAATTAGAGAGGGGTTTTATGGAATGGAAACCTCATGGCTCACTTCTTAGTGTTCTAGTTGATCTTGGTTAAGAGTTTTCTGGGTTGTTTTTAAATAACCTAATCATTTTTTAAGCATTTTTGCATGTTGTATCCAATATGTTTCTTTAATGTGATTGGGCTTTACTACTTCTAATTACATAGGTCAGAAGGGTGTCCTTGCCAGCAATAGAGAATGCCAAGACCTTCTGGAAGAAGTATAGCAACCAACAATGAATTTAGTGAGTCTCAGGGCCTGATAGTAGAGGCCTTAAGTTTCAAAAAGTGGGACAGTTTGTGAGTTGTGAGCAAGACATATGACTGAAGCCATATTTGAGTCATCTGTGTTGAAGTAGAATCAATTTTGTTATACATGTATTATTGTATGTTTGACTATTTCCAAGAGTTCAAGGAGAATTTTAATGTAAATCACTTTGTGAACCCTGCTTGGAGTTTTATTGATCCCTCCAGCTTTCTTGGTCAGTGTTAAGATTGACGAGGAGCAGAGAGGTGAGCAATAAATGTCAAGGTAATGAATTACTGAATTCTTCTTTTATGGACTCATTAAGTTTTATGGCTTTATGTAGCCTGTTATGTATTTTAAGAATTAGAATCTACATGTATGTAATACATAATCAATATTTCTAGAAGAAATTAGTATAAATATCACTTGAAAATTGAGATAAGTAGAGCACTCGCTGTGGCAGTTACATAATATGGTGTCAACTTGTGGAGGGGTGGAGTCTAGTCTGTCAGTCAGGTTGCAGCCTGATGACCTCCTTTGGAGGCGCTAAGGAGATAAATAGCTCATTGGGGGCAGGACACTTACACACTCCCTCAGAGACATTCTTGTTGACAAGCCACATGGAGTGAGGAAGTTAGTTTATTGTGCCAGCCTGGCCAATAAACACATGTGGGATTAATTGAAGAGCAGAGAGATAAATGGCTCTGCGAGCCTCACCTTTCTTGTCTCTCACTCTTTAATCATCGGACCAGTGTGCAGCTGCCTTGCTTGTTCTTTGCCTCAATTTGCAAACTACACTACCTGTGGAACACCTAACCTGTGGGCTGTGTCGTTGTAATTTGAGGTCCCTTTAAGACCTGCCTCGCCACACAATTGGAATGTACATCTCTTGGGCTGGGACTATCTGTTGGTGACCTGCTTTGCTGTTTGCTGCTTGTGCCGGGATAGCCTGAATCTCTCTACAGAGGACTGCCTAGCGGCCCTAAGGACTTGAAGGACTGCCAGTGTCTCACAACTCTCTCACGGGAGTGAGTTGCACTGAGTCATTTGTACTGCTTTATAATTTAACAGTTCATTTCTTGTATTATCTATCTATCTATCTTTATAAATATATATATAAAATTATTAACAATCTGGTTTTGTCTCTCTAGAGAACCCTGTCTAACACATGGAGACAGGCTGATGGCAGCCAGAGCCTTGGAGTTGGAGGAGCCACATAGATACCCATGCCGGCACTGAGATGCTTCTACCACCACTGGATCCACAAGACTCCACCCACTGGACTGTGATCTTCCTGCATTTGGCATCATTGCATGTGTTTCATGAGTCTGAAGAGGGATTTATGGACTACTATTGACATATGGGTTAATATTGGACTTATGGACTTGATCTGCACTGGGCTGGCATGTTTTCTTAATGTACAATTGCTCTTTGATATAAAACTCTCTCTTATAAACATATGAGTGTCAAAGAATTTGTTTCTTTTGTCTATCCAGACTAATGCACGCACTCAAAACTACCTGTACCCTTGGACTGAAATACTCTGATGGGAAAGAAATCAAAGGAGGGCCACCCTAAAACTGTAGAAATGGCGGTCATTGGCACTGGGTGTCCAATAAAAGGGGACCCAGAACCACCATATATTTGGTACCTCAATGCTCCCCTTGCATTAATATGACAGGTTTTAACCAGATAGGCGAGGATCTGCCCTTGCAAGATATAGGAAAGTTTCTCTTAGCACCAACTCCCATGCTCAGTGTAAACAGAGCTCACTTAAGAAGTCACTGCACAAAACAACAACTCATGATGATGAGGAGGATGCAGGACCAGGCAGTTATACATACTGTTCTGTTATGCATCAGGTCAATAAGAGTTGAAACCAATTCCGCAGCATCTAACAAGAACACTAACATCTGAAGTCGAGTAGAAGAGATCCCCGCAGAAGCCGAGCAGCCACTGTGCCACTCGCCAGGTTACAGCCTATTCTGAGAAGGTAGCCCTTCTCCAACGTGGGTTTCTAGAATCCCTTACCCGGAGTCCTCACTGAGGAACCCAGGCCTCCTTATTCCACTTCTGGAGAAACTCTGTGTTCCTCTAGGACTTTGTACATCATTGGGGTGACTCCCTTCTCCTCCCACTCACAGGCAATAAAAGCAGTTAGTTCTGGCTGTCTGCTAGAGCCATGAAGGTAAAGGAGTAGGAAGGAGGTGATGACAAAGAGAAGGTGCTCCCTGCACTTCTTGAATGACTTCTAGAATTTAGAGAAGTTGCCAACCTGATAAAGATGATCATTTGAGGGTAAGAAAAGTCTCATGAAATCCACAAAGTAAATCGCGTTGGCCCCATCTGTTAGTCACCTAATCTGGTGTCAATTTAAGGATTAAGAGTGTAGGGGTGGAGTCTAGGCT
>NW_022111369.1:5710543-5713459 GCF_000313985.2 Echinops telfairi
GATAAACGAGGGTTCACTGTACCCCAAAGGAATAATAATCAATAACAACACATTTTAATAAAAAATTTTTTTAAAGATGAAACAGATCACGGACAGACATTTGCTCCCCTTTGTTCATTGCAGCATAGTTCATATTAGCAAAAAGCTGGAAACAGTCTAAATTCCCATCAGAAGAAAATTGGATTAAAAAACCTCTGGTATATGCACACAATACTATGCATCCCTTAAAAACAGTGATGAAATACCTCAAGCCATGGAGGCACCTGGAAGACATTATGCTGAGAGAAGTTAGTGAAGGACAAAAGGACAAATACTGCCTGACGCCTCTGTGTAGGAACAAGAAGCAGAATGAGCATGCATTCAGGCTTGTAGGGCATCAGTGTCCATGAACCATACACCACCAGCTCTAGGTAAGTATTTTATATTGTCACTTGACCGAAGTGCACCTCAAGTCAGCTGGTAACAGATAGCCAAGGAAGGGGAGGGGGATTTTGGTGACTGATTGCTGCCATGTAAATCTATGGTGAACCCTCCCCCCACCCCATCCCTGCATGTAGGAAGCCCTATTAGAAGGACAAGGGAGACAGATGGGAAAGACAACACAGCAGAGGGGAAAAAGCGCAAATGCATCTCGGGGAACTCAAAGACATGTCTGTTGGTAGGAAAAGAGAAAGGACCAACTTCCAGGTGGGGAAAAGAATGACTGAAAATGCTTTGGGGGACATTAGGTGGGGTGGAGTGACTTTGGTTGTATGCAACGAATCATCCATATTGAACTTGGGAGTCTAAGGGAATCTTGGGGAACCAGGATGGGTCCCATAGAATATTGGGTCACTAAATCCTGCATCTTTGGGGGGCATGGCATGCTCCAGAAGCTATTTCAGTGAGGTCCCAAGGGGGAACACCACTGGATGAACTGGGCTCTTCCTCAGACATGCTTGTAACCCGAGGACTTCAGGAAAATGCATGGTGTCTGAGGAAATAGGGGACAGGCATGCCAAGAGCAGTGACTGTTGATAGGAGGACAATCAAGGTCCTGTTTCATCAACACCCTATAGGCTGTCTTAAGATATGTGTCATTCCAGCAAATGGGTGATGCGCATTCAGTTTCATTTTGTTTATGCTTGTTTACAGCAGGGTGTATCTCAAAGGTACTATGTCATTAGAGGTCACCCTATGGAAATAGCATTAATTGTTTTGACTGTCTTTCGGCAAATGAAACCCAGGATTGATGAGTCTGTAGGGACAGCAAATAGGAGAAGGGTATTGGGGAAGGGAGGGGCGGTAATAAGGAGATAGAGGTAGCAAAAAGGGGTTAAAGGGAGATTAAAGACATCAAGGAGACCAGGAAGGAAATGTATGTTGGAAAATTGATTATGGAAGCAATTATACACATCTGTTTGACGAGATTGAACTATGGAATGATATGACATTTGTATTTACCCCCAAGTAATAACAAATTGAAAGAAAAAAAACTCCAAAAAACATAGATCCGGAATTGAGTTTTGGGCTTGCACTAAATCCTAGCTCCAACTTAATAACAATCAGTTCTTACATTATGGCCCTGAAGAACACAAAGGAAATGGGTGCTATAGCAAAATGTGGCAAAGAATGTAGATGGTGCCTGGCTAGCAGATAAAATAGCATCTGAGGCCTTAAAAGCTTGTTTCCAAACAAGCAGCCATCTAAGTGAGATGTCAACTAAGTCCACATGGAAGAAGCACACCATCACCAGTCAATGAAGGATAGAAAACCACAATACTCGAAGTCGAAGGAGGAGCATGTATCAGAGCTTAAATTGTGAGAATCTAGTGTTCAGAAGGCTACAGTTGACACTGGGAGCCCAAGAGTCATTTGTGGAACTACATAGGAAGTAAATCTTTAGAGAACGCCTCCTAACTACAATTGAGGGCAGAGAGGAAAGTGGTTACTAGACAGAGTGCATTGGAGAGATGTGCATAGAAGACCAAAGGCATAAATCTGACTGGTTTTGTTCACATTGGGGTGTGTCTCAGAGGTGTCAGGTCATTGGAGGTCACCCTCTTGGAGTTGTGTTATATGTTTTCCATTATTCAATAGATGAAACCCAGGATTAATGAACCAATAGAGGCAGCAAGTACAATAAGGGTTTTGGGGGGAGAGGAGTACAGTGGTGGAGGTGGGGTAAAGGAGAGATGATGTCATAAAAGAGAGAATATTTGGAAACTAATGGTGGTAGCATATGTACAATTCTTGACATGATGGAGCTATGAAATGAAATGATACATATACTAAATTTTTTTAAAAACAGGATACTCATTCTGATATAACTTAAATACAGTGAAGAGTTTCTGAGCTAAATGGTCTTCATATTATAAAGAATGGAAGAAATAAATTTATTCCAAGAGGTTTTGTGTTTATAACAACCTTTAAAACACCATATTTCCAGGAAAAGTAAATTAGTTATTACTAGAATGTGTTCCATCTAAGTAAAGAGGTGATTTTTAAAGTGTGAAACTAATAAATAAAATGATTTTGAAAAAGCCAATGACAAAGCATAGAAAAATCAAAAGAAAAGGTTAAAATTTTAGAAGAAAGTTGAATGACTAAAAGGGTGAACTTATGACATTAAAAAAATAGAAGAATGTATACACATATTTTGGTCAAAGAGTGAATGTGTTCATTAAAAATGAATTATATGGAAAACATATAAATAGTATTGAAATGTTTATAAAATATTTTGTTTAATAGGATCTAATTCATAGCAACCTCATCAGATTTCTGAGGTTATAAATCATTCTTTTTAAATTTTAACAATTTTCTTGATAACCAATTCATATATCATACAATTTAATGGTTTAAATCTTTTTTTAAGTTGTTTAGTCCAACAAGTGATCTAAACGCGATGGTGAGGAGGGTGTAGGAGGCCTGGTAGGG
>NW_022111369.1:5713559-5718905 GCF_000313985.2 Echinops telfairi
CCCTTACAGAAGGGTCGCGGGGAGGAGACAAGCCAGTCAGGGTGCAGTGTAACAACAATGAAACATATAACCTTCCTCTAGTGCTTTAATGCTTCCTCCCCTGTCCCCTCCCCACTATCATGACCCCAATTCTACCTTACAAATCTGGCTAGACCAGAGCATGTGCATGGGTACAGATAAGAGCTGGAAACACAGGGAATCCAGGACAGATAAACCTCTCAGGACCAATATTGACAGTAGTCATACCAGGAGGGGAAGGGGTTGGTGGTGAGAGAAAGGGAGAACCAATCACAATGATCTACCTATAACCTCCTTCCAGGAGGATGGACAACAGAAAACTGGGTGAAGGGAGACATCAGTCAGTGTAAGACATGAAACAATAATAACAATTTATAAATTATCAAGGGTTCGTGAGGGAGGGAGGCCGGGGGAAGGGGAGGAAATGAGGACCTGATACCAAGGGCTCAAGTAGTAAGAAAGTGTTTTGAAAATGATGATAGCAACAAATATATAAATGTGCTTGACACAATGGATGGATGTATGGATTGTGAAAAGAGTTGTATGAGACCCTAATAAAATGATTTTTTTAAGTTGTTCAATCATAGCAAAAAATTTGAGAACACTTGTCATTCTTATTCTCTATTATTAGCTCCCCATTTCTCCCTAACCTCCCCTGTCATAACTCTAAAAAACTATTAATCCAGGTACTATATTTAATTTAGATTTGCCTATACTGGATTTCATTAAAAAAAACAAACACACACACACACACACACACACACACACACACACCAAAAACATATTAAACACCGAAAAACCTAAATTGAAAAGAAAGAAAAAAAACTTAAATGGGTCAAAGGGGAGAACAAATGATGATGTGTTAAATTTTAATCTGACTACATCTGCATTAATGCACTTTCCAGTGCACTCTGACAACAAGGTTTTTCACATCCCTGGTCAATGGAGCGGTTTCTGTGGAGAGTTAATCCAAGCAGAAACACTGCAAATGGATTCTGGGCTTTCACCCACAGCCTTCTGCAAACAGAGTGCTCTGAATTTAAGCTCTAACACAGTTCCCTCTTCCAGTCTTGGGTTTTATTATTTTCATCTCTTGGATACCACAGTTAGTGTGCTTCTTCCATTTGAACTTGGCTGACACCTAACTTAGATAGCAACTTGTTTTAAGATAAACCTTAAAAACTGAAACACTGTTTTTTCTCTCTCTCTCATTTTAATTTTTTATTATTTTTAATTAAGCAGTTTTATTTAGATATAATTCAGAAATCATCAAACTTAGTAGTTCAATCCTCTTAAAAAGAGTTGTGCAATCAACAACATAATCAATTTTATAACATCCCTTCTTTCTTGTACACATTGTTATTAGCTATCCATTACCCACCCCCAGCCTCGACTGCCATACCCTCAAGAAATCATTAGTCTCTATAGATTTGTCATTCTTGAATGTCATACACAGAAAAATATTTTTTTAAAGGAAGAGAGGGGAGTCAAGATGACATCCAGATAAAATCACCTGCCCCGTGTCCTGTTGTAAGACCAGAAAATAAAGATGTAAGCAGATCAATACTGGGAGGCTGGGTATTAAAAATAGATGTAGAGCATTAGAATCTGTTTCAGACCTCCCTCTGTGATTTTCACCCATGAAGCGATTTGAGAACTCACTGAAATATTCTATGTTCCCTGTGTCTGCCTGTGGGATCCGCTAACCTCTCACCAGGTCCAGTAGGATGTTGTCCATCAACCCCTCCTGCACCCAAGATCCCAATTCCATTCCAAGCAGTAATTTCCCCAGGCTGCTGTCAAAAAGTGATAATAATCTCAGGCTGGCAGAGAGCCTCTGATAACTAGCCACAAGACCTCACACCAGGGTTCCCTCTCTGCTATCTGCCTTGCTCCTGGAATCTAGGGCTTTGCAGCTCCTCTCCCCAGCCAGGCACAGGTGACTACATCTTCCATCTCCTATCCTCCTCTCCCCAGCTCCACGACTGCCAGTGCTAGTAGATAACTAGACACTAATTTGCAACAATTGAAGAGCTGCAGGGATATTTACCTGTGACAGAACACAGTTCCCCAGGGTACAATCTGCAGTGCTGTACAGGACAGAGCAAGGAGTGACACAGGAGTGCAGCTGGGGGAGAATTCAGATCTAGTCAGTCCCAACCCCATTAATCAGATCCCCTTCCCTGGAGGACAACACAGTATGGCCCCAATATCAGGGCAACCCATAAGCTCATTATAAAGAGGGGAAATTTTTATTTTTAATGCTTTCAATTTCAGGCTGTGTTCCTTTTTGTACCTTTGAATGTAAGCGGCCAGAACTTTGTCCATTAACTCTGCCCATTAACATTACAAGACAGAACTCTAATCCCCAGAGCACAGCCTAGGATATTAACATAACAAAACAGGAGAAGCCAACAGGTTCTGATATCCACAGCCGAAGCCCCAAACTGGCTCTACAGTTCTGGGCTCCACAGAGCTTCTTTGAAAGGCTGAAAATTGTGGCCAGACCATCCAGACCAGGCCCATGCCCAAGCTGCACAACCATCCCAACCCAGCCCAGTGGTATATCTACAGTCACCTGCCTCAGCCCAGTCTAAGGTGCCCACTGACACAAGCCACTGAGTCACTGCAGCACCCCACTTACAGAGCAGTCCAAACCATCCCCATAGGAGGCCACAGGTAGTTATCAAAAACACTCTTACCAGTCACACAGAGAAAGAGTTCAGGGTCCCTCGGGTTGGCAGGAACATGTTGACCAGGTATTCCCAAGCTGACATGTAAACAGCAACATACCTCAACAATCTCAACAAGAAAACAGGAATAACAAAATGCAACAGCAGAGAAAGTCATAAACCTAATCACGCTCATAGAAGAATCAGATGTTGATCTGCCAAAAAAACCTCAGAAAGCTATTTGGAGTAATCCAGGATATGAGGGAAGCAACACAGAAGAAGGATGCAATGATAGAGGAGATGAAGTATACTATAAAAAGGATGAAGCCCATGCACCAAAGGGAAATACAAGAACTAATGGATGAGGTAACCGAAGCAAAACACAAGTTCACAGACCTCACAGACAGACTAG
This sequence comes from Echinops telfairi, assembly GCF_000313985.2. Taxonomy (NCBI): domain Eukaryota; kingdom Metazoa; phylum Chordata; class Mammalia; order Afrosoricida; family Tenrecidae; genus Echinops; species Echinops telfairi. The sequence goes on from NW_022111369.1 coordinate 5,716,662, forward strand.
ATAAAGTACCAGTGATCTCAAGGACAATCAGGCAGACTTCAATAAACGGGAAAGACAGTCAAACAAGATAATCAAAGAGGCAGCAGAAAACCTGAGAACAGTGGCAGATGCTATGAAGAGGAACTATACTCAAATAACTGGTCTTTCCTGGAGTAACATCTTCTGAAAGCAGAAAGAAAGAAAGAGAGAGAGAGAGACAGAGAGAAAGAAAGAAAGGCCAAACCTAGAATCCTCTACCCTGCCAAACTATCTATTAAGACAGACAGTGAGGAAAGCATCTTCTAGGACAAAGAAAATCTTAAAGGAATGACACTCAACCCTGCAGAAAATCCTTGCCAATTCATTGTGGTCAGAAGAGCAACATCCACCAAGAACAAGCAGGAGACCACCACGTAGTGCAACTCCATCCAGAAGTCAATGCACCAAAACCAATTTCCAAGATAATATACCTCAGAGTGAAAAGAAGGCAAGAATGAAGACACCCACATAATCAGAGCACACTGATATGAAGGGACATAGAAAAACACCCAACACAAAGGTACCAAATGAAAGCAATGAATCCAGAGATAGTGGTAATAACTCTGAATGTCAACAGCCTGAACTTGCCCAATAAAAGGCAAAGGTTAGCAGACTGGCTCAATAACATAACCCATCAATCTGTTGCCTGCAAGAGACACATCTTAAGCTCACAGACAAAAACAGAGAATAAAAGACTGGCAGAAAATATATCAGGCAAATGGCAACTTTTAAAAAGCAGGAGTTGTGATCCTAATTTCCAACAAAATTGACCTCAAGGTGCAAACCAAAACAAGAAAGTAGGATGGGCACTATTTAATGCTCAAAGGATAAAAAGACCAGGAGCCAGTAAGAATGATAAATATATATGTGCCTAACATGAGATCTACAAAATTCATTAAACAAACTATTCAAAATATGAAAAAAGAAATCACAGATTCAATAATCAAAGTAGGTGACTAATTCAATGCTATCAGAGATAGATAGATCTCTAGGAAAGAAGCTCAGCAAGGAGGCTACAGAGCTAGGCACTATGATTAGGTGATTGGACCTGAAAGACATTTATAAAGCCCTCCAACAAAATGCAAAAAAACTCACATTCTTTTCTAGTGCACATGGATAATTCTTGAAATAGACCACATGCTGGGGCACAAGTTGAGTCTGAATAAATTCAAACACATCAAAATTACTCACACATCCTTCTGAGATCACCTCACCTGGAGATCAACAAAAAGGTAGCCAGGAAAACAAGGGCAAACAATTGGAGGATGAATAATGATCTTCTGTGACATGAATGGATACTGGCCCAGATCAGAGATGAAAAAAGGAAGTCTCTAGAAACTAATGAGAATACAATATATCAAAACTTATGGTATACAGTAAAAACAGTTATCAGAAGATGTTTGATAGTGATTGATTCATATATTAAAAAGGAGAGATTTATGACTGATACACTATCACAAACTTCCTGCAACTAGAATAGAATCAACAGAAAAATCAATCCAATAGCAAAAGAAAAGAAATAATAAAAATCATAGTTAAATGAATAGGAAGACAAGAGTACAAGAAATCAATGCAGCAAACAGCTAGTTCTTTGAAACGATCAACAGAATCAACAGACTACTGGCAACCTAATAAAGGAAAGGAAGGAGCACATGTCAATAGCCAGGATTAGGGATAAAACAGGGGAAATCATAGCGAACCTCAATGAGATTTAAAGGATAATCACAAAGTACTATAAAAGTCTGTATGCTAATGATCTCAACAAATTCCTTGTGGAAGACATGGACAGGTACTTGGAAAAACAATTCCTCTCTAGATTATCCCAGAGAGAGGTTAAGAACCTCAACAGATCAAGACCAAAAGAAGAAATAGCTTTGGTTATCAAGAAACTACCAACAAAAAACACCCCTAGACTAGATGGCTTCACAGGAGAATTCTACCAAGCATTTAGGAAACAACTGACACTGATCCTCCACAAATTATTCCAGAGCATAGAAAAAGATGGCAAATTCCCAAGCTCATTTTATGAAGCCAGTATAACTTTGATACCCAAACAGGGTGATGATCCCACAGGAATAGAGAACTACAAACTAATATCTCTAATGAATATAGATGCAAAAATCTTTAACAAAATATTGGCCAATAGAAAACAAAAGTATATAAAACATATCCCCCATCATGATCAGGTGGGATTCATTCCAGGGATGCAGGGATGGTTTAACATCC
>NW_022111369.1:5719005-5736561 GCF_000313985.2 Echinops telfairi
GACTTTATGGATTGCTGTCAGACATATGGGCTAATGTTGAACTTATGGACTTGATCTGGACTGGGCTGGGATGTTTTCTCAATGTTCAATTGCTCTTGTTTATAAACTTCTCCCTTATACACATATGTGTGTTTCTCTAGTCTACCCTGGTAGGGGAACGTAGTCTGAGATATGGTCCCAAATATTTTTCTTAATGGCTTCGGGCCAGTGTCTGACAATAATTAAAGAGACAGACATCCTAAAGGATAGATCTCTGAATTCTTGCTGGGTAGACTGAGTCGGGGAAAGGGAGACAGGATGAGAATGGAAGGAACCTACATCACAAAGAAAGGTGAAGGCAACACACCTGGACTCCACTGCAGCCTTCCAGCATGAAGGAATGTGGAATGCAGAGAATGTACCCTTCCCTCTCAAGAACGTGTTGTTTTTTCATGAAAACCCATTAAAGGGTGTGGGTCAAGGAAGGCAGGATATTTAAACCACCCCCACAATGTTTGAATCAGCCCCTGATCTTGGACCTGGCAACAAAGAAATAACCCACATTCTGGGTGCACACCCTCCACCCACAAAGGAGGGGCATGCCATGGAAAGTCAGCCAACAATAGAATATTTAGCATTAGTGGCATAAAAATCTGAATGTTCATCCCACAGAGCCCTCAGACCAGCTAGGGAACCCCAACCAGTGTTGTCAAAACATCCCTTTAGCAAACCCTTTCTCTGAACCTGATCCAAATGCGGCTCCCCATCTGAACACTCCTGAGAGCAGAACAAAAGCCAAGGGAGGATGGGCCTGAACATTTGAGACCCTCCCTGGCAACAATATTCTAGGGATAATACCTTTCATCAGACCTGAACAGAGATAAAATTAAACCAACATTTTCTAACTGAATTTATTATCAGCAAATTTACTTAGATATCTTTATTCTAAAGATGCTGTGCGCACGTGTATGTGTGTGTGTGTGTGTGTGTGTGTGTGTGTGTGTGTGTGTACGTGTGTATGTACACATACATAGTGAGCCTTGAGGGCATAGGAGTTACACATTGAGCTGCAAGCCACAAAGTCAGCAGTTCAAAACCACCAGCCACTCTGTATGAGAAAGACTGGGCATTTTACTCCCCTCAACAGTACAGTCTTAGAAACTCAAAGGGTGCATTTCTATGCTGTTCTATGATGGCAATGACTTTGGTTTTTGTATATATGTAAGTTCATTTGTTCCTTATAATATTAAAACACTTTGATTCATTATCACATTCATGTTATAAAAATCAAAGTTGAGTTCCTAGGGAAAATATACCCATATGCATTTTATTTAATTAGTATCATCCAAAGTTGAAAATTATGCTTTTATCAATGTTCTTGTTTTAGAAGGCCTTGCTATACCAGTTATTTCACTTTTTAGAAGAGTTTTCCTATAAAAATCATTAAAAGCATGTTGTTGACAGAGGAAGGAAAAAGCAAAACCTGAAAAGAATATTTCTAAAATCAGGAGAGATCTCCACAACAGAGGTCCATCTACCTCATGGTGGACCTACAGGGAGCTCTAGGTGGGTGCTATTTTGGCTAAAGAGCAACCCCCAAGTTTCAGAAATTAAACAAACCCCACTTGCTGCCTACCTTTCCCTATATCTAAGGATACACTCCACTGTATTCTTTTTTAAAGCATTCAAGTTCAATTTCTCTTCTTCATTTCAAACTCACAAGTGTCTCAGTACCGTACAAAAGAACAAGAAGACAAGTATAATTCAGAACAGGCTCAGAGAAACAAAATCTGGTTTTCAAGGGCAAGATATAAAGACACTGAAGAAAACCAGCCTCGCAGACACACAAACAAACACACAACAATTGTATTGGAACGGGACCTTGTAGAGGTCTGCGAGGGGAAGATCCCACATCTCAGAAACACTGACGGCTGACAGAATCCTCCCATCATCTTCCAGATGCAAGAAGTGCCCTAGCCTCTCAGCAGGCCTTTCAGAGCTTTAGTATCAAGTGAGGCAATAGACAGAGAGCAATGAGAACAAAGGGAGAGAATGAAGTACTTACAGTTCTCCAGTGAGCTTTCTCTCACCCCTGGGATCCAGCTAGGTGCTAGCACACCAGAGGCAGTCAGGACACAGATTTAAGATAATCTGATGGCCACTTTCATTCGTGCCTGGGGAAGATTCCCATGTGATTTAATCATAGTGGAGAAAACACTTTTTTTCCCAGCATCACTTTTTTCTCCTTGCTGGGCTAGTCAAATTTATGCTCCTGGAATTAGGTTTTTATCTATTACCAAAAGAAAGATTTACTCTGGTCAGCCATACAGGCAATGCTGGAGAATTTCATCAGAAGCAACTAGGAGGGAGTATCATAACAATGCATTCAACACATTGTCTTCTCCCCTATGCAGGCATGCCAACACTTAATTGGGAGCTAATACAGGTAGCATATCGCTCCATAGGTCAACCATATTAAGCAGTATTGTAGAGATGCTGCCACAGTCAATTTCAAAACATTCTTTTCTTTCTTGAATTCCTTGGTGTCAAATCCCTTTTACACACACACCCCACCACTGTACCCCCCCAGACACCCTTATTCTACTTACTGTCTGTATAGGTTCATCAATCCTGGATTTCATATACAGAAAAACAAGAAATATTCCAGAGGTCACCACCAATGACAAAATACATCTGCGCTAAAGCCCCATATGAACAAACAAAAAAATACAGAAAAGGTTGAAAACCAGCTCAGGCTTAACGTGCATCAGGGGGAGGATCAACCAACATGGCTTTAACCACTCAAGTCAGGGTTGTCATGTTGGTCTTCTCTAGTCATTTCCCTCCCATCCCTCTGCTATGGACAGAGGGAAGTCCCTAGAGGCGTATTTTCTATGTAGATACCACCAACGTCTAATCTTGGGGAACATCACTCCATCCACCCTACAACCCTGATCTTGCTCTGTTTAGACTTCTTTTTGTTCCATAAACTCAGAAAACATTAAAGAGATACAATTTGAGTTTCTTGAAGATGCAAAAACTGTCATTTTTATATGGTATGAGACAAAGTCTCAACATTCGTACTTCCAACAAGCATTCTAGCTTTACTTTTTTCCAAGACAGAATTATTTGCTCTTCTGTCAGTCAGTGGTACTTTGAATGTTTCTTGCCAAAACCATAATTCAAATGCATCAATTAGCACATTCAGTAGATGATTATTGAAGACAATGTGGGGTTCCCATGACTCAGAATCTACTTGACTGCAATTAAAACTATTTGTTCAGCAGGGTTTTAATACAGTGCTAATGATATGCAGTGAACAAAACAAAGTTTATCTTTTTATCAAGTTTACATTTCCAGTGGGGGAGCATAGCAGTTACCTAATCTACTATCAACTTGGGGCAGGGGGTGGAGTCTAGCCTGTCAATCAGGTCATAGTGAATGAAGCCTCTGTGCAGGCATGGCCTTCTCCTGAGGATTCTGGGAATTCCTGTCTTTCTCCCTAAAGGTGGGACATACACTCTCCCTATGAGACATTTCTGTTAACCAGCCACATGGCGCTATGCTGATGGAGCCAGAGCCCTGAAGCTGGAGGAGCCACGTGGAGACCCATGCCTGCACTGAGATGCTTCCACTGCCATTAGAGCCATAAGACTTTCCACCCACTGACCTGTGATCTTCCTGCATTCAGTGTCGTTGCATGTGTTGTGTAAGTCTGCAGAGTAATTTATAGACTGGTATTGTACATATGGCGTAATATCAGACATACGGATTTGACCTGGACTTGCCTGGGATGTTTTCTTAATATACAATTACTCTTTATCTAAACCTCTTTCTTATACACAGATGAGTATCTATGAATTTGTTTCTCTAAGCAACCCAGACTAACACAGGGAGATACACAATAGATAAATTCAAAAGGTAATGCCAAATGCTGAAAGGAGCTATGGAGAAAAATAAAGCAGGAAGACTGGGGGAATAGATGTAGGAAGCATTAAAAGTAGGGTGGTCAGGGAAGATCTTGGGGGAGGTAGAGTTTAGCAAATATAAGAAGGAGACAATGCAGTGAAATTTGTAGAGATCTGAGGCTAAAGTGTTCAGTCAGAAAAGAATTATGCAAACATTCTAAGATGGCATGTGATAGGCACGCACCGAAAACAGCTGAAAGGCCAGCATGGCTGGAGAGGACTATGCAAGAATAGTGGGGAAAGATGAAATCAGAAAGTTAGTCTGCAGCCAGATTACATAGGCCCTTTTATCATTTTATGCGTGAAAGGGAAAGATGCTGGAAAGTTGTGTATGGAGAAGTGGCACGATTTGATTTCCATTTAAAAGGGCTACTCTATGTGCTCTGAAACAGATATGGGGATGCTAAACTGAAAGTAAGGAGACTACAAGGGAAATGATTTAAGTAACCCAGGGAGTAAATATGGGGGCTTGGAGCAAATTGGGAGAAAAAGAGGGAGAAAGAAAATCAGATTTGTAATATACTCATATTTTGTCAACAGTGATGACTGAGTTGGCTTATGAATTGAGTACTGACTTGCACTCAGTAGGCAGACCAGGCATTCAACATGATTTCTTGGAAGTCACTGAACTGTTAGGCATGAATTGGAACTATGCCTTGCCTAAGATCCTATTGTCTAGTCTTTTCCTCTTTCCACTAATTACTTTCCATAATCATGTTCAAAGGCAAGCAAATGTTTAACAATAACTTGATTATTGTTGTTGTTAGCTGTCAATGTTGGTGCCAAACTATGAAGACCTTACTTATAACAAGAAGAAAATGTTACCTGGTCCTATACCATCTTCACAAACACCAGTCTGCATGAGTCCATTGTCATGGATACCATCAGTCTGTACATCTCATTGAGGGATTCTCTGGTTTGGCCCTTTAAGTGAGTATGATTAAAGTCATTTTGATTTCGAGTCAACTATGTTTAAGTGTAATCAGTTTTCCTCAGCCCTTCAAATACCTTGCCAATGGTTTTCAAATGAGTGCTTAACCATTTCCCTGAGCTCGAATCAGGTGTTTGGAACACCAGTTTGCTGTTGACTTGACTCTTCAGTTTTTCTGATTATTGTATAAGGTTTACAAAGAAGTAGTTCTCTAAAAAACAAAATCACCCTCTCGAGAGTAGACATCAAGATGATTCATGTGAGGAAGTCCAGTTGTAGTCCAAGAATGGGAGGTAAGTCCCATGCGAAAACTGGAATGAATCTTGTAGGGGAGCCGACGTGTATCTGTGGAGCAACTTGGAGATTTGGTTGGTAGGACGTTTCTTTTCTTGTGGAATGTTTTTCCAGTTTTTCTGAAGCCTATCCAAGCCTTCCTGATTTTCACAGCCTTGATCTAGGAGATCTCCTCTGACACCATGTTTTCTGCTCACTCTTGGGATCCCGAGCCCCTACACTAGTCAGAGGATCGTTTCCTTGGATGCAGTTGGTCTATTCAATACAGTATTTGAGCACAGTAGCCCAGGCATTAACCAGTTCTGATCTTATAGATAAAACAATTGGCAAGCTATCTGAGTATAAGGACCCCTCTAAGAAGCTTTTTACTGAGGTTGGAAATAAAGAAATCTATGGTGGAAAAAAAAGAAGAAGAAGAAATCTATGGTGGGCTAGGAGAGGGGGGAAAGGTACATACAACTAGCAGAAAGTTTTATACCAGTGTGAGATGGGAAATGATCTTGCAGAATGACAAACACAAAGATAATGGGAAGAAACTTTTAGTCCCCTGGAAAAGTAATGTAAAGGAGAAAAATATATTAGAAAATTACCTACCGGACCCTGGAAACGGTTTTTGTTCCCCAGCTCCTACCGCCCCAGTAGTAGACTTTTCTACCGATGATGAGACTGGCGATGTGGGGCCTCAAGCTGTCCTACACACAGAGGAGCCTTACATCTGGGCCCGTGTCTTCCTCCTCAGAAAAGTACCCACGCCCATGGATACCATTTCCTTTCGTTGTTCGAAAGCAGCAGCAATGTGCTTTGGTACACATTACTTTTTCCCTCCTCTGACTTATATAACTAAAATAAAACATCTGCCTACACCTCAAAATAACCGAATGTTTTTTCTTAGGTTTCTTTGCATCCGACCTGGGCAGGTCACCAAACTACTTCAAACGATCCTCTTAACAACACATGAATGGAGACTATTGTTCCTGTTAGTGCTACGTGCCATCAAGTTGGGTCCCTATACACAACAGAACCCTACACACAACCACCCCGCCTGGGCTTATGCCATACTCACAGGTTTTGTGTTTGAACCCTTGTTTCCACCCTTGTGTCAATTCAGCTCTATCACAATCTTCCTTTTTTTTTTTTGTTGCTGGCCTTGCACATTACCAAGTACGATGTCATTTTCCAGGGATTGGTGTCTCATGATAACATGTCCAAAGCATGTGAGATCAAATTTCACCATCCACACTGCGAAGAAGCACTCAAGCTGGACTTTCTCCAAGACAGATTGGCTTGTTCGTCTATCAGTCCATGGTACGCTGAATATTCTTCACCAACCCCACCAATTCAACGGCACCAATTCATCTTTGGTCTTCCTTTTTCATTGTCTAACTTTCACAGGCTTATGAGGCAATTGAAAAGACCATGCCTTGGGTCAGACAAATCTTATTTCTCAAAGTGACACCCTTCTTCAAAACCTTTGCCCAATGTATTATGTTCTTTAATTTCTTGACTGCTGCTTCTGTGAGCAATGATTGTGGACCCAAGGAATGAAATCGGTGACAATTTCTATCTTTTCTCTACTTTCAGGATGTGACTTATGAGTTTACTTGTGAAGATTTTAATTTTCTTTACACTGCGTTGTAATCCAGTAACCCTGAAGGCTGCAATCCTTGCTCTTCATCAGCAAGTGCTTCAAGTCCTCCTCACTTTCAGCAAGCGTTGAATGGGCTTGTCTAAAGCAAGGGAAATGGTGAAGGAACAGAGCTGTGTGGACAGAACCATTGATAGGTGGCCCCAGTGGAAGCAGTTCCCTAAGCCTAGCCTTACTGGAACTATATAAGCATTAGCAGTAGAGATAGACTTCATAGATATCACAGCTAGTTCTATGCCTCAACCTGTGTGCTACACTATCTGTGGGCCAGGCCAATCTATGGATCATGTCACTAGAGCTTAAGGCTCATTTGAGACTTGCTTCCCCAAGCTGCTGGTGCCTACATCACATGAGCTTGAGGCTGGTGGATCCTGTCACCTTGCATTGTTTGCATTTGGTATCCTATCTGAGCCTGGTTCGCTAAGCTCCTGCGCTGCTGACTGTTGCTGACCCACCCTGTTGTCTGCTGCCTGCAGGCAGACATTGCCTGTTTTGCCTGAGGGAAGACTCCACTATCTGCTTCCTTGACCTTGGACTTTCAGTATATTAACTGTTCCTCAAAAGTGAGTTGAACTGAACCTCTGTACTGCTGTGTGGAATAATTAGCTGTTATATTCCTTCTCGCTGTATAAGCCTATCCTTTTATATGTATGTATATAATCATAAGTGTCCTGGATTTATTTCTCTAGAGAACCCTGCCTAACACTTTTGGCTTTCTTGGAAAGACTTAATGACAGTTTACAGGAAATATACTGACACAATTCCTGAGGGGACCCAAATGCTCCTCTAATAAAGACGAATTTCATTGGCTAGAGTGCTACAGATTTTGGACGGAAGTTGCAGAAAATTGAAGGGACACGGGGACCCAAGTAGCTTACAAGGTATTTACAAATACAGATTAGGTTAAGGAAGCAGCTAGCTAAAAGAAAAATATCAGGATATGGAAAATCAGAAAAATCTCTGAACCATAGCTTTGCTAGACAAGTAGAAGAATATGAAGATACCTACCCTAACGTAAGGGAACCTAGACTGTGCGGGTCCTAATGCAGCTTTTGCAAGGAGAATGGGCACTGAATGAATGAGTGTCCTAAGGCAAATAAGAATACAAAGCTTGTGGACGTAGAAAGAGAGGAAAAGGATGTGTTCTAGGAAATAGCGAAAGGGAAGATTCAGATTGATGGCATAGGGAAAAAGAAAGTCCTTTTATCCCATCACAACCCACTGATAAAGATGAAAGTGGACAGTCTATGAACTTTTTCTCCAGGAACAGCGCACTCCACTCTCACCATGCGGCTAAAGAAAGGTTCCCGAAAGAAAATCCAAGTTGTAGGTCCGACAAGCAGAGATGTTACCCAGTTCTTAAATTGCCAAGTATGAGAAAGGAAGTTAACTCACCAGCTTCTGTATATAGCCTCTCCCCACACCCAAAAACAACGATGGGGAAATTGGAAGCATGACTTGCTTCTATAGACTATAGGTGCCAAATTTTGGAGTTGTTGTCCTGACTACATACCACTCCATCCAGGCAGGGCTTAAACAGATTCCTTTGAAGGGATTACTGAATGTCAGAATGCAATTGCCAACCTAAAGTCTGGATTGATGGAAGTATCCATCAATCTAGGGCTCCCAGATTATCAAAAGCGTTTTGAAATTTATGTGCATGAGGACAAGAGAGCAGCTACCAGAATCTAGGCTCAGACTTTGGGATTATAACATAAACCACCAATAGCTTATTAATCAAATAACATTAATTCAACATCAAGAGGGTGGCCAGCCTGTCTACAGGCATGTACTGTGGAGCTCACTGGGAGAGAAATTCCCACATAGTCTAAGGAAACATTGCGGCCCATCTAGTGGCAGAATGGTAATTGCCACCACCTCCCTTCCTGACCTCTTGCTCAAGGTAAACACTCCCATTTATGCTTGCTCCTGAGGACTTGCAAAAGACTCATGACTGGGGACCATTTCTGAAACTCATGACTGGATGTATATCTACAGGCAAGGCTTTTGTCCAGCAATACAAGAACACCCAAACTTCAGTCAGCGGCATCATACCTGTCGCTTTGGAAAGGTGGCTATTTTTCCTCATTAGAGAAAAATTAAGTCTAGCAATACACCAAGCGGTTGATACTTCTGTCTGTACAAAATACAATCCAAAGACAGAAGGGCCAAGAATAGTTAGCTGTCAATAGACCCCTTTCTGGAGAGAAATGGAATTTTACTGAAGTTTCCAGGATGAAATACTGAATTGGATTTTTACTGATCTTACTAAATACATTTACAGAAGGGGGAGCTTTTCCATGTCAAATGGAAACAACAAGGAGATTATCAAGATAGTATTAAAATAAATAATTCAAGAATTATTTCAAATTTGGGGGATAAAGAAGAAACCCTGGTGAATCAGTAAGGTTGAAAGAATGAACCAAAGCATCAAGAGGCATTTAAATCATTTATGCCAGACCAAACTTCCATTGACAGATATGTCTCTGTTAGCCTTAGCTGAAGGCATATATAAATTAAACTGTTTTGAAATGCCTTATGGAAGGCCATACTTCCAATTAACTCTTTGCCCAGTGGCCACACTATTAATATGGATATTTCTGTAACTATATTGTTGTGTCTCATTATGGATACTCTCAAACCCAGATTCACTATAGTCTCCACAAGGCAGTCTGAGTCCAGCAAAAGTCTCCTTTGGAGGAGACATCCTGTCCTTTCCCCATGGAGATCAGGTCTTGCCTGAACGAAGTCATTCTACAGACATCACCTCTGGCTCTCACATTTATTCTGGTTAAAAGCTGTGCTTGTCATTCTTTTATCATTCTCCTGAGCCTTTTCATATGTTGTTGTATTTGATATCATCATTTTACTGGTTCCTATTTTATTGTTTCCAACGAAGTAACTCATAGGTTTGCTTTTGCTAGGGGGCAGAAAAGCAGAAAAACACCAGAACAGTGTTTGGTTGAATGTGCAAACGCTTTCAATTACGTGGAACTTAACCAGTTATAAGTAACATTGGGAAGAAGGGGAATTATGTTTTTATTTGGACACACACTGCGCCTCATTTTAAATCTGCTCATATCCCCCTGTTCTGTTTGAATGATTGCCTCTTGGTCTACACACAGGATCTGCATGAACACAATGAAATGTTCTGGAATTCTCATTCTTCCCAATGTTACTGATGATTTGTTAGGATCCACACAGTTGAACAGTTTAGTGCAGTCAATAAAACATAAGTAAACACCATTCTGGTATTCTCTGCTTCAACCAAGACCCATCTGATATTCACAATGATATCCCTACATCCTCTTCCAAACCCAGCTAGAATTTCTGGCAGTGCCCTGTCAATGTACAGGCTCCAATCATTTTCAGATTATCTTTTAAAATTTTTCTCTCATATTATATTACTGATATTGTTTAATAATTTCTGCATTCTCTTGGATGACCATCCTTTGAAATGGATATGAATATGGACCCTTCCCAGTCAGTTGGCCAAATTTCTAGGCATAGACTAGTGAACATACCCCGTCCTGTATTTCTTTGTTGAAACATTCCAGTAGGTATTCCACCATTTCCTAGAGACACGTTTTTGTCAATGTCTTTAGTGTAGCTTCATTTCTTTCTTCAATGCCATCATGTCTTGATCATGTGCTTCATAAAATGATTGAACTTTGACCACTAAATTCTCTTTTACACAAGAATTTTGCATTCCTTTCATCTTCCCTTTTTGCATCATTCAATATGCTGCCCATAGAATCCTACAATATTTCAACTAGAGGCTTGAATTTTTCTTCAGTTCATTCAGCATGAGAAATGCAAAGTATGTTCTCTCCTGTTGGTTTTCTACCTCCACGTCTTTGCACATTCTATCACAAGAGTTCACTTTGTCTTCTTGAGCTTCCATTTGAAATCTTCTGGTCAACTAGTCAATAAATGTTTTCCCATTCGCTTTAGTTTCTCTACATTCAAGATTCGTTTCAGAGATTCTCCTAGCATCCACTTTGTTGGTTCCTTTCTTTCTTGTCTTTTAAATGACCCGTTAGTCGTGTTTTAGATGTCATCCCACAATTACTCTGCTCTTCATTCATTACTGTTCAGTTCCTCAAATCTATTTTTGAGGTGGCCTCTAATTTCAAGTGGAATATGCTGTTGTTGGTTTCCATCGAGCCAATTCCGACTCATAGTGACCGTATTACAACACAGCAAAACACTGCTCGGTCCTGCGTCATCCTCGCCGTTGTTCTACTGTTTGTGCCCACCGACGCAGCCACTTGTCGAGGGCCTTCCATCTTGTCCATCCATCTTGTCGAGGGCCTTCCTCTTTTTTACTCACCTGCTGTTTTACTAAGCGTAATGTCCTTCTCCAGGACCAGTGTCTCCTGAAAACATGTCCAAAGTAAATAAGACAGTCTCCCTACCTTTGCCTCTAAGGAACATTCTTGCAGTACCTCTTCCAAGACAGCTCTTTTTATTTGTTTGTTCTTTTGGCAGTCCATGGTACTTTCGATATTTTTCACCAGCACTGTAATTCAAACGCATTGATTCTTCTTCAGTCTTTCTTATCCGATGTCCAACTTTCACATGCATATGAAGCAATTGAACAGACCATGGCTTGGGTCAGGCGCACCAAAGTAACATCCTTGCTTTTTATAATAGATTGAATAGGTCTTGTGCAGCAGATTTACCCAATGCAGTACGTCTTTTGATCTCGTCTGCTGTTGCTATGAGCATTGGTTGCAGATCCAAGCAAGTCAAAACCCTTGACAATTTCACTATTTTCTCCATTTATCATGATGTTACCTGTTGATCTACTTGTCACGAATTTGAATCTTTTACATTGAGTTTTAACAAGTACTGCAGGCTTGACGTTTGTCAGGAAGTGCTACGAGTCTTCCTCACTTTTAGCAAACAAGGTTGTATCATCTGTAGATTCCCAGTGGCTCATAAGCCTCCCATCAATTCTGATGCCTTATTCTTCCTAAAATAACCCAGCTTCTCTAACTACAGATTGAATAAGTATGATGAGAAGATACCCGATACACACATTTCTTGGTTTTATATGATGCAGCAGTGCACCAACAGGGAACTGCCAGAAATTCAAGCCAGATTTCAGAAGAGGATTTGGAACGAGGGGTATCATTACTAACATTAGATGGATGTTTGCTGAAAGATGAGAATACATGACTATACAGAGGCTTTTGACTATGTGGATCAAAATGAGAATTCTGGAAAATTCACTGTACCTATGAGGCAATTGCACACAGCACAAAAGACAATCATTCAACTAGAACGAAGAGATACTGTATGGTTTAAAGTCAGGGAAGGTGTGTGTCAGGGTCATATCCTATCACCATATTTTCAATCTGTTTGCGGAATAAATGAGCAGGTAAATGGGATTTTATGAGGATGACTATCAAACAAAACATCAAAGTCATTTTCTTCAATATGAAAACTTTTATCGAGATTTTTTTCTTCTGTAACAGTAATCTCATATATTTGTCCTTCTGTGTCCTCCAAATCCATGCATGCATGAGGTGTTTCAACTTCATTAGCATTATTTAGCATAATATTCCAGTGTGTGTATGTACCCAAGTTTATTTATCCGTTCTTCCACTGTTGCGCATTTAGGTTGTTTCCATCTTCTAGCTATTGTAAATAGCGTGTGATGAACACTGATGTGCATCCATTGGCTCATGCTTTTTCCACATTTCTTTTGGGTCTATACCAATTAGAGGCTTTGATGAATACGGATTCCGAATTGATTGAGGAGCTCCATGACACTTTCCACAGTGGTTGTACAGATCAAATATAAAGCCTGGAACTTTAAACATCATCAGTGGAAAAATAGGGACAGACTTAAGGGCCCTAGGACATGGCATTACCACCTTATCAACTATAATGAAACATGCACACACGGAAGAAGACAAAATAGATGTTTGGGACTTCCTAAAACTAAGACTGATGTACATCAAAATACTTCACCAAAAGAGTTAAAAAAAAATAACACACAGACTGGGGGGAAATTAAGAATGACATATGGGGCAAGGGACTAATCTCTAAAATCTATTAAATGATCTGAGTGTGTAGACTTCCTGATGTAATCAGAAATTAAAGCAGGATAATTATTAAAGTCTATGAATGATTCTCATGAAATTCATGACCCCCCAAAAAACACTCTCAACAGTAGGCATAAGATAATCTCCAATTTATGAAGGAGGAAACCAAGGTGGAAAAGTGCAATTAAAATAACTGGGCAAGTTCAGAAATGAACAAGGGCCTGTCTTGTCTTTCCTTTTCTTTTTAAAAAATGCATGATACTTTTTTGTTTGCTGCAATTTGAAACACTAGCAGCTAAATGTATACTGCCTTTCACTGGCTGAAAAGATCTGTTCAATTTCACTCAGATAATCAAAACTTTAGGTTAACTCTGAAAGGCTTAAATATGCAAGAGCACTCCAAAAAGTATATGAAAAAAGAACATAAAAAATAATAGAATTTTTTCATAAAAATTTTTGAAGCCCCCTCCTGGGTAGTATAGGTTTTCTTGCCATAGTACTTTTTGATGTATTATAAATTCTACCTTCTACACCTGTCATTGTAATCCCATTTTTGAGTGAGTTATCTCTCATGTTAACATGGCAGGAGTAAAACAGAATTCTCACTTTAGTAGAGGGCGGGATGCAAGTCATCACCCTTAGTTTCCCTGAAGCATGGTTTGCAGATGAGCCATCATCTTTGATATCTGTGTTAAAACAAGAACTAACTTCCTGTTTTAAGCTGTTTTCTTAATGTTTGAAGAAAAGCAAGAGGCTGAGTTCAGAAAATTGTCTGAGACTAGACTGGCCTGCCAAACATGTTTTGATGTTGTCAGCCTCCCTTCTAACTAAACTTTTGATGTCAGAAAGCAAAAGTCACACTTCCGTCAATGTCCCAAAGGTAAGCAGGACACCATCATTGTGACACCTGAACTCCAACCCCAACTGAGCATGCACAGAAGACTAGTGTTGAGTCACCCGGTGACAAGTACAAATCAGACACCAGTTAAGAGCTAAAAAGCTGCTGGAAAGAGGATTCAAAGAGTTATATTGGTGGCATAAGCCCTAGTGTGGTCCTTTGCTTGGCTAAACAGGTAAAAACTTTCTTTAACTTTTATGCACTTTGCATTTCTATAGCTATGCTGAGTCACTCGAGCAAAATTCACTCTATTGCTCTGGACTCTGTGTCTGGCTTGCCTCAGCTGGAGTTCCAGTTCTTGAGATTTGAGCTGAGGACCTATTGCTTTACTGATTCACCATCTTCCACAGCCTTGTGAATTCAACAGCTCAATTTGGTGTGAATGTGTAGAATCCTCATTCTAAACTATGGTTTGGGACTTGCCAGCCTTAACAATCACATGAATCATTTTCTTGGTGGTTCATGGGTTCTGTGAGACATTGCAGTGAATTGAGATTATGAGGTAGAATACTAAGTGGAGGAGTAGTTGTCAATATCAAGAATGATAGAGTGGGATAGCATTTTGGAAATGGTAAGCTTTTGGGAAATCTAGGTTCTTCATCCTTGGGGCCAGCCGTATGATGGCCCTTCAGAAATAAATTGGGATTTTGCACACACACACACACACACACACACACCCCATAGAATCTTCCATAAACCAATGGGTCACAACAGCACACTGAATGAAACTGAAAGACTAGCCTCTCAGGTTAGCAGGAACTCAAAGTATGCCTCAACCATGGGTCGAACATACCAACAATCATGAGTGTGACACGGGCCTGGTCACCAGGAGTTAGAATCCATTCAATACAACTAACAAAAAGAAAAATGGTTCCATTTGTAAACTTCCTTCCTTGTCTAAAATCTTTGTGACTGCCTTAGTCATACAGTTTGGTTTACTTCATGAATTCTATCTTGAAACAATTGTTTCAAACATAACAATAACTGTAAGGATGAGGTAAGACTGGGCAATATTTCATTCTGTTGTGCGCTATGAGTCAGAATCAACTCAATCGCAGCTAACAACAACAGCATATTATTTGAAGAACACTACTGTTTCTCCTGTATTGAATGAAGGTTTTTTAAAATTTTTATGAATCATTTTACTGGGGAGGGGGCTCTTACAGATGTTATAACAATCCATCATTGACATGTGTTAAGCACACTTGTACATATGTTGCTGTCAACATTTCCAAAACATTTTCTTTCTACTGGAGCACTTGGTATCAGCTTTTCTTTTTTCCCCTCCTTCCCTCATGAATCCTTGATTAGTTATATATTATTGTTGTTATTTCATGTCTTACATTGTTCCTTATCTCCCTTCACCCACATTTCTGTTTTTTGTCCCCCTAGGGGGTAGGCTAAATATCTAACCCTGTGGCGGGCTCTCCTTTTCCCCCTCTTCCCACCACCCCCCGCCCCCACCATCACCCTATCCTAATGATGTTGCTACTCCCACTACATTTCCTGAGGGTTTTATCTGTCCTGAATTCCATGTTTTGAAAGCTTTTGTCTGTACCAATGTGTGTACTCCAAGCTGGCCCGATTTGTAAGGTAGAACTGGGTCATGTTAGTGGGGTGTGGGAGACGGGGGAGTATTCAGGAACTAGAGGAGTGATATGTGTTTCATCAGTGCTATGCTGCACCCTGGTTGAATCGCCCCTTCCTTGTAACCCTTCTTTGGGGGGATGTCCAATTGTCTAGAGATGGGCTTTGGGTCTCCACTCCAACCCCCCTCTTTCACATTGATATAATTGTTTGGCATCTTTTGATACCTGATGCTGTTGATACCTCGTGATCACACAGGCTGGTGGGCTTCTTCCATGTGGGCTTATTTGCTTCCCTGCTAGGTGGCTGCTTGTTTAACTTCAAGCCTTTAGTAACCCTTCTGCAATCTTAATACTTAACATAAAAATACTTGTACATTGGCCTCTATCCCTTTCATTATAAATTAATATATTTACATATACATGTCTATAGCTATACCTCTATAAATAGCTTTTGCTTCCTACTTCTTTCCTTTATTTCCTTTCACCTTCTTCCTGTCCCACTATCATGCTCACCCTCCATTTGACTGTGAGTAATTCCTCTCAGATACATTTCACTTGATCAAACTCCACCAGACATTCTACCTCCTCCTCACCATCAATTTTAGATCTCTTGTTGTTCCCTTATCCCTGAGTTTGTTGGCTTCTTGCTCCCCTCCCTGCCCCATTCTCTCCCACGTCCACCCCAGGACTACTGGTCTGATGAGAACATGCTAAAACTACCTTTTAAAACATGGGACTACCTTACAAGACACGGATCTACCTTACAAGACACGGAACTTCATTGCAAGATGTTGAATTACACACCACCAATGAACATAAGTGACTCCATTTTGAGAGAGACTCAAAGCCCAGTAAGAAATGCCGAATCACTGCAGACTCACTGAAAAGAAGTAAACCACCTACCAGGGTAGCACCTAAAAGCTCCCCAGATCTTCTGGGGAACCTGATAAGACCTTGAATGACATCAAAGAGCCAGCAAGACCGCCTATAAAAGGCCCAGGTAGAGAGACTGAACTCAGAGAGCTAGGAACCAAGGAGGAGACATCAGCTCCTGCCCTCTCCAACTCTACGTGGGTGGGTACGCCGATGAAGGCAATGCCTAATGGGACTAAGGGCCAGTAACTGATATGATGCTAAATTAATTTTGTGTTACCTTTATAGCTAATGACTTAAGTTAATTTTAAGACTGCTAGATTGTATGATGTGTGTTTGAAGCAAATAAACAGCATTCTAAAATACAAAAGAGCGTTAAGTAATTATTGATCACGCCACTTGTGACACCAGTCCCATTGTTTTCTCCTAGGGCTTGTTTGTCCTGCCTATCTTATATTTTAGACATAG
The DNA here is from genome assembly GCF_000313985.2 of Echinops telfairi. NCBI lineage: Eukaryota > Metazoa > Chordata > Mammalia > Afrosoricida > Tenrecidae > Echinops > Echinops telfairi. The sequence goes on from NW_022111369.1 coordinate 5,735,707, forward strand.
AGCATTAGATAGTTCCAGGTCTCTCGGCTGACCTTTCTATGTGTTTTCCAATCGGGTTTGATGAAGTGTCAAGCCTTGTCCCCCAAGTCTGAAGTCTATTTTCAGGTTTCCTCAGGGACTTTGTTACTTTGCTCCCCTTGCTGCCCTGTTGCACTCCCTCTGTGTTTCACCCCACTGTGCATGGGGCAGACTAGGCACACTTTATGCACAATGTATCCAGTACTGTCCCCCAGAGTGCTATGGGTCAGTGAGATAATGTCATTTCCCATCGTGGGGTAGACCCTACGGTCCTCTCTGGGCATTGGCTGCTCCGAGCAGGGATGTGGTCCCCGGGGGCTTGGTGGGCCATGGTGAGGTCCACTCTCTCTCTTTTTCCCTCTTAGGTCACACCTGTATGGTCTTGACACCCACCACTCTCCCTGGGCTATATCTTCACTGCTATCCTCTGTATTACATTCTTCTGGGGAAGGGGGTCAACATAGCTCAGCTGAAGGAATGTTTTTAACAGAAAGATATTTGAGTATGAGATGTCGATTTGGGCCATAAGAAAAATGGAACCTTCCTATTATTTTCATTAATATTACTGAATGTGAAGTAAATGAAGCTCTTAAAGAATAATTACAAGGCTTCAAATGAACATTTGCGTAGTTTCCCTAGAAAAATCACTATTCTTGTGTGCCTACCCCTTAAGTTACAAATGACCAATTTCTAGTTCCTGTATCCCTACTTATTTTTAGTCCTTGGACTAAACCTTCTTTTGAGGACTTACACCTTCTCAACCTTCTCTTACTTGATATCCTTCTGCCTTTTAAATATCTTCTTTTTTTTTAACAATCATTTTATTGGGGGCTCTTA
>NW_022111369.1:5737955-5739965 GCF_000313985.2 Echinops telfairi
ACCTATTTACTACATTTCCTTCTCCATAAATTTAGGAGCTCCCCAAGAGATCTAAATCTAAAAACTCTTCTTTGCTGGTTTCAATTTTCCCATGCCTTTAGGCATCAATTCTAGTCAAGTTTTTTATAAATTTAGAACTCAGGATCTGGAACCATTTTCTAGAATTTCAATTGCACATTTCCAAAACTGACGAGTAGACACAAAGGCCCCAAATCTACCAGTATTCTTAAAAACATATTTATGCTGTAGTCAATATTTCCTACCAAACTCAACTCCTGTTCTTAATATCCTACTTTCTGTTAAAGCACCAATATTTTTCTAATCAGTCTTTTAGTCTTGAAATTACAGAATGAATCAATTTACAGGATCACATCAATTAAGGAAGAACTAGAAATATTAGCATGTATACGTATTGATGCTGTAGTCCTTGAATTGTTGTTCTAGATTTTATACATCTGCCTAATATAGCATCCTAATTTTAACAAATGATACGCAAATGTAATAAATAAGTACATATACACATATCTCTTTTTATTATCTGCTTTAGATAACACATTTTCAGCTTTGGGAACTGGTATACCATCATTTTAAATGAGAAAAATAATAATTCCCTCTAAGTACATCCAAAACAGACCAAAAATATCTCCAATTATCACAAAAATACTCAGAGATATCTATTTAGCAATCCACCAAAGATTTTGGAATAAGTGAACACTGCCTAATTATTCAACTCTAAATGACTACTCTATGATTATATTTGTGCTCAGTAGAAAAATATTTTATAGTAGCTGATATAAATTACTTTTCCATCTGGAGTATAAGTACTATACAGCCATTATAAGCAATGGAATTAATACAAAGGGGCATCTAAGTTTTGTGGGAAATTTTCATTATCCCCCTTTTTTAGTTTTTTATTGTGAATTAGGTGAAGGTTTACAAAGTAGATCATTGTTGTATGTCCAACAATTCATACAGTTTTCTTCTCCTCACTGACCACTATCCCTTCAATGTATCCTCACTTATCCCACCTCTTCCCTATGTTTCCTATTTCTAGGCCTCCTATTTTTCTAGTCCGCTGAGCCTTGCCCTTGGGTAAATGCTGCTCACCTGATTTAAGTGGTTAATTATTGTAATGCAGACATGAGTTCAGTGCCAGACCTGCTGAGCACAGTCTTCCTTTTTTTTTGGTTTTATAACTCCTGGTTTGTACATATTTCATTATTAAATTTTAGTTTTTCTTCCTGTCCTACCCTTTTATATCTTGTTTCCAGTTCATTTACTTCTTCATTTATTCCATTCATTTTTTTAAAGATCATTTTATTGAGAACTCTTACAGATATGATAACAATCCCTAAATCAATTATATCATGCAAACTCGTACATGTGTTGCCATTGTCATTTTCAAAATCATTCTACTTGAGCTCTTATTGTTGGCTCCTCTTTTTTCTCTCCCTTCCCCACCCTTCCACCCTCGTGAACCCTTGATAAATTATGTATTATTATTATAATTATTTGTTCATACCTTACACCATCAGCTGTCTCCCTTCACCCAAGTTTCGGTTATTATACCCCCTTCTAATTGGGGGTGGTTATATATCATCCATCATTGCTTTTGGTTCCTCCTTCCTCCTTCTTCCCCCATCTCCACTCCCACTCCCGCCCCCTACCTTCCTGGCAATACTATTCCCACTATTGTTCCTGAGAGGTTTATCTGTCCTGGATTTCATGTGTCCAAAGCTTTTATGTGTACTGATGTACATATGGCAGTCTAACAGGATTTGTGAGGTAAAACTGGGGCCATGATAGTGGAAGCAGGATGCATTAAAGAACTAGAGAGATAGTGTGTGTTTTATAGGTGCTGTACTGCACCCTGGGTGAATCATCCATTCAGTGTGGCCCTTCTGTGAGGGAATGTCCACCTGTCTACAGATGGGCTTTGGGTCTCCACTATGAGCCCTCTCCTTCACATCGATGTAATTGTTTGGTTTTGATCTTCTGATACCTGATCCC
>NW_022111369.1:5745083-5749616 GCF_000313985.2 Echinops telfairi
AAAACAAAACACAGATATCACTTTGTTGACCAAGCAGTACCTGAGCTAAGTCATAGTAATTTCGATCACATCATATGTATGCAACCATTGGACAATGAATCTGGAAGACCAATATTGAGTACTGGTGACTTGGAAGTAAGTCATTAAGGGGGATCACATGCTGGAGAAGGCTGCTGTGGTTGGCAAGATAGAGAGTCAATGGGAAAAGATAGAGAACTTTTTTGAGAGAGGTTAACACAGGGAGTACAACAGTGGACTCAGCGCGATGACTGTTGAGAGTGTCACAGGACTGACTGGTCAATGCTTTATCATTCTGTCTTACATAGCATGGCAATGAGTCAGAGCCAACCCTATGGCACCTATCAGTAATAAGGGAGAAAGAGGTGGACTTGACCTAGAGATTTGAAGATATTAACTTGGAAGTTTGAAAGGAGGGAACCGAAAGTCAAGAAATACTGCAGCCATGGGAAGTTGGAAGAGGTCATGGATTTTCTTCTAAAGCCTCCAGAGGTAGCAAGCCCTTGCCAACACTGGTAATTTTGGTCCAGTGATACTGACTTTGGCTCACTGATAGTGATGGTCTTCAGAACAATGTGAGAATAAAGTTCTACTCATTGAAGCCACCAAGTTGTGGTTGCCTGCTATTGTAGTGAAGGACGCTAATGCAGTATGGAAATATCAATGCTTACTAACTTATTCACTTCAAGCAGGTTTTTTTCCCCTTTAATCTTTGACACTGATATATTGGATAAAAGGCTAATCTTTAAAATCTATAGAAAACTACACTGCCTCATAAGAAAAATATGAATCATGCCATTTAAAAATGGACAGAAGATATGAACAGAAAATTCGCCAGAGATGACATCCAGACCACCAACAATCACATGAAGATATGAAAATGATAACAACATTGTGATGCCACCTCCCACCAACACTGATAGCACAAATTTAAAGAACAAAAATAAATAAACAAAGAAATCGGAAAATAACAAATGCTGGAGAGTAGGTGGAGAGACTGGAACTGTCATACCCTGCTGACGGATTGCCAGATTATGCAACCACCGAGGAAAGCAGTGTGGCATTCCTTAAACAAATTTGAACAGAAATATCATCTGGTAAGGTGCTACAGTAAAGTGTGGTGAAGAAAGCAGAGAGTTCCTGGCTAGCCGTTGGGATAGTGTCTGGGGTCTCAAAGACTTGTGTTCAAACAAGCAGCTATCTAGGTGAGACATCAACTAAGCCCACATGGAAGAAACACACCAGCCTGTGTGATCCAAAGATGACAATAACAAAACCCAGATATGATGGAAGGAAAAGTATCAGAGCTTCAATTGTGACACCCAATTTGTACAATGCAGTGTAGGACAGTGGGAACCCAAAATCCATCTGCAGAGTATCTAGTCAGATTAAGGCTCTGGCAGATCCCCTCCGGCCACAGTCAAGGGATGAAAACAGCTTTGCTACCAGACAGGGATTATTGTAAACTTGATTATGGTGGATGGAAGTATGGTAATACTTGGTCAGATGACCTCTCTCTTGGCCCAACCTGAAATTGCTCTAGGCTTAAATATTTCTCACTTGTTCCAGAACAGAAACTTCCTCTCTGACTTTTTAAAAAATATATTGAGGGTGGTCTTTTCTCTCTTACTCTTTATTTTTATCTTTATATTATTATTATTTTCTTCTTTCTGCTTCATTGTGTTTTTGTTTCTGTTGATGAAACACAAAAGAAGTGGGTGCTCAGAGACAATCACTGAAGCAATGGTTTAAACAGGGATGGAGGTGCGAAGGGTGAGGGGCTGGGGAACAATAGTAAATGTGGGAGGGGAGAGGGAGCACTAGAACTGATTGTGATGCTGTATACAAAACTATTTTTTAAAAGAAACTTAGCTATGGAAGTGTATGATGTGTGCATTTTATATCAATAAAATTATTTTTAAAAAGAAATACCATCTGACTCAGCAATCTCTCTACTAGTTATATACCTCAAAGAAATAAAGCACACACACTCCTGTTAATCACAGCTTTGTCCACAGTAGCAAAGATGGGAGCAACCATAAATGCCTCTCTGTGGAGGCATGGCTAAACTTTGGTACATACACGCAATGGAATATCATGTATCCACGAAGAACAATGCTAAAACTGTCAACTACCCCGTGATGTGAACACATTTGGAAGACATTATCCTTAGCAAATTTAGTCAATCTCATGAAGAAAAATAATTCATGAGACCACTATATATTTTACATCAAGAAAAATATTATACACACCAAAAGAAACAGACTTTGAAAGTTAGGAAGAGTCCAGGGGGAATGGGGGCAGGGGGAAAGAATTAAAATTAAAATTAATGACAGAGACATGTGGGTAGAGGCACATAGATAGACACACAAGTACACATAAGGGGGGAAAATACATAGTAACACATACAGATAGGGAAAAATATGTGTCTAGCAGAGGAAACCTGATGGGCAGGTCTACCCTATCACACAGCATCCCTTTGAGACAAAATCTACATGACGGCTCCCAATCGCAGTGTGTTAGGTTGGATTCTCTATAGATGCAAAGCCAGTGTTTGTGTTTGTATAGAGAAAGAAGAGACATATATCAAGAAACGGCTCGCACAGTTGTAGAAATAGGTAAGTTCAGCACAGTTCAAGATAGGCTTCTCAGGAATTGTGTTGCTATGGAAGCTGATGAACAGGAAGGAGGAGGATGAAATGAGGTGGGTATGGGAGCAGGGGTAGGGGTGTGTGGATAGGACCCAGGCATAGGTTGGTGGATGCAAAGGTAAATGAATCAGAGTGAGGTCTGCACAATGAATCCACTGTAAGTAGTCCGCTGACAACTCCTGAGATAGGCAGGCAACACAACAAGAGATGAGGAACCAGCTGCAGGATCCAGGTGATGCAAAAGGTCCAAAAAGAAGTCGGCTCTGCTTAGTCTCTCTCTTTTGCAAAAGACCACACTTCCAAAGAGGGGTCATTAGGCTACCATCTGATTGATAGGTTTGACTCTACCCCTAGGTTGTGTGTGGATCCAAGCAAGAAAAAAACTCCTTGACAATTTCGATCTTTTCTCTCATGAGGTTGCCTGTTGGTGCAGTTGTAAGGGTTTTGTTTTCTTTACATTGAGTCGTACTCCATACTGCTGGCTACAATCCCTGGTCATCAGCACATCCTCCTCACCATCAGCTAGTAAGGTGGTGTCATCCTCATATCAAAGGTTGTTCATAAGCCTTACTTATTGTACGCTGCATTCTTCTTTACATCGCCCAGCTTCTCTGATTATTTGCTCCACATAAAGACTGAATAAGTATGGTGACTAAATACAGCCCTGATGCACACCTTTGCTGGGTATAAACCACTCAGGATCCCTTTGTCCTGCTCACATAACTGCCTCTTCATCCACATACAAGTTCCACTTGAGGACAATTGAATGCTTTGCAAGTCCCATTCTTCACAAGACTATATATAGTTTGTTATGGTCCACACAGTTGAATGCCCTGGCATAGTCAATAAAACACAAGTAAACACCTTTCTGGTATTATCTGCTTTCAGGCAAGATCCATTTGACATCAGCCATGATTTCTCTTGTTCCATGTCTTCTTCTGAATTTGGCTTGAATTTCCGGCAGCTCCCTGTCAATGTACTGCTTCAACCATTGTTGGATGATCTTAAGCAAACTCATACTTACATGTGATATTAATGATATTGTTCTATAATTTAAGCATTCTGTTGGGTCACCTTTCTTTAGAATGGACACAGATATGGATCTCTTCCAGTCAGTAGGCCAAGTAGTTTTCTTCCACATTTCCTGGAATGACATCATTAGTTTGCTGGAACATTCCAATTGGCATTCCATCAATTCCTGTAGCATTGTTTTTGGTGAATGCTTTTGATGCAGCTTGAACTTCTTCCTTCAATATCATTGGTTCTTGCTCATAAGCTACTTCTTAAAATAGTTGAATGTCAACTAGTTCTTTTTGGTACAGTGACTGTGTATTCTTTCCATCTTCTTTGGATGCTTCCTGCATCAGTCAATATTTTGTTCTTACAATCTTTCAATATTGCAACTTCAGGCATGAATTTCTTTCTTCAGTTTTATTTCCAGTTTCAGATATGCTGAGCACGTTCTTCCTTACTGATTTTCTAATTCTAGATCTTAGCACATTTCATTATATTATTTTACTTTGTCTCCCCAAGATGCTCTTTGAAATTTTCTGTTCAGCTCTTGGACCTCATAATTTCTTCCATTTGCTTTAGCAACTCTATGATTAAGAGCAAATTTCAGAGTCTCTTCTGATATTCACTTTGTTTTTAAATACTTTTATTGGGGGCTCTTACATCTATCACAATCCATACATTCATCAAGTGTGTCAAGCACCTTTGCACATATGCTGCCATCATCATTTTCAAATCATTCTCTTCCCACTTGAGCCCATGATATCAGCTCCCCATTTCTTCCCTCTCCCTCCCCCACCTGCCCTCCCTCACAAACACTTGATAAGTTATGGATTATTATTTCCATATCTTA
>NW_022111369.1:5750692-5756844 GCF_000313985.2 Echinops telfairi
TTTTTTCTTTCCTTCATGTCTTTTTAATGACATTTTGCTTTCTGTGTGTACGATTTTTTTCAATGTTGTCTCACAGCTGCTCAGATCACCTGTCATTAGTGTCCAATGTGTCCAATCTGTCCTTGAGACATTCTCAAAATTCAAGTGGGATGTACTCAAGGACATATTTTGGCTCTTGTTGGATTGTTTTAATTGCTTTAGTTTCAACCCGAAATTGCATCTGAGCAATTGATGGTCTCTTCCACAGTCAGCCTCTGGCCTCATTTTAGCTGCTGAGATTGAGCTTCTCTCTTATCTATTCTTACCAATGTAGTCAACTTGATTTCTGTATAGTCCATCTGGAGAAGTATATCTGTATAGTCACTATGTTGCTGAAAAGAGATATTGCTATGAAGAAGTCATTGGTCTTACAAAATTCTATCACACATACTTCATTTTTCTTGGAGACATGAATTCTAGATATTGGAGAAATGGCACCTTATAGTGGAGCTGGTTTAGAGTACATACAGCCTTTGGAGAACATTCCCCAATCCTACAAGGTGTTACCATATAGCTGGTACCTTAATGTGTCATTAGAAGTATATTCCACCAGTCTATCAAGCCACCTATTTCAGGATGATGGGTAAGATGGTAAGATCAATGGATTCCATGAGCAATGGCCCATTGCTAGACTTCATGTGCTTTGAAGAGAGTCCCTTGGTGTGAGGCAATGTTGTGCGGGAGACCATGGCGGTATATCTTAAGCACATTCTTTAAGTTCATGGATGATAGTTTGGGTAGAACCATTGCATGCAATGCAGACAAACCTGTATCCAATGTATCTATCCAGTAAGAACAAATCTCCCCTTCCCATGAAGAAAGTGGTCCTTTCCATTCAACCTGCCACCAGAATGCTATTTGATCTCCCTGAGGAATGGTCTCATGTCTTGGACTCAGTATTGGTCTCTGAAGCTGGCAGTTTGGATACTCAGTTGTCGCAGTAAGGGACTCATCCTTGGTGGGTGCAGGTCCATGTTACTGAGCACATACCTAACTTCCATTCCTGCTACCATGGCTACTTTGTCAATGCACCAATTAGTCAAGGACAGAAGGAACTGAGGAAAGAGGATAGCTGACTTGCACAGAACATGTCAAGTCCACTTGATTGTTAAAGTCTTCCTCTGCAGAAGTAACCCTTTGGTGAGTATTCACATGGGCCACAAATAACCTTTGTGGTGCATTAAGAGAGGTCTATTCGCATACCTATATCATCATTATGTTCGTCCGGGTAGACTACAGAAGCAAATCCATAGAAACACTCATATGTGTATAAGAGAGAGTTTTATATAAAGGGTAAGTGTACAGTAAGAAAGCATCCCAACCCAGTCCAGTCCAAGCCTATAAGTTTGATATTAGCCCATATGTCTGATACCAATCTACAAAGACTTCTTTGAATTCATGAAACACATGCAATGACATCAAATGAAGGACAATCACAGACAAGTGGGTAGCAAGTCTTTGGATCCAGTGGCATTTTAAGCATCTCAGCACTAGCAGGGATCTCCATGTGGCTTCTCCAGTTCCCAGAGCAACATCAGGGTAGGTCCATGTGGCTTCTCCTCAGGGATATCTCGCAGGTAGTCAGCCTTATCAGTAGAGAGTCTCCAAGGGAGTGGGTAGAGTGAGAAGATGTATCCCACTTCCAATGAGGAAAAATCAGAGCTCCCAGAATTCTCAGGAGAAGGCCATTCCCACACGGAGGCCTCATTGGTTTTATCGTGATTGACAGGCCAGACTCCACCCCTTCACTCATAATCCTCTCAAATTGACACCAGATTATGTAACTACCATGATCATCAATGTTATTAATTTTCCAATCATGCTCCCTCCAAGTCTGTGACCATCCCAATCCATTGACCAGAGCCATGATCAGAATACAGTCATACAGTTGACCATTTCTCTTCCAAACAAAATGAGCTGCTAGGTATATGGCTTGAAGTTCTGCCCATTGAGAGGATCTTCTTTACCTCTGGTCACAGAAAAAAGGTTGTAGTGTTGCGGTCCACTTTCAAGTGGTACCTGCATACCGTGCAGAAAGGTCAGTAAACCAAGCACATGTTTTCTCTTCTTCAGTCAACTGCTGCTCATCAGGAACTCCTCATGAGGGCCTTATGCAGCCTGGGAGAAAGGTGGTACTGTGACAGGAGTGGAGACCATAGGCATTGAGGAGACCACAGGCACATCTTCATGCAGCTGACTTGCACCTCCAAGTTCTGATCTATCCCGATCTCACATATGCCACTACCACTTAATGACGGAGTGCTGCTGTGCATGCCCAGCTTTCTGACTTTGAATTTCAAATAACATCTAGTTCGTGATGGGCAGCTCAGGCAGCATGATGACTTAGTGGCCCGTAGTAAGGCATTCAGCTTTCACTGAGGCCCAGTAACAGACCAGAGCTGTTTTTCAAAAAGTGAGTAGATGTCTGTTGAAGATAGCAGAGCTTTGCTCCCAAACAGTAAGGTTCTGCACTGTGATTCACCAATAAGGGCCTGCCAAAGGGTCCAGCATCTCTATCTGTCACGAACACCTGAAGTAACATGAGATCCTCTGGATCATATGGTTCAAGGGGAAAGTTCAAGTGAACCTGTTGCAGAGCCTCCTATTGTTCTGCTGCTGGCACCCACCCCCACCCCACATCCAAAGTTTGTAGCTTCTCAAGTCACTTGATAAATATACTGGAGTAGCACACCCAGATGAGCAATAAACTGCTTCCAAAATCCAGAGAGTTCCACCAGGCATGTGAATCCTTTCTAGTCATTGGAAGGGCCAGATGCACTAACTTATCCTTCGCTTTAGTAGGAATGTCTCAACGTACCCAACCACTACTGCATGCCTGGAAATTTCCCTGAGGTGGAAGGCACCTGAATTTTTGTCAGGTTAATTTCCTTCCTTCTAGCAAGCAGATGTTTTAGCAAATAGTCAGAAACCATTGATACTGCTTCCTTAATAGGTCCAATCAGCATAATTTCATCAATGTAATGGACCAGTATGACATTTTGTGGAAGAAAGGGGTTTTCAAGTTTCCTGCAGACTAAATTATGGCATAGACCTGGAAAGTTGACATAATTCTACAGGAGAGTTGTAAAAGTATATTCTTGCCCTTTCCAACTGAAGGTAAGCTGCTTTGGGTGAGCCTTTGAAACCAGAATAGAGCACAAGGCATTAGCCAGATCAATAGGTGCATACCAGGTACCAGGAGAAATATTAATTTGCTCCAGCAATGAAATCACATCTGGAACAGTAGCTACAATTGGAGTCACTACCTGGTTTTGTTTATAAGAATCTATTCTGATCCACCAAGTTCCATCTGATTTTTGCACAGGCCAATAAGTGAATTGAATGGGGATGTGGTGGGAATCAGCACCTCTGCATCCTTCAAGTACTTCACGGTGGCACTAATCACTGAAATTCCTTCAAGAGTATCCTATTGCTTTCAGTTTACAATTTTCCTGGCCAAAGACCTTCTAATGGCTTCCATTTGGCTTTTCCTACCATAATAGCCCTTTGAGGCATTTTAGGGGTTGATGCAGGGATTCTGCCAGTCACTCAGTCCCTCTATTCCAATAATGCATTACGGAACTGGGATGCATCCAGGGACCCACTCGGCCCACTGTGCGGCAAACCTGAGCTAAGACTCTATTAATAACTTGGCCTCCATGTGCTTCCCCTCTCACTTGTTGGCCTTCACAATGGTTTTGAGTCTCCTAGAAGTAGTGTGAGTTCAGAGTTAGTGTCAAGTAATTCTAGAAGAATCTATAAATTTGTAAGTATAGTGTAATTTCAATCCAGATATCAGCATCGTTCTTTAAAGCAACAGACAAACCAGTCATCACTTTATATGGAAAGCAGAGACCCAGGGTAAGCAAAGCACTATTTAACAGGAGGAACAAAGTGGAAGGGATCTCACTTACTGTCTTCAAAGCCATGCTGCACAATGGCAGTAATCCAAATAGCCTAGTACTGACATGATGATTGAGTTAGTCTATTGTGCCAACCTGGCCAATAAACACAAGTGGGGTTAATTGACAGGCGGAGGGATAAATGGCTTGGTGAGCCTCGCCTTTCTAGTTCTTGGGTCTCTTGTTTTGTGATGGTCGCACCAGGGTGCAGCTGCCTTAGCAGTTCCCTGCTTCAGCTTGCAAGACTGACTTCCTACAAGACATCCCCCAGGAGAAGACACATGGACCTTCCCCGATGCAACCCTGGATGCTGGAGCACCCTTGTGGAGACCCCTGCCAGCGCTGAGATGCTTACACATTCACTGACTTGGCTTTCCTCCTGCAGTCACATCGTTGTGTCTGTTTTGTGAGATGGAGGAGGACTTTGTGGACTGGTGTTGGACATATGGTTTAATGGGTTAATGTTGGACTTGGGCTTGGGCAGCACTGGGTTGGGATGTTTTCTTGATGCACACTTAACCTTTATATAAAACTCTCTCTTATATATGAGTTGCTGTGGATTTGTTTCTCTAAAGTACCCAGACTAATACAAAACCATGCTGCATCTAACCCTGGTAGTGTAGCGGTTATGCATTGGGTTGTTAACCACAAGGGTAACAGTTTGAAACCAAAAGCCACTCTTTGGGAGAAAGCGGACTTTCTCCCAAAAGCCACTCTTTGGGAGAAAGAGGACTTTCTACTCCTGTGAAGAGTTAACAGCCTTGGAAATTCACAAGGACATTTCTACCCTGTTCTATTGGGTTTCTATGAGTCAAAAACCATGCTGCACAGCAACAGTAATCAAAATAGCCTAGTACTGACATGATGATACACCTATAGACCAATGGAACAGAATAGAGAACCTAGAAATAAATTCACCTATGTAATTTTTGACAAAAGGTCAAACTATATTTAATGGAGAAGAGATCATCTCTTCACCAAATGGTGGTGGCAAAATTGGAATTCTATTTCCACACAGCAGAAGATGAAAGAGATGACTGGGACCTCCTTCAAACAAACAAACAAACCCACTTATGTGCATGAAGTACTTCATCCAAAGAGTGAAAAGAAAACCCTCAGATTGGGGGAAATATTTGTCAATGATATATCAGACATGGATCAAGAGGAAGTTGTATAAACAGAAGAAGGGAATACGGCATGGTTTAAAACCAGGAAAGGTATGTGTCAGGGCTTTATCTTCTCATGATACTTCTTCAATCTGTATGCTGAACAAGTCATCAGAGAAACTAGATTATATGAAGGAGAATGTGGCATCAGGCATCAGGGTTGAAGGCAGGCTTATTAACCGCCTGCAATAAGCAGTTGACCCAGCCTTGCTTGGTGAAAGTGAGAGGACTCAAAGCCCTTGCTGATTAAGGTCAAGGACTTCAGCCATCAGTACGGACTACCACTCAATGTAAAGAAGATCAAAGTCCTCACAATTGGACCAGTAGGTAATGTCATGATAAATGGAGAATAGTTTGATGTTGTCAAGGATTTCATCTTGCTTGGATCCACAATCAATGTTCATGGAAGCAGCAGTCAAGAGATCAAAGAATGCATCATACTAGGTAAATTGGCTGCACAAGATCTCTTCATTAAAGTGTTGAACAGCAAGGAAGTTACTTTGAGAACTTAAGTGTGCCTGACCCAAGTATGGTATTTTCCATTGCCTTACATGCATGTGAAAGTTGAACAATCAATAAAGGAGACTGAAGAAAAGCAGATGCATTTGAACAATGGTGCTGACAAAAAGACAGACCAATCTGTCTCAGGAGAAGTATGGCCAGAGTGCTCCTTAGAGGTAAGGATGGTGAGACTTAGTCTCACAAATTTTGGACATGTTGTCTGGAGAGACCAGTCCCTGGGGAAGTACAGCACTAACATTAACAAAAGAAGGACATCATTAGCGGCGAAGAAAGCTGATGGTGCCCGGCTATCAAAAGATATAGCATTTGGGGTCTTAAAGGCTTTAAGGTAAACAAGCGGCCATCTAGCTCAGAAGCAACAAAGCCCACATGGAAGAAGCACACCAGCCTATGCGATCACAAGGTGTCAAAGGGATCAGTTATAAGGCATCATCAGAACAAAAAACCTTATCATAGTGAATGAGGTGGGAGTGCGGAGTGGAGACCCAAGGCCCATTTGCAGGCCACTGGAAAACCCCTTACA
>NW_022111369.1:5757418-5764930 GCF_000313985.2 Echinops telfairi
TGATAAGAGTCATATGAGCCCCTAATAAAATGATTTTAAAAAGAGAAAGAGATGCTTGTGGTCAAGAGATGTAGGTCAAAACAATGAGATAACTTCTCACACCAGCATTGATAGATGTGTTAGTTACATAATCTGGTGCTAACTTGACACTATTAAGATTAAAGGGGTGGAGTTTAGCCTGATTAGGTCATTGCTTGATTACCTCATTTGGAGGTGCAAAGAAGATAAACGGCTTGCTGGAAGTGGGACACACACACGCTCTGCTTGGTATTCCTAATGACAAGACACATGGAGCTACACTAGGGCCCTGGAACTGGAGGAGCCACATGGAGACCCCTGCCAGCACTGAGATGCTGAATCCACCGCTGAATCCACAAGACTTTCCACCCACTGGCCAGTGATCTTCCTATATTCAGCCATCATTGCATGTGTTTCATGAGTCTGAAGAGAAATTTATAGATTGGGATCAGACATGGGCTAATATAGAACTTATGTACTTGATCTGGACTGGGCTAGGATGTTTTTTAAATATTCAATTGCTCTTGTATATAAAGCTCTTTCTCAGACATATATGTGTCTATAAATCTGTTCCTCTAGTCAACCCTGACTATCGTAATAAAATGTTTTTAATTAAAGAAAAGAAATGCTGGAGCAAGTGCAGAGAGGTTGGAACCCACAAACGATATTGGTGGGAAGGTAAAAGTGTGCAGCCACGGTGGAAAGCAGTATGGCGCTTTCTCAAGCAACTGGAAATAGAAATACTTTATGACCCAGTAATCCCTTATATACCTTAAAGAAATAAGGAACACAGCATGACCACATATATACACATCTGTGTTCATCAGAGCACTACTCCCAATAGCAAGAAGACAGAAATAACCTCAATGCCCAACAACGGAAGAATGGATAAATGAACTCCGTTAATACACACAAGGAAATGTTGTGCATCCTAAGAATAATGATGAAGATAGACGCTCAGGACCAGTTAGCAAAGCGAGTCCTAGACCTCTGTCTGAAGTAGGGGAGACTCTTAAGACCAGATGCACCACAGACTCTGGCACGGAGACTCCGTGGAGCAGCACCAAGATGATGAGGTGCCGTCTCCTCATCTGACCCATGCTGCTGAGAGACTGAGAAGAAGAGAGAGACTTGGCTGCTGCCTGAAGAGTGGGGTTACTATGGAATAATGACTATTCGAACGGCCTGCTGATCCTGACTTGGGGTGACCGATTAACTTCCCAAATAAACCCCCTTATTTGGGAGTACTGTCTGCGAGTTCTGTGTGGCCACTGAAACAAAGTATTGGACCCAGCATAGGAAGAGAGTGATGTGAGAGGAACAGTTGGTGTCCGAATAGCTAACGAAGGATGGCGTGTAGAGGCATGTCTGGCTCCTGCCTTGTGCCAATAGGGAAGCCAGAAGATAGCAGATATGTCTGCCTCCGTTGCTGTTTCTTGCAATTGGCCTAAGAAGTGGGATTCCTTGGAATGGCTCCAGGCCCACGGGAATTTGAAAGAGACATGATCAAAGGGGCATGGGGAATGAAATTTTTTACTGTTGCATGGGTTTCTTAGGTTATCCTTATCTGAAGACTTTAAACTGCAGTTGGTTGCCCCCGGGCAAAATCTAGGCTCTTTAAACAAGATGGCTGAGATAAGGCCAGGACTTGTTAGAGACACTGTGTCACAGGTCTAAACCATAGAAGTTCCTATGAAGGAGACAGTCTAGTGTAGAGAAGAGAGTATTAAACTTGGATGCTTTTCAAAGAGTGTGTTTAGAATGATAGGTTAAACTGGCTGTACTAGGATTCGATTGATTTTTCATACGTACTGTTGTAAGGATAACGTATGGTGTTGTTGTTGTTGTTGTTTTTAGGTGCCATTGGGTTGGCTTTGACCCATATCTGACAATGCCTCAAAGCCATGCATAAGGTTTTCAGTGGCTTCTTCCATACATAAGCAATACATAAGCCACCACAGTACGACAAACTGACAGACAAGTGGTGGTAAAGTATGATAGAAATGAATATTGGGAGTTATGATAGAGAGAGAGCTTGTAAGTTCACCTTCAATTTATAGAATTAGGTTTGTTAAAAGGGGAGTTGGAATTTGCCCCAAGAAGCAGGCTTTGCTTTAATCCAAAGTAAAGTAAGAGGGCTTAAAAATGAAGCGGTCCACCCAGAACTACTGAAGGAAAAATCGACAGGAAAAAAATGTCATTTTGGAATTTTGCATTTTGAGAAAAGGATTTGCCTTTGAACATGGGCTGGAAACGTTATGCGGTCAGAGAAGACCTCTTTCTAGGACTGAAAGTTAAAGGGAGCCAGCAAATGGGTTGGTATGATCCCTGTGTGACCGCCTGGATCCATTTGTGGACTGAAAGTGAGGCCAAGGTAGCAATGAAGAAATGAGCTGAGCTTGGACATATCCCATCGATACCTGCTGACCTGGTCTCCAAAAACTAGGGATGAAGAGAAAGGACTGTCTTAGCCGAAGTTTAGAAGTTGTGCAGCTACTGAGCCTAAGGACTTCACCAAGTCACAGGGGGCTAGAGCTGATGAGAATATGTGAAAGGGCCAGGTGGCCCAACCGATGCCCGTTTGGCCTAGTGATGGCTAGGGCTGAGATGACTAGATGAAGGGGGAAAGTTGACCCTGTGAGCTGGTGTAAATTGTGGTATTCTAACAGATTCCATGGATTTTATTTTGCAGATGGTTGCAGATGCTCTCCGTTTCGACGGGAATGATGATGGTTCTGATTAAAGAAAAGGCATACCTTCCCAGAGTATTGGGTTGTTAGAATGGGAAGTTTAGAAATCGGATATCCAAAATGACGATAGGTAAGGACATGAAATTGCTGGCTTCCAAACTTTCATGGGTGTGTTTTGTCTCAAGTGAAACAAGGGAGCATCCCACTGAAATGTTTCTCTTTTCTTGATGGATCTGGGGAAGAAAGGATGGAGGAAGATGTACAAATTATATGATCCGAGTGTTGACCATCAACAGGGTAGATGGTGATGGTAAAAAGTATAATTACAAAATGTGTAATTGAAAAACTGGGGAAGCTAATTCCTCATATAGCAGCAATCAGCAGAGTGGGTCACCAACAGTCAGTAGCTCAAGAGCTTAGAGAAGCAGGCCCGGATGGGATATCGAACACAAGCAATGCAGGGTGACAGGATACATCACACTCAAGCTCAAGCAATGTGCACCAGCAGCCTGGCAAAGCGGTTCTGGAAGGATCCTCAAGCTCTAGCGACAGGATCCACAGGTTTGCCTGGCCCACAGATAGTGTAGCACACAGATAGGGGCAGAGTACTAGCTAAAGCAGTAGCACGCTCCAGCATGATTGATCACTAGAGAGCAAGAGAGAAGAGGGGCGAGCCTTGCAGAGCCATTTATCTCCTTGTCCTCCAATCAAACTGTGGCCTCTACTATGGGGCAATTGACCAGGGTAGGTTTGGAGTCAGATTGTCTTTCTTGCAGCTGAAGCCACAGGAGGTCAGATGTGATGGCCATGCTGTTTCCACACTCCTGCTCACCTGCCCTAGGAATAATACCTTTGGCTTTTCAAAAGTGATCACATTTCTATTGTCTCTTTCCACAGATATAATCCATGAGATTCTTTTGTTTGCCTAGGGTTCACACTTGAAAAAGAATTAATGCAATCCACCATATTAACAAGAAAATGGACAAGAATCATATGATCATATCAATGAGACAGAGAAAGCATTTGATAATATCCAACACCCATTCCTAATAAAACTCTCAAGAATATAGGGTTGGAAAGGAAAATTCTCAACACAATAAAGGTCATATACAATAAGTCAATAGCCAACATTACACTCAATGGAGAAAAACTGAAAACATTTCCACTGAATAAGGGAACCCAACAAGGATGTTCCTTATTCCCACTTTTATTTCACATTGTACTGGAAGTCCTAGCCAGTACCATAAGACAATGGCATGGGAACAAGGTAGTACAACTGGGGAAAGAAGAAGTGAAGTCTGCTATTTGCAGATGACATGATTTTATTCATTGAGAAGCCCACGGTGTCCATGATAGGATTACTTGAAACAAGAGAGGAGTTTGGTATTGTAACACGATACAAGATTAATAAACAGAAATAAATTGGTTTCCTATATACTAGTGATGGAAATACTGAAAAAGATATCAAGGAAACAATACCATCCACAATAGACACCCAGAAGTGGAAATAGTTAGGAATAAACCTAGCCAAAGAAACTAAAGACTTATATCAAGAAAATTACAGAACATTATTACAAGAAACCAGAAGGGATCTACACAAATGGAGGAACATCCCATGTTCATGGATTGGGAGACTCAATATTGTGAAAATGTCAATATTACCTAAAGCACCATACAGATTCAAGGTAATCCTGATCCAAATTCCAGCATCATTCTTCAAAGAAATGGAAAAGATGATTACCAACTTCATATGGAGAGGGAAGAAGCTCAGGATTGGCAAAGAACTCTTCAAAAAGAAGAAAAAAGTAGGTGCTGCTGCACTACCTGACCTCAAAGCCTATTATCCAGTTACAGTTGTCAGAACAGCCTGGTACTAGTATAGTGATAGAGACTCAGACCAATGGATCAGGACAGAAAATCCAGAAATAAAAACATCCACACACACACAAAAAAAACATCCGCATACAGACAATTGATTTTTGACAAAGGCCCCCAAAAAACGTTAAATGGGAAGCAGGTGCCTTTTTCAATAAATGGTGTTGGAAAATCTGGCTATCTACTTGCAGAAAAATGAAATGAGGCCCATGTCTCACTCCATGCACAAAAACAAACTCAAGGTCAATCAAAGACCTAACTGCAACACTGAAAGCTGTCAGGATCATTGAGGAGAAAATTGAGACAAAGCAAGAAGCCCTAGTGCAGGGAATACACAGGCTATCAGAATTAACAAATGAAACACACTCAGTGGAAGATAAAATAGATGAATGAGGCCTATTTAAAATAAAACACTTGCCTTTTTATTTCAAGACACCCACAGTCTGCAAAAAGGTATTTAGTAACGACATAACAAAGAACTAAGTACTGAAATCTACAAAATTTTACAAGCTTACGACAAGAAAAAAACTAGTAGTTCTCCAAGAAGGTGGAGAAAAGACCTGAATAGATGAAATGCTCCATCATTAGCCATCTAGGAAATGCAAATCAAAACAACCACGAGACACCACCTACCGACCATTACTGTACACAAGTTTTAAACAACTGAGAATGACAAATGTTGCAGAGAAAGTGGAGAGACAGGAAATCATATCCACTCTTGGAGGACTTGTAAATACGTATAGCCACTGTAGAAGGCGATATGGCAATACCTAAAACAGATGGCCATTGAACTACCATATGACCCAAGAATACCATTACTGGGCATACCCCCCAAAGGAATAAGATACAGATCACGAGCAGATGCTTGCTCCTCATGTTGATCGCAGCATAGTTCACAGTAACAAGAAGCTGGAAATAGCATAAATTCCCATCAATAGAAGACTGGCAAAAAAAGCTTTGGTGCATTAGACACAATGGAATCCTACACTTCCTAAAAAACAGCGATGAAACCATGAAACACCTCAACTCATGGAGGGAGATGGAAGACATTATGCTAGGCCAAGTTAGTCAACCACAAAAAGATAAATACTGTATGCGGCCACTGTGGTCGGAACAAGCAGCTGAACAAGCACTAGCTCACGCTTGCAGGGCATCCCGTCTTCTGACCAGGGATCAGCCAGCCTGGTTAAGAGGCAGACCAGTGCCAGAGTACCACACACCAGGTAAGTATAGTCTAGGTCACTTGGCTGGAGGGCACCTCATGACAGTTGGGATCAAATGGATGCTTGTGTATATTAGGGTAGATCTCAGAGGTGTGCCACTATTGGGGGTCATCCTGTCAAAGCTGCATCATTAGTTTCTCTGTTTTTCAGTAAATGAAACCCAGGGACATTGAACCTATAGGGAAAGAAAACATAACAAGGGTTTGGGGGGAGGGGCCGTATAGGGGCATGGAAGAGATAAGGAGATGACATCCAGAAGCCCAGGAGAGAAAAGTATGTTTGTAGACTGATTACAGAAGCAATTATGCTTGACATGATAGAACTATGGAATGACATGACATGTATTAATTCCCAAGTTCCAGCAAACTAAAAAAAGGCATAGATCCAGGAATGAGTTCTTGGCTTACCCCGAATCCTAGCTCCAACTTAAGAACAATTAGTTCTTAAACCAAGACCCAGCTCAAAACTCACCTTTACCAAATGATCACTGAGATAAGGGTGCTACAGCAAAATGTTTCAAAGAAAGTAGATGGTGCCCAGCTGTCAATCAGAATAGTGTCTGGGTCTTAAAAGCTTGCATTCAAACAAGCAGCTATCTAAATGAGGAGTCACCTAAGTCCACATAGAAGAAGTACACCAGCTTGTGTGATTCAAAGATGTCAATTACAAAATTTGACTATGGTGAAGATAAAAGTACCAGAGCTAAAATTATAAACACATAATTTGTAGAAGGCTATAGAGGACAGTGGGAGCCCAAAACTCATCTGGGGGGTATCTAGTCAAACAGAGCTGCAAGCAGATCTGCTCTAGCCAAAGGCAAAAGTACCAAACAGCCTCACTATCATGCAGAGACCATTGTAATCTTGCTGGATTTTGCTTGATTGAACTCCATACTTGGCCAGTCGACCTCCCTATAGACATGACCTGAATTTGTTCTGGTTGCAATTATCTCTTAGATGTCCCATGACAGAAATTTCTTCCCTGGGTTCTTGAATGTTGATGGGGTCTTATCTCTCTCATGCATTATTTGTATTTTTGTTTTTATACTAATATGGTAACATCTTCGTGGGATTTGTGTTTTATTATCTTCTGTTGGGGTTTCCCAGAGGTGAAGCACAGGAGGAGTAGAGGTATAAAGATAATAACTAATAAAAGGTGTTATAGGGGATGCAGGAACTGGGGATGGGTGATAGGGTGGGAAAGGGGATTTTGGGAGTAAATAATGAAGGCGGAAGGGGAAAGAGCACTAGATCTGATCATGATTGCACAACTCATTTTAAAGGTGATTTAACCATCGGGGTGGGGGAATGTTCAAAGATAGATGTAGTGCTGATTGTATAATTCCCCTGGATATGATGGGATTACTCAGTTGTATGATATGTAAATTGTGTGCCAATAAAAATGTTGAAAAATAACTTGAAATTAAATGATTAAAAAAATACGTGGCCCCAGTGGAGAGGTCTGAGGGGTCAGCCCCAACCCCAACTATGTGGACACCTGTCCCTCCCCTAAGAAGAATTTATTTCAGCGGACACCACTGAATCTGCAGCTCTGGGAGAGGGACATGTCTGATCGAGCACATGGGAGCAAATGAAGGGGGAGAAAGGGAGAGTGGAGCACATTCTGGCCCACCAAAACTTGAGGACAATATTCCCGCTCAGAGCAGCCAATCCACAGAGAAGACCATATGGCCAGCCCCACTATGA
>NW_022111369.1:5766556-5774386 GCF_000313985.2 Echinops telfairi
ATGAGGGCAATGAATGTACAAATGTGCTTTACACAATGGATGGATGGATGGATTGTGATAAGGGTTGTATGAGTCCCCAATAAAATGATTTATGTTAAAAAAAATGTGGCCACCTTGCACTTGGGAAATCATTCCAAATCACTATGTCACCCAAAGTTTACACAGGACTATTGCACAGAATCCAGAGATTTCTAAAATGATGAAAGAACCCCTAAGCATGTGAACCTCTAGTTCATTCTGCTTGTTTGCCACACAAAAAGTGTTAGGACACAAATCAAAATTTCTTTGCTTATCTTATTTTGTATTGAAGGAAGGAGTCTGAGCGTTGATGAAAAACAAGGATTTGCAAATTGATAGATAATACAAACTGACATGGAAAATGGGTTAGGCTGGGGTGACCAGAGAAACAAATCCAGTGAGGCTCATATATATGTAAGGGAGAATTTTATGTCAAAAAGGAATTATATATCAAGCCAACATCCCAGCCCCCTCCAGATCAAGTGCATATGTCTGATACTAGTCCATAAGTCCCTCGTCAGGCTCACACAGCCCCATGCAATGAAGCAGAACGTTGGAAGATCACAGGCTGCTGGGTGCAGAGTCTTGTGGATCAAATGGCAAGGGAAACATCACAGGCTGCCATCAGGGCCCACCAGCAGGAAGGTCAAGGGAGAGAGAGAGACAGAGAGAGAGAGAGAGAGAGAGAGAGGAATGGAGCTTTCCAAGGCCTTCTTTATGAGATGGCCACAGCCAGAAGGAGGCACCGTTGCACTGTGACTTGATTGACAGGTTAAACACCACCCCTACACCATTATATCTTCAAGTTGACACACATAATGCTGTAAGCATTCACTTGTCTATACCAAGAAAGTTGGAAGACAAATTAATTGTCCAACTGTCTATCGGAAGGAGATCCGTATCTGGGAAATATTTCCATTCCAAAGAAAGGTGATCCAACAGAATGTGCAAATAAGTGGACATTATTGTTACTGTCAGGAACCCTGGTGGTGTATTGGGCTACTAACTGCTAGGTCAACAGTTCAAAGCCATCAGCCACTCTGCAGGAGAAAGACAAGGCTTCCTACTCCTGTACCAAGTTACAGTCTTGGAAACCCACAGGGGCCGTTCATCCCTGTCCTGTAGTTACAATAAGTCAGAATTGATTTGATGGCAGTAAGCTGCTGCTGTATCATTAATATGTAAATAAAATCTGCTGAAGATAATTAAAAATGGTAGCAGAAATTCAAGGCAGATTCAGAGGATATGGAATAGAGATACCGTCATAGATGCCAAAGGGATCTTGGCTTAAAGCAGAGAATATCAGAAAGATGTTTACTTGTGCTTTACTGACTGGAAAGGCATTCAATTATGTAAATCCTAAAAAATTACGGATAACGCCGCAAAGAACTAGAATTCCATAACATTTGTGCTTTTGCAGAATCTGTCCATAAACCATAGGCAGTCATTTGAAAAGAGCAAGAGGGTATTGCACAGGTTAAAGTCAGGAAAGATGTGCATCAGGGTTCCATCCCTTCACTGTATTTACTCGACCTGTGTGCTGAGCAAAAAATTAGAGATTATATTAAGAAGAATGCAGCAACAGGGTTGGGCACCCTGTAAGACACACTTGCTCGCTAAGCGTGAATAAGGCTTAAAGAATTTAGTGATGAAGATCAAAGACTACAAACTTCAGTATGATTAAACCTCACCATAAGGAAAACAAAAGTCCTTACAACCAGACCAATAAGCAACATCATGATAAACAAAGAAAAGACTGAGTTTGTTAAGGATTAAATTTTACTTGGACCAACAGCAATCAACACTGATAGAAGCAAAAGATAGATTGCAATGGGGAAAGTCTGCTGCAAAAGCCCTCTTTAAGGTGCTCCAATTAGAGATGCCACTATAAAGAACCAAGCCATTGTGTTTTCACTTGTCTCCTATGCATTTGAAAGCTGAACTATGAATAAGGGAGAATGAAGGATTGATGTCTTGGAACTATAGTGCTGCTGATGAAGAATAGTGAAAATACTATAGATAGCCAGAAGTACAAACAGACTTCTCTTGGAAGAAGTACTGCCAGAATCTTCCTTATAAGGGTGATGGCAGCTTAAGCTTACATACTTTGCATATTGTGGAAAAGGGTGCAAACCCAAACTCAAACTCACTCACTGCTATCAACTCCTACTCACAGTGACTTTATAGGACAGAGTGGAACTGCCCCGTGGTTTTTGAGACTAAATCTTTATAGGAGTAGAAATCTTCATCTTTCTCCCATAGTGTGGTTGGTGGTTTTGAACTGCTGACCTTGTAACCTATTCAAAACCCATTGTACCACCAGGGCTATTGAATGTGGTGCAGAAGGGGCCTGCAGAGGGAGCCATATCTGATCTTCTCTGATTTCTCTATTGCCCTGAGGTAGAGGTCTGACATGCTTCCGTCCTCCATCTTTCTTTACCTATTCTGACACCAATCATTCTTTTATGGCTCTTTGCTCTCATAATTTCAGTCAGTTCAATCATTTCAGTCAGTGGCCACACAGAACTCACAGAAAATACTTGCAACTAAGTGGGTTTTTTAGGGAAGTTAATCGGTTCCCACAGCCAGGATTAGAAGACATTAAGGATAGAACCATTGGTCTACTCTAAAGCGACACTTCCCAGCCAGCAGTCCAGTCCCTAGTCCTCAGCCTCTCCACCTTTCGTTCTCTTGACTTTTGCCTCTGTGGGCCAGGAAGCCAGACTTTGGGTCTCTGCCTGGTTCCTGTGCTGTGTCTCATGATCTCCATGTTGTGGGTGCTGGTGCCCCTGGTCTTGGCCTCAGCCACTTGGGACAGAGATCTCGAACACGCTCCACTTATGAAGATCCTGGGCTTTCTCTCTGTTGGAGCAGAGATGGTTCTTATACACAGAGGAATGGCTTGGATGGAGGTGTAGCTTTGTCCTTCAGTAGGCGGTACTCCCAAGGAAACGAAGGGTGGTGGCTCACTTCACATCCTGTACTGCAGTGGTTCTCAAGCTTCCTAATGGCAAGACCCTTTTATACAGTTCCTCATGTTGTGGTGACCCCCAACCATACAATTATTTTCATTGCTACTTCATAACTAATTTTGCTACTGTTATGAATCAGGAGACCCCCCGTGAAAGGGTGCATGTGGCTTTTCTTCTGCAATATCTCCCAGGAAGTAGCAAAGAGAGAGAGGTGTCTTCTGCCTCCAAAGAGGAAGTCCCAGTTTCCCAGAATTCTCAGAAGGCCATGCCCATACAGAAGTCTCATTGGCTATCTCCAGATTGACAGCCTAGACTCCACCCCTACACTCTTAATCCTTAAATTGACACCAGATTAGGTGACTGCCACAGGAGGGGTTTGGAGTGGAGGCCCAAAGCCCATCTCTAGACAATTGGTCATCCCCACACAGAAGGGTGACAAAGAAGGGACAATTCAGAGTGCAGTATAGCACCAACAAAAGACACATTATTCCTCTGGTTCCTGAATGCTCTTCCTCCACCTCACACACATACCCCACTAACATGACCCAGTTTTACCTGACAAATCTGGCTAGACTGGCGTACACACATTGGTACTGACAAGAGCTTTCGACACATGGAATTAAGGACAGATAAACTCCTCAGCAAGAGTAGGGGGAATAGCGATAGTATGAGGACAGTGGGTGGTGGGTGGGTGGGACGGGGAGAAAGGGGGAACCCATCACAAGGTGGGATATATAGTTCACCCACCAGGGGGACAAGTAACAGAAATGTGGGTGAAGGGAGACAACGGCCAGTGTAAGACACGAAATAACAACAATAATATAGCAAGGATTCACAAGGGTGTGAGGGTGGGAGAGGGCAGGGGGGAAATGGAGCTGATCCCAAAGGCTCGAGTAGAAAGAAAATGTTTTGAAATGTTGATGGCAACAAATGTACCAGTGCGCTTAATATAATTGAATGATGGATTGTTATAAGATTTTTAAGAGTCCCCCAATGAAATGATTAACAAAAAGAAAATAAAACTAACCAAAAAAAGCCTGAACCAACATGACAGCAGCTAACACCAAGTTGTTCTGCCAAATTGCTTTTCTGCTTTTCTGATTTCATAGTACCTTCTTTGACCATACTACTTACTTGGCATTCAGTACTATCGAGCATTTATCTTTCTGTCTTGTTTTGTTTTGAGATTAAGAGACAGACTTATCTCATTTTCTGGAAGCTCCTAAGAACAAGAGTATCCTTGAGATTGGAGACTCATAGCCACCCGTGACGGGGACAAAGGTGAGACTGCTCTTGTGGAGTAGTGGTTATGCGATCTGCAAGGTCAGCAGCACTTTGTAACAACTAGCAGATCTTTCCGGAAAAAGACAGGCTTTCTACTCCCGCAAACAGTTACAGTTTCGGAAACTCACAGGTGCAACTTCATCCTGCCCCTGCAGAGACTCACTGAGAGTAGCATTGACTCCGCATTGAGTTTTCTGGTTGCTTTTTTTAAGTGACTCTGCTCCTGTGAAAATCAGATGTTCGCTTTTAACATAATCCCAAATCCATCCTCGGAAAACAAACCGGCAATGACAGGTATTATTTTTAACAAGAAACACAGAAACTAAACAAGCCTTTCTAGTTTGAAATGGATAAAAAGACTAGTAAGAAGCCATTGTAGACAAAAACAGGCCTCATTCTTCCAGCATGCACTAAACCTTCGGCTTGGTTTCTGGTTCTTGATTCCTTTGTCACTTCTCTTCCTTTCTTTCATGGATTTAATCATTCAATTCACTGTTCAAATATGGATGGATTGCCCAGAGACCCAGGCTGTGCTCTTTTCTCTCTCCTGGGACCACCCCCCACCTTCCAGGCCAATACTGCTTATGTACCTTATCTTTCAATTTCCTCCGACTTGTAGTACAGTCTTCTCTAGAATGGACGACAGCCTCTTATACAGAGCAATGAGTAAAGTCCATACATGGGATTGTCAATTGATCAATTAAGTTGCTGATCATCAACCAGTTCAGCGCTTTGGTTTATAGATTATAGAATTTTGCACTACTGTAGAATATTATGCTTTGTTATCGTTTTTTTTCCCCCTCTTACAACTTTTTTTCTTTTTTTTTTTTTGCCTTCTGATATATATTTTCTTCTAGAGCAGTGGTTCTCAACCTTCCTAATGCCGCGACCCTTTCATACAGTCCCTCATGTGGTGGTGACCCCCCAACCACAAAATGATTTTCGTTGCTACTTCATCACTGTCATTTAGCTACTGTGATGAATCCGGCGACCCCTGTGAAAGGGTCCTTCGACCCCCAGGTTGAACACAGCTGTTCTAGTTCCCTCTTTTCTGGTTTTGATGCAATAAGACGTTCCATGAAAACACCCCCTCTTGGAGCTATCCAAGAGGTGCGGAGATAACAAGAAAATTTGTTTCACGGTCCTAGGGAACACTCCGTTTCCGAAGCATTCATTCGTTCTTCTTAATTTTAACTTTACAAATAAACCCACAGATTAAATTATGAGGCACCTCCATGTCTCACAATTTACCATTCTTTTGGCAGAAACGGGTGGAGGGACAAACAGACTAGAGTCTACGTTTCCCTTCTGGAAGAAACAGGCTTGTTTGGAAACAGGTTAAAACGTGGGTGTTGCTATAGGGCCAAGGGCTCAGTAGGGGTGACATTACATTTAATCTTCTCTTCCGACATTTTTCTGGTTTACCACCACCTACCACAAATAAAGCGAAATGACTCATGCATACAAATAAAGTGTGTGCCCTGGACCAGTTGGTCCAGTTCTACTATCTGCTAACTTCTCTGCCCCCGTGGTCTCCATTCATTAACTCTCCCCCTTCCCGAACAGAAACCTTCCAAACCCCTCTCCCTCTTCCGGCTACTCTCAGGTCTCGGCTCCCCACCCTGCTCATCCTTCAGCATCCCGGCCCCGGGGAGATTAGGAACTCAGCGCGCCGCCCAGCCGCGGGTAGGCAGGCGGGAGTCTCGGCCCGAGCGTGGGCTAAGGGTGGGGGTGGGGGCCGAGCCCAGGGAGGTGGGGTGCGCGTTCCCTTCGAGTGTGATCTCTCTCTCTCTTGCGAGAGAACTGGCAGACTGTACAGTTTCTCAATCGCCGACTCGCCTAGCTGGCCAGTCCGCGCGCCTCTGGGCTGCGCCCCGCATGCTGAAACTCCATTCAAAGGCTGGGCGAGGCGGCCCACGAGGGTGGCACCGGGACACACCGTGGTGACCCGGAGCCACCGTCCTCCCTCTCAGAGCCCCTCCTTCCCCGTCCCCCTCGCACCCCCGCACCCCCCTCCTCCCCATCCCTGCAGGTCAACCAAACTGGCCCCGGGGCAAGCGAGGTCTGGCTGGCTCCCTCCCGCCTCACAAAGGGTTACTTTTTCCGGTCGCACGAGGGGGAGGAGATTTCCCCGTAGACTACTAAAAGGGGCGATGGACAAACGTGCGGGCACTAAGACCGCAAGGCATCCCTTTTCTCCGCCGGTGGATGCGGACGCCGACGGGAGCAGAGCCCCGGACCGTGGCGGAGCGAGCCGAGGCACGGGCAATGCTCCACCCTGGCTAGAGCTGGGACAGGCTGGGCGAGCGAGGAACGAGCGCCCGCCTCTGACCGCGCGGCGAGGGGAGGACGCAGGGGGGTGGGTGGGGGGAGCGAGCAGACAGGCGAGCCCACGAAACCCAGCGCTTTACAGATTATTTTATTTTGTATAGAGAACACGTAGCGACCCCGAAGAGCAGCCCCAATGAACATGTCAGTGTTGACTTTACAAGAATATGAATTTGAGAAGCAGTTCAACGAGAACGAAGCCATCCAATGGATGCAAGAAAACTGGTAGGTGATGCTTGCCGCGTGATACTGCTCCCGGGAGCCCTGCGCGGCTCGCCGGTTCCCTTTCATGTCGGTAGTCCCGGCTTCTGGGCGTGAATGGAGCGTGGACCCGCGAGCTGGGCTACACGAGCCCTCGGTTCCCGGGGTCCTGGGCTGCGGGAAGCGTGAGTCTGTGGGTGCCCCCTCGGTGTACCGCGGCCATCCGTGCGCCTTTAGTACAGATTATATAACACAGACCCTCCGTGTGTGCACAGAGTAGATGTGTCTGCGCGCCGGGGAAGGCGGGAGAAATGTCACCGTCCGGATCGCCTACCTGGGTTACCTCGTACTGCTCTAGATTTGGGTTTTCTCGCGTGGCCTCCCGGCAGCCGCGGGCTAAAGGCGGTGGAGGGAGGATCGGCCGCGGGCTCCCTTAACCCTCTCCCGCCCGCCACCCCCTCGGCCTCTTCCCCATCCCTCGTGCCCTTCCTTTCTCCTTGCAGCTCTCCGACTTCCCTGCCCTCCTGGCTCTGCCACTCCCAGCACCATGCCTCCATTCTCCAACCCCTTTCCGGTTTTAGCAAGAGGCCGGGGTGGGGGTGGGGACGAGGGGGTAGGGAGAGGAGGGGACAATGAGAACTGTAATAAAAATGAATGAAACAGAGCGAGTGGAGCCACGCCATTAGCCATCATAAGTTTCTTTTTCACGGTCAAAGCCTGTGGACATACTCGCTTCTAATTCCGTGGGAAGGTGCCGATTGGAATCGAAAGAACAGGTTGAAAAGCAAGACCATCCAAAGCCCCTCTTGAGAGCCCTCTTCGCCGGAAAAAAAAGTTCTCATCGGAGATAGCATCTTTCTTGTTTACTGTCTTCCCTCCACCGGTGCTTTTGAAAATTCTGTGTGAGAGGCGATCCAGTGTCACCTTGCAATATTGAGCAGGGAGGGTGTGCTCACCTCGCTCCTTCCTTGCAGACAGCACCCCCCCCCACCCCCCCCGCTGGTCCAATAAAAGGGAAACCCTACGC
>NW_022111369.1:5774976-5779364 GCF_000313985.2 Echinops telfairi
TGGACTGCGGAGGTGGCCCGAGCCCCTCGAGGGGACCCCGTGGCACTGCGGACTCCCGCCCTGGAGTGGGGCGGCCTGAGCTGGGTCGGGAGGGGGGTTGTGCACAGGGCGGCTGGGTCGAGGAGAAAGAACCTGGAGGGCCGCAGGCGCCCCCGGGAACCTCCGTGGGTCTTCCTCCCGCCGCACTTCCTGCTGCCGCCGCGGTGGGTGGCGCTGAAGGCGGGGAGGGGTCAATGGCCCCAGCCGGCGGGACCCGCCAGCCGCGGCCTGGGTCTTCCCTGCTGGTGCCTGCCACGTCCTCGCGCCTGGCGCTTTCCTCCCTTCCCGGTGCCATCCACCGCCCATAACCTCGGAGGTGCGCGGCCTTTCCTGACTGCTCGGGTTCCAACTTGCTGCGACCCGTGAAACCTGCCTTTCCCCAGTCACTGCTGCCCCTCCCTCGCACCGCTGAGGTCCTTACTGCCCCGTCTTTATTTACCTGTTGCCTTTCTGTCTCTGTTCTGTGCCTTTATGGTACCATTTCCCGCCTTGCCATCACTCATTCAACAAGTACGCACTGAGCCAGAGGGCCTAACTCTCGGGGACTGAAATGGACAAACGTGTGTCCATATGTACGTATCCTGCTTGCTGCTTGAGCTCGTTGCTGTTTTCCTCCTGGCTAGTTATCGATACCTTTCACCTCTCAGTTTATTTTTCTAGCTTTCATTTCTAGCCAGAAAAACTTGCACACATGCCAGGATCTCCTACCAGATCATTAGTGCTTAAGGGACAAGGCTCGTGGTCGCATTAGACTTTGGGCTCCCCACAACGCCTGGATGAGTACCTTGTGCACGACAGGTGCTTACATGCTTGTCCACTGAGGTAGATTGGTGACTGACCCCCACTTTGCCTTCTGTGCTCTCCAGCGTGTTTGAATACCCCTCTCATAGTCTCTGGCTGGGACTTTCCCCTTCCCCACTTGTGTTGCTTTTGTTGACATTATTATTTGGCTTGTATCTTACTGCCAAAGAGCCCCGCTGGCCCAAACCCCTTCCTTACAACTCTTGCTCAACCTAATTGCCCTGCTTTCTTCTTATTCCCCAGTATGTTGGGGCCCCAATTTTCCAAACTCACCCAAACAAACAAACAAACCAAAAAACTCCAACCCAGTAGGTCAGTCTCCAGCCAGATGTATAAGAAAACAGACATGTTCTTGTATCCTTGTTATCAGGGAGCTCCCTAATCTAGACTTAAACCTAATCTAGATTTAAACTTTCGGGAGGGAGCCTTTAGGAAATCACAAGGTCTTATCCTTTCTGTAGACACATTAACTTTAAAAAAGGCTTGAAATTGTCTCTAGAGGGAAAAAGTATATATAAATGTATATATTTCTGTGAAGGGTCTATCTTGCCTTTCAGACATTATTTGAAATTTTGTGGTTGCCTCTAAAAGCCTTCCCCATAGCCTCAAACCAAACTTGTTATTTTTGAGAATGTAACTCATCTCTTAAAAAGGAGCTATATTGACTCGTATTTGGAAGAGCTGTGAAGGAGGCCGGTCAGGAGTAATATTTTGTCAGTATACTGTCAGTGGCAGTTCATCCTGAAGAGGACCCAAAATTAAGTGTGCTTTGTGAAACATACTATGTAATCCATGTTTATTACCTTCACAATTAATGTTTCTTAGTGGAATGGAGCTCCCCTTTTAGAGTGGGACCGGACTGAGGCAAGTTTACCAAATCCATTGCTGTTCTAATGAATGATTACATTCATATGGGCTTAGACATGAAGTGTAAATACTAAGGACCTTTTTACTTTTATAGCAATTTTTTTCCCATAAAGAAATGCAGTAGAAATATAGAGAAGTCATAAATAGATCCTCTTGGAGAATTAACAGCTTTCATTGGAAACTACATGTCAAGGTAAAAATGTCCCCGGTAATATTATCTGGGAAATGGAGAGTTTATTTCCTGAGGTAGAGGAAAATGTCTGCTTTTGGCTCCCAAGAGCAATTTTTACCCTGAAGTTTTAGTTCCAGTTTTACCCTGAAAAGCTCTGGTTATTCTACAACATTGAGAATGGGGAAGATTTGTTCTTTTGTGGGATGCCTGGCTTTTACCTGTTACTCTCACTAATAGTTGGCTTAATTTGTAAGTGCTGCTAGCAAGGGAGCAAACGCATGTAGTGATTGGTAAGGTGACATGGAATTCATTGAGTGAGAAGGGAAGCTGGGCTCTGCCTTCTCTCTCAGCAGCCTGCCAGGTTTGTGTTAAAGCGGTGGGTGCTAGTTGCTCCAGTTGTAATTGTCTGGCCAATGATGATTATCTTCTGATGTCGGCTGACACGGTGCTCACCAATAGGAAAGCAGGAGGCCTGTGCTGACGGCTGTAACATTATGTATGCGAGGTGATGTCATCAAAGGGCTTGCCTAGAACCTCATGCAGCCCTCCCTCCCCCCTCCGGTATCTTCCACACATACAGCCTTTCAAGTGCTTTGCTTTTTTCTTTTTGCCGGTTTCTCCCTGCCACCTTTCTTTCTGTGGTGATGGCTACTAGGACTTTATTGTTTTAGGAATTTGCCTTCTATATTATATCATTTTGTAAGATAGTATAAGAATTTCAGAACTAAATACTATCTTACTTGCGGAAGCCTTTCTGTTCACAAATCTAATTTTCACCAAGTAAAAAACAAAGTTGTAAGAGTCATTATCTAAGAAGACTACTTGTACATCTGTATTTTCTTTTTTATATGTGAGGCTCAGCAAGCAATGTGAACTTTAGAAAGAAATTACTTTCAATCTTAGAAACCATAAAAATCAATATGAACGTGTCTTAGTATTTTGCTTAAAATCCTTATATTTGTTCATTTTTTAAAATGTGGGTAAAGTGCCAGGGTGCAGTTTTTCCTGTAGGGACACTTCACTGTGAATTGATCCCTGATATTCTGGTGACCCGTTGCATGCATTTGTTAGAAGTGCATGGCTTACATATAGCGCAACCTGGCGATGGAGCAGAAGAGGCCACAGCGTTACATTCATTGACATTCCAACAACTACAAATTTGGTCAACTGTCTAGGAAAGTACTATGTCCTTATTGTACTCATTATGTTGCTTCTCACTAATTTAGGAGACTTGTTGCTCAGATTAACCTTAGGATCAAAAAGTCCTAAGTCATAAGTCCTATGCTCCTAAGCGTGAGGAGCATAATAAGTCGTTATTAAATCGACTTTAGAAAGCGCTAGATTGTAGATATAAGATGCCCCCAGGCTAAGAATGAAAAGATCGAGAACTTGTATAAAGAAAAAAGCATGCTATCCATGCTACTATAATACCTAGCCTCTGTCGCTTTGTCTGGTAAGCGTTGGAAGGCTAATCAGATGGCTATATTCCTCAGGAGACAGGTCAGGCTGTCTGCTCCCATAAAGACTTACAGCCTTAGAAACCCTTTATAGGGTTGATAGGTATTGGGACTGACTGCAGTGGGTTTGGTTTGGGCTTTGGTTATGTTTGTAATTTTGGAATATAATGAAATAGGTGGGAACTTTGATTCAAAATT
The DNA here is from genome assembly GCF_000313985.2 of Echinops telfairi. Taxonomy (NCBI): domain Eukaryota; kingdom Metazoa; phylum Chordata; class Mammalia; order Afrosoricida; family Tenrecidae; genus Echinops; species Echinops telfairi. The sequence goes on from NW_022111369.1 coordinate 5,778,511, forward strand.
CCATGTATCTTTAAAACATGATGATTAGTCATAACACTCCAAAACCAAACTCCTTGTCTTCGAGTCAGGGCCGATTCACTACCCCCCATGGGGGTTTCTGAGACTGATTATTTATAGGAGCCCAAGCTTTCTCACGAGCTGCTGGTGGTTTCAAACTGCTGACCATGCAGATCGCAGCACCCACTACAGCAGCGGGCTCCTTGGTGGAAACTTAGACATCCTTAAAACCAAAGGAAAACAAAACGAAACATAGAGCCCTTGTTATTGAGTCAATTTTGAGCACAGTAGAACTGCCACATAGGGTTCCCAAGCCTCTGCTGTTTCAGATCGCAGACTGCCACCTCTTTTTCCCAAGAAGCGGCTGGTGAGCTCTAACTGCCAACCTGTAGGATGTAGCTGAATGCTACAAAATAACCATTGAATCGGTCTTTAGCCAACAAAGTAACCTGAGTGTGGCATTCTTGAAGCAGTTCAGGAATTCACCTTTGCCTTGGTCATCTGGATATTTCAAGTGAGTATTTTCTGACTTGAAATGGCAGAAAATTGTCTCAGTGATCCAGTTAATTTTTCATGTATGGACACAGGTGTTCACTCCTGGAAAGCAAACATCAGTACAGAAATTGCCTCGGCGCTTTGCCACTTGCTGGTCAGCAGTTCAAAACTAACTGCCGCTCTGTGGGAGAAAGACGGGGCTTTCTACTCCTGTGAAGAGTTACAGTCCCAGAAACTCACACCGGCAGTTCTACCTAGTCCTGCAGGGTCCCTCTGCCTTGGCATTGACCCGATGGCAGTGAGTGTGATGCCGTCATTGTTTACGCTACTCGGGAACTCAGAAGTGAGTTCAGTGGAATTAA
>NW_022111369.1:5779474-5800601 GCF_000313985.2 Echinops telfairi
AGAGGACTGATGAAAAGGTTTGGTCCTCAGCAGGCGCATCTGTTGAAGTCTTACGGGAGCGTTTGCAATGAAGAGCTGGGTTGGCAGTGGTCATCCTAACAATAAGAAGATTGGAGACTGCTCGCAGTATAAAGTTATTTGTTTAATAAAAGGCGTCCTAAACATCGAGACCTACAATCTTCTCTCACTCTCTGACTTTCAGAGTTTCTTAATTCTGAAGTGCTGAGAGTAGCAGTTGATACTTGACCTAGTTTACTTGCTGGGAGCATTCTTCTTTCAGAAGGGTTTACATATGTTAGTGGTTAACTCCTCACTTCCACCCCATCACGTTTACATCAGCAAACTCAGGCACAGCATGGGCACGATACAAGTAGTGGGCACTTTCATACCGGAAGTAGAAGAATGGATTGCAGAAGACTGGGGAGCTGAATGGGACTGGTCGCCAGGCCCTAGTAATCCCTGTGCTTGAATATGAAGTGTGACAATCAGTAAAACAAAGTACTTGAAAACCTGGCAGGACTAGAAACATGTAAAGTATCTTGTGATCTCAGTCAATGATGTCCTAAGTGTCCTTGTCTTCTGATAATGTTTCACTAAGTGGATTCTGAGCACGGACAAGGGGGTTTCAAAGAGAGTCATGATAACATTTCAATATTTTTTAATTCCATTTGTCCGAGAACTTTCTCAAGCTCCCTCTGTTTTCCAGAATAACTACAAGAAACACCTTTTAGCAATCTCAGGTATAATGAACAGTAATCCGTGTAGAATAATACTTTATTGCTGACATCCGGCACCATCAAGTCAGTTCTAACTCACAGCTCCCCATGTGTAGCAAAATGAGCACTGCCAGATTGCCCATCCTCTCAGTTATTATGTCTGAGCCCATGGTGCCAGGCAGCTGGCTGTCAGTCCATCTCACTGAGGGCTTTCCTCTTTTCCGTTGCCCCTCCACCTTACCAAGCACGATCTCCTTCTCCAGGGCCTGGCCTGTGCTGACAACATGCCCAGTGCACGTGCGATGAAGTTGTGCCCTCCTCGCTGCTGAGGCTATGCTTCTTCCAAGACAGAAACATTACTCTATTCATGAAGAATTGTTATTTTCAAACACCACTTGGGATGAGCCTTGCTGGCGCAGCAGCTTAAGCACAGTTGACTGGTGTCCCCAAAGTACATGGGTCAAACCCACCAGTGACTGCAGGTTAAAGAGGTGGCAGTCTGCGTCCGTAAAGCTCTATTACCTTGGTGACCCTATAGAGCAGTTCCTATCAATACTTTCATAATTGCAGAAAGCCATGCCACTGTGAGCAATGCTCTGTCACAGGTGACTGACAATTTTCATCCAAGGCAAACCATGACCCAACAGATCTGCAGAGTTTCTGGTGACGCGCTGGCCTGTAAAATGCTTTCTGTCTGCCTCTCTGGCACTAGTGTCTTACTCAGCTCGGCCCACTGTTCGGAGACTCTGCTGCTCTCATTGTTGAAAGCGCCCACCCAGTACTGCTGTCTTTAAACCGGGCTGTCCTAGGGACAAGGTCTTTGTGGCAACTAGTAAACAGCATCCCCTTGTTGACTGACAGAAAAATAAGTGTGGATTGGGGATATCCCTGTTCTTGGAGATCGGCTCCTACCAGATGAGGGAGAATTAAAGATGTTTTTTGTTTTCTTTTGTTTTAAGCTTTGTTTTACGGGTTTAAAGATTTGTCCTAATGGCCTGAAGAAATACTTATTGTAGGAAAAAGACACGAAAAACACTTACCAATTTGAAGAAGCAGCAAAGAAAACCACTTTGAATTTGCTATGGTGAATTTATCTGTGCTGGTCCTATCCTACTTAGCTGTTTCCTTACACTTGGATTATATTATGGATATTAGCCTTTAGTTGAGGATGTGATGAAGTTGCAAATAATTTCCTCCATTTTCTATGCCTCGAATATATCACCTTTCCAAGTTAAGGAGCAGTCCTAGCCATTAGTATATGAAATAGAAATGTGTTTTTTTCACCATCTAAACTACTGAAAACAATGTTGGGATTGATTTGTTTGCATTTGTAGGTGTTTTATAGTTTCAGCCATAGACTCAGTGGGATCAAGAGGGGATGATATGGAATCATATATAATTAAATTCTTGAGGTAGCCCCCAGTGACCATGCAATTCTTCCCCAGACAGATAGTGGCCCCACTATGTAGGTAGCACCTTGGAGGTGTGAATAGCTAAGCTAAGCTTGACTTCTTGTTGAAAGGGGTGATGGTTTGACAGGTGCTCACCCAAAGGCATCGTCAACCTGCTTCTGAAAGAGCGCAACCTGGAGAGCCTTATTAGCAGGTTTACGCTAGACCAGCGGCTCTCAACCAGGGACCCTTTCACAGGGGTGGCCGAAGACCTTAATTCCCATGGTTTTGGGAACCAAGACACTGCTCCTCTATCCATTTCCAGGTGGGCCCATCCACATGCAGATAACCCCCCAGACAGGGTCACCACAACATGAGGAACTATATTAAAGGGTTGTGGCATTAGGAAGATTGAGAACCACTGCTCTAGATGCCTGGGATCATGAGTTGACCTCGGTTCGATGACAACTAATAACAATGGGTTATTAGCCACAAACAAGATAAACCTGGATAGAAAAAGAACACATATGGCATCAAATCTAGCTTAAAATAACCTAGGACCTACTTTGAAATTTGGTTACTATAAATACACTTTATTTCACTATGGGAGCCAGCTCCACTGCACATACTCAGAAACATTTCAGAAGCTTGCTTTATCTTCATTGATACCTAACCTTGTGAATTACAGGCAGTCCTGGTAATAGACACGGGTAACAAATTTTGTTTCTTAGAAAAATACCCGAGATAATCTCCTTTAGTAATTTATTCAGCATAAATGTGACATCCCATATGTGTACACTCAAGATGAAATTGCCCTACTTCAATCAGGAAGTCATAGCGGCTCAACATTTTGGGGTTATGTGAGCTTGTTCAAGTGTGTGTTCTGAGTCAATCTTTGGACATGTTCAAAGCTGTGTGTGCATGTGTGCGTGCGTGATGAAAGAGGCATGGTGGTTTCTTTTTCAGTGAAGTGAAATAAGAGCCTTTCACCCATCAGTTTTCTTGTGTACTTGTGAAACTGTGGTGGAAATAGTTTTTTTTGGGGGGGAATAATCTTTTGAGTACAGCCCATTTCTTAGGTCTTTCATTCACGAGACCGGAGAAGTCCGTTAGGATTCCTCCCACCTGCTTATTCCTTCTCCTGGTTCCTCATCTGAGCCTGGGGCTGGTAGTGCAGTGGACAATTGCAGTCCATTTTGCCATGGAAGGAAAAATAAAGCATGCTTTACTGTGACCTTTTTTGGAACTGGCCTCCAAGCTAATCCTACTGACAGAAGTGAACTGGTCCATGGGGCCCCTGACAAGTGCCTTTTCTGAAATGGGATTTTAGATGCTGGGAATGTGTCATTTTAAGTGCAATTTTGACTAGTGGAGAATGATCCCAAAGGCCTGGGAAAGAAAGCAGTTTTAAGCTTGAGACAAAATTAGAGAAGCATCCATTTGTCCGACAGTTGTGCTCTTTTTCTTTCGTTATCCAATAGTGCTTCTCACTGAAGCGGTAGAAATGTGGGCCCTCAGAGGAGTGCTATTGGCAATAACACAAAGAAAATTTGAGAGGTTCAAAGAGTTCTTAAATGGAGCTTCATCAAGAAAAACACATAAATAAATGACTTACGGAGTTCTATAGAACAAAGAGGGGTTACCTTCCGTCTTTCCCCCCTAATTTTCCTCTGAAAGAATTTCGACTGTGTACTACTACACATATTTGTAATCTTTCATCATAAGTAGAAATATATTTTTCAATTATACTAAGATGAGGATTGTTTAATGACAGTAAATATTTCATGATATCGTAAGATTGATTTATCTACCTTGTTGAAGACACACAATGAATTTGAAATAAATCACTTACTTTTTATCTATGGTTTTCTCAACTGGGGGTTTTTCAAAAAGCATCCTGCTTATGTTTCAGTGAACTAGCCGCGTTAACCTATTCTGGTTCAGCTTGTTCTAATTCCAGAACATCCAAACAGAAGCCAAGTTCACTCTTGACGAAACATGTATTAGGCAGAGAAGGAGCAAATTCTATAGACTTATTGTGGCTTACTTTATCATAAAGACAACTTTCCTTAAGCCAGTACTTCCGAACCACGTCTCTGAGAGATTTTCTCAAGCAGGGCAAGCAAAGCACTATAATCAGATCTTAGTTGCATCTGATTAGAAGCATAGCCATGCTTTCAAAAGAGAGTACACACAGCACAGCGAGGATCTGAAAGTTGAGTTATTGAAAGCTATGCATGTATAAATGCCCTTTGGGAAGTTTTAACCTATGTGGAGTGTGTCTTTAAAGATCTTCGAAATAAAGTGAGTTTGACGGTGGACTCAGAGTATACACACAGGTGAATCTAGACTCCAGATTCTAGGGGTCAGTCAGAAAGGCAAAAACAACACCACCATCCCCGCACCCCCGATTAGTCTGCCTCACATGATTACTCATTTTCATATTGTTTGAGTCTAGAAGGAGAAAGATGGGTAGGATAGCCACTGTCTTAAAAGTACGTTTTCTTGACTGCAGAGAAGGTTCTAGGTGGAAAGTGGAAGAGTGACTAGTCTCCTACTCAGTACAAAAACACACAAAAACCAAACGGCCATCGAGGCAATTTTGACTCTAGAGGGCAGGGTAGAATGGCCCCGTTGGTTTTACAGACAAGCATTTTACAGGACTAAACAGTTTCTTTTCTCTCTCAGAGCAGATAGCAGCCCAGCACATTATCCACTGTGCTCGCTCCCGGGGACCCTTTCCCACCTAGTACAACAGTTCTTCATTCTAGGCTTGCTTACCCACTCAGAACCCGAGGACATTTCCTAAGAAGCTCCTCTTAGCCATTCACTTGGGACAGGTATGATTGTTGGCAGGTTCTTCTATACTGTATATTGATTGGGGGTAGGTCCCTCCATTCTTCTATTTAATTCCTATTCTGACTCCAGTGGTGTTTTATCCCCTCTTCTATTTTGAACACATTTGAAAATAGGCTATTATGTCTCCTGAACCTTCTTTATCAGCTACTTCCTAAATAGAACTTGCCATCCATTTAGAATCTGCATGGCTTCTTGGTGGGAGGGTGGTGGCTGGTCGGGAGAGGACTAAATCTCTGTGGATTTGAATAATTAAGTTCTACCTGATAGAAAACTACCAAGACTTTATTTACTAAGGCTACAATTTGGCACGCATATAATAAGTTAAATGGGCATGTCAGTACTAGAGCATAACCGGGCGGGGAGGATTCAGTGGTATTCCTTTAAGAGGGCAGCCCCCGCTCAGTGCTTTGGAACTTTGGAAATAACCTCTGACTCTATGGGACATTCTGGAAAAGTTAAGGACACTCTGTTTTCAGTGTTGTTGGCTTGCATTGTAGTTGGTTTTAATATCATTTTTGCATTCGTAAGGCAACAAAACTGCCTTTTAGACCACCCCTTGGAGTTTTGTTTTCTCTTAAAATACAAATGCATAGGTTTCATCTCAAATGTTCAGATTCAGCAGGTTTAAAGAGGGTCCAAGGAGCCCTTCATATAAAAACACTCCATTGTTGAGCAGTTCCAACCTACCAGCGATCACGCCAAGGGAGAAAGCAGTGCCAATCTGCTTCTGTAAACATCTCTAGCCTTGGAAACCCTATGGGGCTGTTAGTTCTACTTCACTTTACAGGATTGGGGTCGTTGTGATTTGGAGTTGACTTATGGCAATAGGTTTTGGGGTTTACACAAAGCCCCAAATCGAAAGAAAGAAACATGCATACCCATTGCTCCTGAGACAGTTCTGCTTCACCGCTACCCTACAGAACAGGGGAACACTGCCCCTTTGAGTTTTCAAGGCTGTGAATATTTGTAAAAACTTTCTTATTACAGATAGCATTCCATAGTTCAATCACATCAAGCAGAATTGTGCAATTGCGACCACAGTCCGTTTCCATACATTCTTTTTCTTCCTGAACTCCTCGACATCGTTTCCCTTTTACACTGCCCGCCCCCTCTGTGCCCCCCACCCCCTTTCCAAACTAGTATTCTACTGTACATCTTTATAGGAGCAGAAGACGGCATCTTTGAACTGCTGATTTTGTGGCTAGCAGCCACTAGAAACCTATCAGACCACCAGAACCTGGAGGAGGTCCAGACAAGCATGACTGTGAAAAGTCTAGAGGACTGGTAGACTCGCCTTTAGCAAGAAGTACTGCATTGAATGGCCCTAACTAACTCTGTCTCCTTTCTTTGAGTCTGCCTTCTCAAAACCTCTGATTTCGCAAACCAAACCTCTCCTCCGTTCTCTGAACATGTTTTAACCCCTCCTGTGAGCTGTCTTGAAACAAAGCCATAACTCTGCCCAGCACCTAAGCTATCCATCCTGACTTAACTCCTTTGTGATTTGACTCCCCATTCCATTTCCTTCATGTCCATTGACCTTCTCCCCACCAGCACCACCTCTGCTTTATCACTCCTTCTCCTCTTTTGACTTAAGCACTGTCTTTCTCTTTCACAGAAAGCGATCTTTGCACTGTTGTGGTTGGCTACTTACATTGATAAAATAATTCCAAATTCTTGAGAATAATTTGAAAGGTCCTCCGATATAACCTGGCTCCAAATTACCTTCCTTTAGGGTTGCAATGGGGCACGCTGGTATTTTCATTGTTATGCTATGCGTTGGGTAGTGATCCTCATGGCCTGCAGTTTGACATCACTTCCTCCCTGGCAGAAAGACTGGGCTTGCTACTCTCAGAACCAGGTACAGCCTTGGAAGCTCACAGGGAAATCACTATGATTTCAGCATTGACTTTGACAGTGAGTTTGGGTTTCAGGGTTGCAATGAGTTGGAACAGACTGGATGGCCATGTGTTTGGTTTTGAATTTACAATCACTTTTTGAAAATTTGCCCTTCCCATACCTATAGATTAAAAATGCAAATATCAGAGACTTTCCCTTGATCCTTAAACCCATTGTAGCTTTGTTATTTCCTGATACATTTTCCATAAACAGATTCACATATTTTTTTTTCCTAGGTTTGAAATCAGTGTCCTGTTATTCAGAAAATTTGTCATAAAGTTGAACTCAATGCCTGTTGAATAAGTTGTTGTAGCCTACTGTCCATTCCCAGAAAGAAAACAACCCAGACCACTGGCAAGTTCAAAAGAAAACGTTTTATTTCTTGCGCAGGGACCGCCAGCCCTCTTGAGAGGAGATTGAATGGCCCCCGGTGTAATTTTCCCAAGGTTTATATACTTTTGCAACATGCCAGTGTGCAAGTAAGCAGAATACAGAAGCAGGAGACTACAGTTGTCCATTCTCAGTTGAACGATAACTGCTCTGGCTGTTCTCTCAAGCCTTCTGAACAAACATTTTGTTTGGTACATTCCGCTGCACTGCATCTGCACAGCCTACCTCCCCGATATCAGCTAGTTCATTTACAGTTCATAATGGCTTCTGTCAGCTCAAAATGGCTTCACTCTTGTCAAGGCTGTTTAGGCTTTACCTAGAGTAACTACAAAGTGGACGCATATACTCATATGCATAGGCGATTGCTCTCTTTTAAATGTATCTGATTTTATCCAGATTTTTACCTTTCACTTAAGGGACTCATGGAGCCCTGGTGGTGGAGTGGGTACTCATTTGGCTGCTAAACAGAAGGTCAGTGGTTTGAAACCACCAGCTACTCTCAGGGGAAAGATGGGGCTTTCTACTCCCGGAAAGAGTTACAGTCTTGGAAACTCACAGGGGCAGTTCTGTCCTGTTCTATAGGGTCACTCAGTGTCAGTAAGTTTTGGTTTGGTTAATGGACTTAAGGAACCCCAGTGGTGTAGCTGCTAAGTGCTTGGTTGCTGAGGCAGCTCACATCCCTACAAGAAAGATGAGAGTCAGTGTCAGTATCAGTGATGGCTGTGGAAACCCTGTGGGACAGTTTCCCTCTGTCCCGTAGGGTGGCTGTGCATTAATTAGTCTTGATGGCAGACGTGAGGTCAGTGAATCCATAGATACTATCCAGTACCTTACTGAAACAATATTAAAATTATTTTTCATTTTACTTGAAGTTTAAGAGGAAATGGTACATTAATTTAGGATGACTCATTCTTAGTAAAGGACCCCTGGTGGTGCTATCAGGAAAGCCGTGGACTACTAACCTCAAGGTTGGCTGGCAGTTCAAATCCACCAGCTGCTCCGTGGGAGAAAGAGAGGCTAGCTGCTCCTGTAATGACTTATTATCTCAGAAACCCTAAATAGGGCTCTTTCTGAGTCAGAATTTACTTACTGGCAGTTCCCTTTTTTTTTTTTTCCCTATTCTTAGTGAATCCATGTTAAATATTGGGAGTCATTGGTTCATTTCTAGGTGCTAAAATAGTTTACCCCAATCAGTTGCTTATTATTTATTTATTTTTAATACAATAGAGGCGGGAGAGAGGGATTGTATGCAAAGAAAACAAGTGAATGAAGGAACTGGCATAAAAATAGGAAACATACTTGTGAAAAGATGGAGAAATAATAGTTGTTGTTTCTCCTGTCTTTCTGGCTTCCTACTCAGCATTTCATATTTTCAGGGTTTGGGTGGGTGATGCGATTAAGCATTTGAATTTAATTTTTCCATTATGCCTTAACTATAATGTACTACTATAGGATCGCTAGGAGTTGGAATCAGTGAGTGAGACTCTGTAATAAAAGATCAGTGTTAGGTTTTGGAAAAGTACTTGTGCGATATCTGGTGTTAGGTAACAAACTTATAAAAAAGTATTTTTAGTAACATGAAAGTAAACATGGCTACGGAATAAAAGGGAGTTTGTAAGGAAATCGAAGAGCACCTTCTTACTCCAGATGAATAGGCTGCCTTAGATTACAGTAGAGCTCAGCCTTACTGTTGGTGTCATAATAAATCTCCTCTGTCTCCAATAACAAATTAGCCATTTGATGATTTTTTTTTTTAATTTGGAAGGATTCGTGCATCTTGGGTCATCAAATGCACTAATTTGACTTTAGCATGACAAGTTTTAGGTATCTGTTTGCAGGAATGGGGCAAAAGTTCCCTTGGGACAGTAGTCATGTAATCTAATAGAGATAAACGATTAAACATAAACTGGTCCCTAGAGAGAAAAAAATGAACAGAATAATTGGTTCAGGGACCTTGTGGCACCTGGAAACAGATGTTGTGCACATCCCTGGAACGTGTCATTAACAAATAGATGCACAGCTCTGCAGCATGGCCACACATTGTATCTGAATTAGGGTCCCTAGAAGGAGTTTGTTACTCTGTAACATGAAGGTTATAAGGGGCCAGTTTAGTCTCAGAAAAAAGGTTGCCCAGCAGTCAGGTTTGACTTATGGGGACTCTGTGTGTGTCAGAGTAAAACTATTCTCCAGAGGGTTTTCCGTGGCTGATTTGTTTGGTTTTCTTGCAAGCAGAAGCCAGGTCTTTTTTGGGGGGTGGACTCAACCTCTCACCCTTTCAGTTAGCAACCTGGTGTGTAACCATTGACCCATCCAAGGATTCCCAGTGTAGTCAGGTTTACAGATCCAGAGAACCTGATATATGTGACCTGGTAAGAAATCCAGTGAATCTGGTTGGGGATCGTGTGACAGGACTGCTGTGCGCAGCAACAAGAGCAGCCCTGATGGTGCCTTCAGAGTAAATGTTGGACTGCCAACCACCAGATTGGTGGTTCAAACCCACTAGCCTCCTCCATGGGAGGACGATGAGGTTATTGGCTTCCAGAAAGATTTACAGTTCCAGGAACCCTACATTGGGAACTCTTCAGGTTGATGAGCCATGCTTGATGCTTATCCAGCCTTCTTGCAAAGGAAAAGCTGAACACAGCCCCAGCTGATTCAACTGGGGATTGCATTTCACTGCGAACTTTCCTGTTTTCCCCTTTTATGTCTATAGTTATCCTACCTAGATGTGTCATAGGAGATTTAACCTGTTTTCGTCAAGTAGTTACAATCTAATAGCTCCAAATACTTTGTTAAGGAAGGTGGATGCAAAATCTAAGGCCTTTAGAATGTAGTCATTTTCAGAAGTAATCACTGATTTCTTTCACTGATCTTGGGCCAGAACAGCAATAGCTTGCCAGTTGTCTTCAGTAGTAAGCTTAAATTATTTTTTTTCATTTGAAAATTAAAAACCACGCACACAATAGTTTTGCTTTCTCATGAGTTCAGATTTAACAGTTTTATCCTATTTTCTAATATTTGCTTCATCAAGTCGATTGTAATTGATTGTAAGAGATATACATGTAACCCTGGATAGTTTTTTCTCCTTACAACTTTACTTAGTGTAGCATTCATTTGATAAAGCAAAGATCTATAGCATCACAGAAACTTTCTCAAAAGGACTGCATTTCTATCTGTTGTAATTTCTGCTTTCTGCAGATAGACCCGGACAAGTAACCTTAAATAATGCACAATAAAAAAATCTAAGAACCATAAGTAAGTGAAAAGAAGAACATAAACTTCACCTTGAGATACACACCAGCGTCTTGGTAGAAATCCTTCAAAAGGTGTTTGTTTGTCTTAGTTACTTTATTGTGAATTGGGTCAAGTTTTACAAAGCAAATTGGTTTTCAACTGAATAATTTATACACATATTGCTTTGTGCCACTGGTGGCGGCCTTCACAATAAACATAACATTCCCATACCATTTTACCCATTGCTTCTTGGTTCCATTCTTCCTTCTTTCCTAAACTTTCCAGCCTTCTGAACTTTTCATAAGCAAGTGCTGCCCATTTGAGCTCAAGGGGCTGCTTGTTCTACCTAGACCTGTGTACTGTTTGGCTGAAACATGAGTCATGGGGGTGAGTTCAGTTCCAGGTCAGAAGATGTCTAAGTGCCATCTGCTTAGGCGTTCCACCAGACTCTGATCTGGCCAGTCAGCCCCCCCCCTTCATGATTTTGAGTTTTGTTCCACCCTTACTCTATCCCGGATTTCATAATCTGGTCCCTTTCAGAGCAGTGGTGGGAGCTGGGCTCATGTCATTCTTCTGGTCTGGGGTCATGTAACCTAGGCTGAAGTTTTGTGCTCTCTTAGTCCTTTGAACTAATTGTTCCCACTTGTCTTTGATCCCCCCCCTACTCCCTGCACCTCTTGGAGGAGGGGGTGGAAGACCAAGAGCTGTACTATAGATGGTTTGTGATCACAAGCTCTTAAGGCTCACTAAAGTCGGATGGAGGACATTTTCTTTGTGAACTGTGTGGTGCTGCTTGATGAAGACTGTGGTCCTGGGGCCCCTTCACACACCTTTTCATTGTTCGCGTTCATCTATGTAGCTAGATGATTGCTATTAGTGTTGCTGTAGAATTGTGGATGTACAGGATTTACCACTGCTTTCTTCCATTCTTGTACTCCCCCCAGTCTCCTTTGCCTCATCACTTTTTGCTGACTCCTCTCTTCTTGATTGTGGGTGGCTTCCCCCTTACCCGCTAAACTTATTTTCCCTTTAAACCATCCATTTCTACAATATGCCTCACAAAGACGATTGTCAACTTTTGCACTGTTTTTAAAAATTTTTGTAACCTTAATGTTTTCTAAATACAGAATGCACATTTTGGCATGGTATTAAATACTTCCTGTACCAGAATGTAAATGGGAGGCTGGTTTCTGAAATTTTCTGGTTGACATGTGAATAACTTCAGAGGCATATCACTTTTCTTTTTTGGTTTTTTGGCATATCACTTTTCAATCTGCATCTTATTTTCTCTTCTTCTTAGACAAGAGAAACTAAAGTACTCATTGTAAGAGAGCACAAAGATTCACAAAATAATAGTATTAAAAATGGAAGAGACCAGGCTAACTGGTCGTACAGAGATCGTAGACTGTGGCCCTTTGTCTCTCTGCAGGTCTGCAACGGAACTCCTCCCCATGGCTCAGTGTTCAGTCAAACAATTGACAGGTGTGTAAGGGGAACAGTAACGCTAATGAATGTGTGCATGCATTATGGGAATAACCAATCCTGGGTGCCCCTGTCCAGGGACAAAGTTCATAAAGGATTGGAGAGAAGAGGAAGTGGAGCCGGCGGGAAACTCAGGGAGGAGGGAGGATGGAGGATGTTGCACTGGGGGTGGCAGTAACTGGGATGAAGCTGGATGTGTGTGAATTACTGAGTTTCAGACTGATGACTTCTCATGAAATTTTCACCCAATTCACAACAAGTTACCCCCCAAAAGAGATGATTTTAAGTGTAACCAGTGAAAAATGCAGGAAATTTCAAATTAGATATTTCGTAAAGTAAGCTCTTTGGGGGTAGGAAAACTCATCAGTTTGCTCTGCAGACCAATCTTGGAAAGGAGTGGAGATGTGTTAAGTTACAAGTATCAGAGCTCAGTTAACTGTGGCTGCAATCAAACAGACAAGCAAACAAGACAGTTTATTATTTCACATAATAGTATGACTGGTTAGAAGCCCCCAACCCAGATTGTTCAGTGGTTTCATGATGTCATCAACGGTCCAGGTTCTTTCTGAGTTTCTGTCTTGTCATCTTACTTGTTAGCCATTTCTCCTTTGTGGCCATAGGTAGTTACCATGTCATCAAGCATCACCAAGTTTCCCTTTTCACTCTGTAAAGAAGAAGCCCCAAACACTAAATTTCTAATGACCGTGGGAGAGTACCACTGAAACAAAGTATAAGAAAATGAAAGAGCAGTTTTGTATGTGACCTGACATGCAATCCCTCCGACTTGACCCACCAGGTGTTGGGAACACTGATGGTAGAAGGTATCATTTATCTTTAGTTACTCAGTAACTCTCTCACTGCGATTGAGCCCATTCCAACGCATAAAAACCTTTTACAACAGTAGAACTGCCCCTGTGGATTTCCGAGACTAACTCTTTAAAGGGGTAAAAAGCTTCATCTTCCATCCACAGAGCTGGCTGGTGGTTTTGAACTGCTGACCTTGTGGTTAACCCAACGTGTAAATAATATCGATCTTCCTTAGATTTGATAGTAAAGGAATTTCAAGCTTGGTGCCTGACTGGATCTGAGGTCGAGTCCACAAGCCAAAGAGATACCACCCTGAACTTTATTCTGAAAAATAATTTTGCATTAATGTTAAAAAATAATAGCATCCATTACTTTCTAGATAGATATTTTAAATGGCTCGGTGGCTTTATAGTCTCCTTTAATTTATTTTTAGAAATTTGGATTGAAGGTTATTTCATTTTACTCTTTAAAAGGTCTTTGGGGTGTCGATTACGCATAGAAAACATACACCAGTTAACCTTTGTGTATACAATTCAGTGATATTAATTATATTGCTCAAGGTGTGAAGTGTTCTCACCCTTTCCAAATTGTTCCACCCAATTAACATAACTCATGGCCCCCTGAGTGTTCTGTGTGGCTTTTAATTTGCTATTGTCTATTTTATCCCATATAAATACCTCTTAAAATAGTTCAGTGCTCATTTACCTGACTTTTTGATGAAGAATCAGCTAGACTAATTTTTTTTTAAGTGTTCAGGAGGTTGTTGTTGGCACACAGGCTGTTTAACCACTGGGTAAATGCTATGACAATGGTCTCCTGCAGATCTAGAAACCCTGCAAGAATCATTGTCTTAAAGTTCGACAAGGGTATCCTGGTCATCTTCTGCAATGGAATGGCCGAGATGCCCGGGGAGGAGGAAATGGCTGCGTGTACACATGTTTGGGGCATCAACAGAACGTGGAGCTGTTATTGTGATCCTGGAACTTGTGCTCAGGGGGGACTTGGTCTTGGTGGGGATTATGTTCTTCAGGCTGCGTTTTACTCCTGTACCTTGACAGACGCTTCAAGAGTTCCCTGTTGGTGTTCATTCTCACGCTTGACTAAGCCACACCCAGCAATTTGGGCTATCAAGGTGGAGAAGCAGGTCAAAAGATGTACTTGAATACATAGATAAGCAGATTAAGTAAATGGATGAAATAATATACTATTATGCGGATATACGATGCTTCTTGTTTCTACTTACACATTCTTCTACTTTGCTCGGTCCAGAGCCTTAAGACTTGAGGTAAGCTTTCTTTTCTTACTATAGAAAATACACAAATATTCATATACTTTCTCTCACTGCCATAGAGTCGATTTTGACTTATAGGGACCCAATGGAACAGGGCAGAACTGCTCCTGTGAATGTCTGAGACTGTAAGTCACTTCTTTTTATTATTATTCTTTAAGGAGGACACTTACTAAGTCTTTCAAAGGTCCAAGACAACACAAAGATGTGGACACTGGTGCTCCGAGACTGGGACTGGTCATGGGAGTAGAAAGCCCCATCTGTCTCTTATGGACCTTATGGTGGCTCTGAACTGTGGCCTTGAGGATCACAGCCATTGGGCTGCGATAGCCCCCAGGGCTGCTTGGATATCTTGACACAGAACAACTCTAGTTCAAAATGTTTGGGTGGAAAATCTTCCACTCCTCCCATAAGTCCTTTAGGAGAACCGTCCTAACCATTCCAACCATATTACAGAAGGATATTTCTTGAGAAAATGATACACTACACATTGCTAAGTAGGAACAGTCTGCCTACATAACAGTATGGAAAACCAAAGTTAATTTGTTTAAACAAACAAACAAAAAATAAATGCAACTGTGTGTGGGTACAGGTGTGTATGTACGTGCATAAGTATTGACAGCTAGTATTATTCACATAGACCAAAGTTCTAGTCATAAATTTGCTTTGAAGGTAGAATTAAGCTTTTCTGCAGGAGCCCTCATGTGACCCCGTGCACTTATGTTATTTTTTGCCAGTCTAGAGACTAGGTGCTTTGTTCCTCAGCTGTGTGTGCCGCCTGCTCCTGGGCAAGCAGAGCCAGCCCGTGATTAATAAATGACTGGCATGCATCTGATGTTATGCAGGACGCAGGTGAGAAGGCAAAAGAGAAGGCAATGCACGGGTTGACCAGCCCTCTGTAAATATTTCAGGCTATTTGAATCACAACCCATTCGGGAAGGCAAAAATATGCACATGCAAAGTGCAGGGAGGATGTCATGTGGCAAGAGCAAATACTCGAATGCAGGCATATAGCAATTATAATAACCTATACAGGAAAACCACTTTGTAGTGGGCTGCTTTGGCAAGATTTCATAAGGAACTAGAGACAGTGAGAGCTTGTTGTTGGACTTATATAACATATAAGAGAATGGGGGATGTACTTCCCAGTGGTAGTAACAGAACCGGGCCCCATCATCTGCAGAGATTAAGCAGTGTCTTTTTTCCATGCTTGGTGTGACACCCGGGGCAGGAGCAGGAACACAAGAAGTTAGAGAGCGCTTCCTCCCTGAAAACAAGCTGTTCCAGAGAACCAGGTGCTTCTAACACCTCAAACACCCACCTGTGGGAGAAAATCATGAATGTAAGGTCAGTGAACCCTGTAGCGTATGGCCACATCAATGTGATGGAAGCAATTCCCTGGTGATCTAGCATTTACTTGTAGCTCATGCAGGCAGCATCTTCCCTTAAGACGGTTCTGATTCGGCCTTACTGATGAGCTGCCCCAGATGTGCTGACGCTCCAAGTAGCCGAAGAAGAGAAAGCCATTCTCAGTCAAGATGGGGCCACAGGTGGATGATTTATTAGCCATACACAGTTGACCCAATGAGCTTCATTGGACAAGCATCACTCCCCCACCCCCACCCCAATCTTTCCCACTTTCCCTCATGGACCAAAGTGTATGGGCAGGGGATGTAGCCTTGTCCTCAGGAACTAGTCTTAGATCATCTTCAACACGTGGTATTTTGAAATTCTCAAAGCTTGTGTTGCCTCGAAACTCCCACATACCTTATTTCATAATTCTTCTTGATTATCCTGATAGCAGTGCATAATAATTATTACTTGATAGTTGACGAAACTTAGTCTCTAAGGATACGTTTCTCCCCATCTCATAGCCATCTCACTGCCACCCAGCCAATGTTGATTCACAGCAACCCTATCGGGCAGGGTAGAAATGAGTTTCCGAGATGGTAAACTGTTCATGGGAGTAGAAAGCCTGTCTTTCTCCCTTGGAGTGGCTGGTGGTTTTGAAAGGGGTTCAAATCGAGTCTGTGCTACTTCCAAGAGCAGAGTCCATGCTTCTACTGGACCACACGTGCCATGTGTGTCCCAGGGAAAGGAGCTAAAAGCACAGCCCCAGGAGGTCTCGGTGAGCGGATTCTTGCTCACCCTTGTTGCTTGCACTGCTCTTACAATGCAGGGCTTGATCCTTCGGCTGCACTGAAGCTGCCATGCGCTGTTGTGAGGAATAAGGTTAGACCCATGAGGAAGCCCTCTGGAGGGAGTGGAGTAGCGCTGAGAGTCAGAAACAAACGCCAAACAAATACTCTGCCAACAAGTCGATGTTGACTCGTAGCGACCCTATAGGACAGGGTAGAACTGAGTTTTCACGACTGTAACCCTTATATGTGAGTAGAAAGCCTCATGTTTCCCCCAGAAGAAGTGGTTTCAAACTGCTGACCTTGTGGTTGGTAGCCCAACTCATAGCCACGATGCCACGGAACCATGCAAATGGGTTCGTAACATAAGGACAGACGTGCCGTCTTTCATAACACCCAAAGAGCATTTAGGGTAGAATCATGTGAAATTGCCAGTAGTCAACTATCTGACCTAGGAAGTGGCAGTGTCACGTGATCCAAGCAAACCCCGTTCCCTCTATTTGTTCGCTCACCCTCTACGTTCTTTTTCACCTGAGTGGAGATTGAAGCGCATGGCCGTTTTGAGTTGACTGTTGGCAAATGCCAAGCCACCTGTGTGCTTAGCTTGTGCAGCTCCTTCAGCAGCCCTTTCACAGAGAGGTCAAACTACCCCCCACACTGCTGTGTTCCTCACAATGTGGATGATGTGGTAAAGCATACGTGCACACAAAGGCCACATCTTGCCTTCCATCTTGCATTCAAAAAGAAAAGTCATTCATCAGCAACGAGCACCTTACCTGCCAGCCGCCGGCCTTCAGCTTTTCTGCTGCCAGCCTTCCGCAGCAGCTCCACGGCAGACGGTCAAAGGCCGAGTGTGTCAGTGTGGTTCCTGGTGTCTGCTGCATGGTCCTCACGCTGCAAATGCAACGCTTCTCCTCTCAGACAGCCACGACCCTTCTCATGCCTTCAGGGGAGGCAGGGTACGAAAGGCTGCCACCTGTGGATTCTGACACGCCGAGCTTCCAGTCCGACTTTTGCCACTGATTAGCTTGGGAACTGAGCACACTAATTAACCCCCCTAGGCTTCCATTTCTAAGTGTGAAATTGAAATAATGTCATCGGGCTGTGGTAAGAATAAATCAGGTAAGGTGTGTAAATTGCTTACAAGATCTCGACCATGTTATAAGCTCTCCCTAAATGGTAACTCATACGTGTTTCCCTGGCAACTGCCATTTTAGTATCGCATGTGTTTGCCGAACAGTTTTTCAACTTCTTAGTAAGGGCTTTGAAACATCACGTCACAGCCTTGCCCAATAAACCTGGCATTGCCTCATGCTGACCTCATATTTCCCAGCCTGGAATGGAAGATTTCTTGCAATAGACTCTCCTCATTCTGCTCATGTCGTTCACCCTTTCCCTTGCCTCGAACCGAATGTGTATTGTTGCTAACTGTTGTCGGGTAGATGCCAGCTCATTGCACCTTATGTTCCATGGAATGAAATGTTGCTCCTCCCCACAATGTCGTACACACACAGACACACACGATCCCCCAGCGTGTTCCACACCAGCCTTGTAGGATTGTGGTGATGCCTCACCAAGGTTTTCCAGGCCCTCGCTGGTGGTCTACTTTACCAGCCCTGTCCTCCCGACAGTGCGTCTCCCCTGATGCTATCAGGTCCAAGGCAAATGAATCAGACAAGTATCCTGTCAGGGATCCACAAGGAGTTCACTGGCTAATCATGAGAAGCAGATCTTCAGATGGTTGTTCTTGGTCTGCAAGTTCCATTCAAACGTGCCCATTCTGTGTTACCCTACACCTAAGAAGAACAGCTAGTGGTAGTTGAATACGAGTAACATAACTTCTACAATTCCAGCAACAGCCACGCCAACACCGGACGACAAGCTGACAGAGCTGGTGGATCTTACTTATATGTATCTGTTTCTGGCCATCGAATCAGCTCCAGTACAGCATGGGCCTGCATACAACAGAATGAAACTCTGCCTGCTCCTCCGCCGTCCTCCAGTGTTGTTTGAGCCCATTGTTCTAGCCATTGTGTCAGTCCATCTCGTTGAGGATCTTCCCTTTTTTGGCTGACCAAGCACGTGATGTCCTTTTCTAGGGACTGGTTCTTGCTTATAACATGTCCAAAGTGCGTGAGACTAAGTTTCTCTATCCTTGCTTCTAAGGAACATCTGGCTGGCTTTTTACAAGATAGATTTGTTTCTTATGTATAACCCTGGCGAATGGTATCCCTTGCTATTTCTTAGGGGCTTCTTTTTGTCTCCTGGATTATCTGTCTCTCTCTCAGTTTTGAAACATATCCTGAAAGCACCACTCAGTGCTCCCCCCTTCATAAAACTGTTACGGTTTCTTTCTAGATAGTTTTGAACGTTGTTCTTTGTCTGTTCAAACACAGAGCTCCTCAGTTTCTTTGGAACTTGTGGGTTTTCTCATAATGAAGTAAGCGGTGATTTGCATCACCACCTTTACAGAACTTTATACTGTTGAGATCCTTTGTCTGCTTTAATATATGTACAATTAGCTCAATAACTTTTAAGAGAATTGCATTTTCTCCATTCAGTCAATCATTCATGGCCTAGTCTATGCCAGTGTTTTAGACAAAAGGCCCCTGTTCTTTCAGAACATACAAAGGGGGCCTTCAAAAAGTTTGGGGGGAAATCCCATTATTTTAAAGCCCAATTCTTCCCACACATTTTGAAGCCCTCTCGTATGTACCAATGAGATGGAGAAACATGTAAACACAATCAAGTGATCTGAGATGTTGAAAACTTCTAAAATGAACATAGACAGCTTTGGCAGAGAAAGATCCCTGGCTGGCACAAATGGTTTGTGTTTAACTAGTAACCTAAACGTTGGTAGCTAGACCTTGCACACTCAGTAGTGCCTTAGAAGTAGGGCCTGCCAGTCTTCTCTCAAAGAAGTTACAGTTAAGACAACCTATGGAACAGCTCTACTCTGACATATGGGGTTACAGAGACTGGGGTGCCAATGGGTCTGATTTCTTTTTTTTTTGGTGGGGAGTGATACAAGGTAGACTGGGGCAGGGTATGTGTTTTCATTTCTCCTGGGTATCTACCTGCCTAGGAGTGGGATGACTGGATCACGGGGCTGGCTCCACATGTAGCCATTTGGGGGAACTTCTAGACTGTTTTTCAGAGTGGCTGCACAGACCCCAGCTATTGATTACATATTTGAGCTTTATCTGATGGTCTGGAGTTCATTGGTTCTATCAGTTTACACGTAGCCATGCTTCCCCCTGGTGCAGTCCTGGTGAGAGAACATTTTTTTCAAGTTCTAAAGGCCAGATACGATGGGTGACCAGAAATGAATGATTCAACCCTGAAGACTCAGGTTCTTCTCCAAGGAAATGGTATGAGGTTCATGTCTGACCTCTAGTTTCTGGAGGGAGAAAGACTGTAACTTCTCCCCAGCCCAGGCCAATACTATAAGGCAGAGCAGATAGGCTTCCATCCTTGAGCCTTCCAGTTTGACAGTAACCATCCCTCCCATGCCACGTGTTCTCTGCTGGTCACACAGAACTCACTGATAATGTTCAGGATTGGGAGGGTTTATTAGGGAAGTTATCAAGTTGCCACAAGCCAGGATCAGAATACCGGCAGCCATGCCTTTTGGCCTCTGCTCTGCATGATAAGTGTTAACAAAGCTATCCTAGCATTGATAAATGCCCGGATTTCTACAAGCCTGCTTCCTGTTGGACAGCCTCAGAAATTCACAGGGGGTATTCTCTAGTTCTTTGTTCTAGAGGGTAACTATGAGTCAGAAGTAATTTGATGGCCTTGAGTTTGGTGGATTTTTTGTTTTGTTTTTGTTTACCTTATTTGCATATTGTAACTCAGTCATTTGGTGGGAGATACAAACAAAGACTGTGGCTAGAAGAGCTAACCTAAGTCACTGAACTTCACCCTACTTGAGTGATTATCACAGTAACTATTTTGCAGAGATTTGTGGTTTAGTTAGATAATGTGTGTCAAGTGCTTGATACATCGCACTCATTTGCCAATGAGTCATCAATTCTGACTCATGGGAACCATGTGTGTTCCAGAGTAGAACCGCCCCAAAGGGTAATCTGAAGGTAATCTTTATGGAAGCTAATCGCCAGCTCTTTCTCCCTTGGCATCATTGAATGGGTTTGAAGCAGGGCTTTGAACTTTTGTGGTTCAGCCCCCTGTTGAGGATTTGATGTTCCACCTCAGATATCCTTAAATCTACTTATACCCATATTTACATAGGAATGACCCAGAGGCTTTGTTACAAGTTAGTTTCTGAATTAGTGTCTGCAGTAGGGGGAAAGCAGATTTTCAGCAAGGAGTCAGAGCTGAGATGAATCTGTTGGAAGTCCTGGATGTATGTAAGATCTTTAGATGCTGAAGTTGTCTCCATGACAACTAACAACAACAGCCTGTCCTCATAGAGGATTTGTTGCTAGCTACCTATACAAGAGGGAGGCTTTCAGAAGTTCATTGAGTAATGAAATTGAAAGATACCATAATTTCCTATGAATTCTTGAAGCCCCTTGTATCAGGTAGCAATCTCTATCCACTTCTTACTTTCCTGAAGATAAGAAGGTAAATCAAAAAGTATTGCTTCTAAGGTTCCAATTCATAGGTTTATGTCAAACAAAAACCTATTTACACATGTCTCTGTGATCACAGGATGACAACAGATGAGTTCTCGCAATCATACACTTGTCTCCTTATTGTCTCTTAAGAACAAACAAACAAACAAACAAACAAACCCAACCAGAAGAAAGTATTCCAAGGCAAAAAAAAAAATCAGCTCCGAAGGTTAAGACCCCTGATTTTGGGGATTCTAAAGAGGCAATCTTGATGAATTTTCTCTAAAGATACAGACTTATCATAGGGGGGTGGGAGGTGGAGAGAAGGGTGTTATTGGGAAGAAGTTTA
>NW_022111369.1:5801668-5803761 GCF_000313985.2 Echinops telfairi
ACATTTGCTTATTCACCCACTTTGTCTTCAGTGGTTGTGTCGGGAAGGTGAGCATCATAGAATGTCAATTTAATAGAAGAAAGTATTCTTGTGTTGAGGGAGTACTTGAGTGGAAGCCCAATGTAGGACTTTCTTTAGAACCTTAGCTTTTCCACACAGAAACCAAAGAAGCTGTTGTCTGGTCACCCATTTTTTGGAGGGCGCCCCTCCTCTCTAAATCCATCCCTCTACCCACCCATTGGGCCAGAATGGTGATTAGCCAATGTGCACTGGTTGTTACAAACTAAGTAAATGAATGAGGGTAAAATCGCTTTTGCTAGTTGTGAGATATGCATAAGGCAATTTAGCCTTTGTCCTTAGTTCCTGAGAAATAATATCTTACAAAAAAGCACACTCACCACAAAACAAACAAACAAAAAACCATAAAAAAAAAACAACCTTTGGAATTTAAGTCTTAGATAAGAACTCCAGAGCACACCTAACAGGTTAGTTGAGGTGATTAGGTGTCTGAGCTAGGGGCTGGCTCGACCAGAAAAGCCCGTCTTATAAATATCTCATGGTCACTTCATGACCCCTACCAAACTCGGGAAGAGGCCCCACTCAGGCCAGAAGGACCCTAATGAGACTCAATGAAAGCTCTGAACACAGCAGTTCCATGTGCTTCCTGGTTAGTAAAAGACATTCATGTATGTGGTTTGGTAGAGTTTCCCTTTGCGGGGCAGGGGTGTTGGGGGACCACTTTGCATTGAGAACCCTCCAGAGTTCATATGAGCTTTTTCACGTTATCCTTTTATTTGTGTAATTAAGCTGTAATTGTAAGCATAGCACTTTTCAGGAATTCTTTGAGTCTTCCAGTGAATTTCATAAATTTCAAAAGAGAGGCATGCTGAGGTTGAAACTGGTCCCCTGAAAGAGTAGAGGGAAACCTCTGAATCTGTAACTAGTAGTTCAAAAATTAGACAGTCCGGGAGGTACTTCCAAACTTGGGGTTGATCTGTTTGAAGGTCTGAAGTAGAATGTTCTTCCAGCTTGTGAGATCCCACTTAGCTCTGGATGGCTGTTCGTTGTTAGATGCTGAGTACTCTGTTCCTAATCAGCAGCCTTCTACGCAACAGAACAAAACACTGCCTGGTCCTGAGCCATTCCCACAAGCATTGCTATGGTTGTGCCCATTGTTGAAGCCATTGTGTATGTATCTCATTGAGAATCTTCATCATCTCATTGAGGGGCTTCCTCTTTGTCACGGACCCTCTACTAAGCTTGATCTCCTTCTCCAGGCAATGGTCCCTCTAGATAATGTGTCCATAGTCTGTGAGATGAAGTCTTGTATCTAAGGAGCATTCTGACTGTGCTTCTGCCAACACTGATTGGTTCATTCTTGGAGCAGACTATTAGATATCCCCTAGTGCTCATCTACTCCATAATTCAAATGCATCGATTCTTCTCCAATCCTTTGTAGTCATATTCTAGCTTTCCCATGCATGAGTGGCTATTCAAAATATCATGGCTTCAGTCAGGCTCAACTTATCCTCAATGTGACAGCTTTGTTTTTGTTTTTTAACATTGAAAGAGATCTTTTGCAGCAGATTTGCCCAATGCAATATGTCATTTGATTTTGTTTTCTTTCCTTTTTTTTTAAAGATCATTTTATTGGGGGCTCTTACAGCTCTTATAACAATCCACACATCAGTTGTATCAAGCATATTTATACATATGTTGCCATCTTCATTTTCTAAACATTTACTTTCTATTTGAGCCCTTGGTATCAGCTCCTCTTTTTTCTCTACCCCCCAACCTTTGTGACCCCTGGACAAATTATTATTATTTTCCTATTTCACACTGACCACTGTCTCCCTTCAACTACGGTTTCTGCTGTAAGCCCCTCTGGGGGGTTGGGGTGGGCGTGTTATGCGTCGATCATTTCAGTAGGGTTCCCCCTTTCCTCCCTCCCCCAACCTTCACCCTACTCTCCTGGTATCGCTACTTCTATTTCTGTTCATGAGGGATTTATCTGACCTGTGGTGAGCTCTTATCTGTACCTGTGTACATGCTCTGGTCTAGCCAAAACTGAAATGCAGGACTGGGGTTGTGAT
>NW_022111369.1:5804129-5805276 GCF_000313985.2 Echinops telfairi
CTGCTTGTTTATGTTCAAGACCCCCGACGCTGTATCTTTTGATAGCCAGGCACCATCAGCTTTCTTCACCACATTTGCTTATGCGCCCATTTTGTCCTCATGATTGTGTCAGGAGGATGGTGAGCATCACCGAATGCCAGGTTGTTAGGACCAAGTTTTCTTAGGTTGAGGTAGAGCTTGAGCAGAGTCCCAAAGTCCATCCACTTCCTCAATGTATTGGCCTATAAATACATGTATCTAGGCCAGTACCTATATTTAAACCTCTACCCATCGCTTTGCTTCCTAGATCTTTCCTGTTTCCTTTTACTTTCCTCCTGTCCCACTATCACACTCACCCTTCTGCCTCTTAGTAATGTCATTTGATTTCCTGACTGCTGCTTCCATGAGCATTGATTGTGGATCTCAGTAAAGTGAAATCCTTGACAACACCTTCCGACTTTTTTTGTATAATGATGGTTGCTTTGGTCTAATTGGGGGGGATTTTTGTTTTCTTTATGCTACAGTGTAATCCATACAGCAGACTGTAGTCTTTGTGAAGTGCTTCAAGTTCTTCAGAGCCCTGGCGATGTAGTTGGTTACTTCTTGGGCTGCCTACTGCAAGGTCAGCAGTTTGAACCCACCCACCATCCCTGTGTAAAAGACGAGGATCTCACCTTCTATAAAGATTTAGTCCCAAGAAACCTGCAGGAGCAGTCCAGTCCCATTGTAGAGTGTTACTCTGAGTTGTAATTGACTTCATGGAAATGATTTTGAGTTTCATGTTCTTCATCAATAAGTACCTGTGTCAAGCTCTCTATATTTGCCAGCAAGCATAGTTGTAAATGGGTGACTAGGATCAGAGAATGACATGCTTGTCACATGGACGACTGGTTTTTGAGCTGAACCGAAAAGTTAAAAGTGGGAATTTGATTCAGTATGGATGATTATCCTTGCTCTATCTAGTCTTACTGTCACTCTTCATCACACATAGTTGGGACCACCATATGAGAGATAGTTTTTAGGAATCCTTTTGCACTGTCAATGTGGGGAAAGTTTTCAGTTTCACGATATATTTTGCCCTAAGGTAGATATTTGTTAATCAAATAAATATTTGATTAATAAGGAAGTATAAAAGTAACTGCTTAGAAAAACAAATTCAATCCTCTCT
>NW_022111369.1:5806535-5807501 GCF_000313985.2 Echinops telfairi
GCCACTGGAGATCTAAAGAACATTTTAATGTTCAAAATATATAGATTTTTAGCAACCCTGACAGGCTCAGCCACAACTACCAATCTCTAGTATGTTCCAGGGTGCAGCCTTGAGTGTCCAGAGAGTTCTGTTTCTTTTGTCTTGTTCTGGTTTTTTTTTTTGGTCCTTTCCTTGTATTCTAGACTAGGCATTCAAAGAAAGGGAAACAGAAAATTTGAAGCCGTGACTTCTCCCTGGGAGACACTGTTTCTAATAGAATGCTTGCACAATGCCTTTGTTTCACGGTTGTGTCCTTTATCGTTCCTACATTGCCTCATAGTAACTCTCATTGTTTAGGGTAGTGGTTCTTAAAATGAGGCAAGTTTTAAAATCCTCAAAGCCAATACCTTGTCACCTTTCTGGAGATGTGTTGAGAACTCAGAAAGCAGGTGGGTGTGGGGTGGGGAAGACACTCACTACCTGCCCAGGAGCTTCTGATTATTTTAAATATGCTGCTGTACAGCTCTCAAATCTGTTGTGATAGCAGAATGAGTTATTTGTGCTATGTAGACAGACATGGACACATGAACCAACATAACATAGGTTTCTCTTACTGTCTTGAAAATAAGACTGTAGTGTGTCAGAGGGAGAAAAAAAATAAACAGCCCAATAAAGGCCAAGGGCATCATTAACACCCAGAACTTATATGGTACAAGCTGATGAATGCTTATTTTATAAAATATCCAGTTTAGAATAGAATGCGTTAAAAATGTTTTCTACAGTTAGGAACTCATCATTAAAAACTATGTGGTTGTTTAAAAAAGAGAAGACAAACCAGACTGAAAGTTATTCTTGTCTGTATAAGCATGGTCAATGTATACTTAGTTTTTGATGTTCATGAAAGTTTGAAAAGGATATCATGTTACGAGTGATATCGAACATTGCTCAAAATTTATTAGAGTTAAGTAGTTTGTTTGTTTTCTTTAA
>NW_022111369.1:5807601-5816554 GCF_000313985.2 Echinops telfairi
TCGGGTCTCTTGCTTTGTGACGGTCAGACCAGGGTGCAGCTGCCTTAGCAGTTCCCTGCTTCAGCTGACAAGGCTCACTTCCTGCAAGACATCCCCAAGGAGAAACCTCATGGACTTACCCCGATGCAGCCCTGGGTGCTGGAGCAGCCGTGTTGAAACCCCTGCCAGCACTGAGATGCTTACATGTTCACTGATTTTGCTTTCCTCCTGCAGCCGGCATCATAGTGTGTGTTTAGTGAGATGGAGGAGGACTTTGTAGATTGGTGTCAGACATTTGGGTTAATGTTGGACTCGTGGGCTTGGGCAACACTGGGTTGGGATGTTTTCTTGATGGGCACTTACCCTGTATATAAAACTGTCTCTTATACATGAATTTTTGTGGATTTGTTTTTCTAATGTACCCAGACTAACACAGGTGTAAGAGAGTAAATGCCTATCATGTGCTTAAAATACTTTAGTCATTTAATTCTCATAGTAATGTAATTCAAAGGCAAACTGACTGCCATCAAGTTGATTTGAACTCCTAGAGAGCCTGTAGGACAGGGTAGAACTGCCTCTGGGTTCCCGAGACTGTCACTCTTTACAGACACAGAAAGCCTCATCTTTCTCCCATGGAGCAGCCAGTGGTTTCAAACTGCTGACCATGAGGTTAACAGCTCAACGCATAACCCACTGCGCCACCAGGGTTTCTGTTAGTCACTAAGGTATTCTTTCCATGTTGCAGGTGTGGAAGTTAAGACTTCGTTACATATTTAACTAATGTCAGAAGGGTAGGGTTTGGTACTGATATTCCATTTTCTTCTTTCCTGTGACTGGTTTGTCAGCAGCCACTTTTCTGATGTTACTTTTCTTCCAAATTAATTGTGAGTAAGAATGGGTTTCCATCGTTGAGGAGGGGCTACATTCTCTCGGGGTTCATTGCCTCGCTGGTCCCTTTGTATAGAGTGTAAGCCATCTCTTCAATTCAGTAGTAGTGATGTAATACGGAACTTGGTGGCCGGTAAGAAATACAGGCATCATTTGGTTTGATTGCAGTGATAGATAATTTTCAATAATAACTTTGGAGAGAGGTAAATTTAATGTTTGTGCTTTGGTATGAAATTGTGGTGGTGTTGTGAGGTGCCATTGATTCATTTCTAACCCATCGCGACCCTGTGTGCAACAGAACGACACACCATCTGGGCCTGCGCCCTCCTCACGTTTGTCCTTAAGTTTTGGCCCATCTTCTTGTTCAAGGCCTTTCTTTGTTTTACCATCCCACTAGCAATCCCACCTCGCAGGAGATTGTTCTCCAGGGACCGGTCCCTCCTGACAACATGTCCAAAGGATGGGCACAAAGTCGTCTTGCGTTCCTTGCTTCTAGGGAGCCTTCTGGCTGTACTTCTTCTAAGCTCTGTGTGTCCCTGCAGCAGTGCTTTCTGTTTTCCTTAGTAGAATTTCCCATTTTCAGGACTTTCAATTTTCTTTCCTGGCATCATTATCCAATTGCATGGATTCTCCTTTGGTCTTCCTCATTCATTGTCCAATTTTCACATGTATATTAGGCAATTGAAAATACTACGGTAAGGGGGTGGGGGCAGGACTGATAATAAAGGGTGCAAGAATGAAGTAAATTTTCTAAAGTTGATTGTATAGCTTTTATTAATATGATTGAGCTGTTTATGGTAAATGAAAGATAAGCCAACAAAATGGTTTGATTAAAAAAGTATGCAATGAAAAACTCTTTAAGAAAAAAAGAAAAGAAAATACGAGGGGGAAAATGTGGTTAGAGGGAGAAAAAACAACTTTTTGTTTCTTTCCAAATGAGCTAAAGAATGCTGTTAGGTCAGTGGAGACGGCTAAGCTTTGTAAAGCTGCTTTCCTTGCCTTAAGAAATGGTCAAGTAAGAAGAAACCCATTATTCCTGTTTGAGGGTTATTTCAGGAATGACAACGGAACTTTAACATTTCACAATGATGTTTTGTTTATTTAGTGGTGGTGCTTGTTTTTTCATCTGAAAAACAACCCTTAAACTTTTAAGATGCAACATTTTTTGCTGTTGTTCCACGTCCGAACAGTATTTAAATCTTACAAACTTTGGTCGTTCATGTCCTCATTTATATGGGAAGGAGCCCTTGTGAACCGGAGGGTAAAGCTCTGGGCTGCTGAACTAGAAGTTAAGCTGATGGAACCGACCAGCCACTGGGCTCAAGAAAGACACAGTGGTTCTAGTCCGTGAGGATTGCAGTCTTGGAACCCTGCTCTGCCCGGTAGAATGACAGCAAGTTGGAATCGAGCCAATAGCCATAGGGGAGTTTTGTTGATTTTTGCTAAGTAATAGCAGAGCATATCCTTTGGCAATTTTAATTTTCAAGACATCAGGAAGAAAACTCTCTGTTCTAAGAAACAGATTTGTCCCTCTGACCTACAGGGACCAGGCATATAAATAGCCTTTCTGACATGCAGGATGCATGTGGGCTGTTGCAGATGTGGGAGGGTAAAGTTTAGCACCCTCTCACCTGATCTCCCTCTTGATCCATTTACATTTGTGCTAGCTTTCCACTCTTTCTGCTTTCTTTTTGATGGGGGTTTTTATCTGTTTTACTTTGTTGTTATTGTTAGCTTTTCCCTTTTTTGTTGGTGGTTTGTTTTTTAATGTTCTTCCATAGATGAAATCCAGGATAGAGAAATCTGTAGAGATAGTAACTGGATTAATGGTTCCTTGGGAGTATGGCAGGGAAGGTTGGGGGGAAATGGGTAGCTAATAAGTGAGTATAAGAGTGAAGAATTTGTTCTTTTTTTTTTTTTTGGTTTTAAGATAATATAAGCTAAAAAAATTTTTTTAAATCATTTTATTGAGGCTCATACAGCTCTTATCACAGTCCATACACCCATCCTTGTGTCAAGCACATTTGTACATATGTTGCCATCATTAATTTTAAAACAGTTTCTTTGGCCTTGAGCCCTTGGTATCAGCTCCTTTTTTTTTTTTGGTTTGGTTTTTTACCCTCCTTCTCCCACCCTCCCTCCCCAGAAATTGTTCTAAAACTGATTGGTGATGACTGTACAATTCTTCTGGATGCAATTGAATGACTGAATTGTATGATATATGAATGACATGCCATTAAAACTGTTGTGTGTTTTTCTAAGGGATTTACATGGAAGATATAATTGAGTGGTTCTCGACCTTCCTAATGCCGCAACCTTTAATACAGTTCCTCATGTTGTGGTGACCCCCAACCATAAAATTATTTTCGTTGCTACTTCATCACTGTAATTTTGCTACTTTTATGAATGGGGTGACCCCTGTGAAAGGGTCATTTGATCCCCAAAGGGGTCACGACCCACAGGCGAGAATGGCTGATCTAATTATATCAACAGTGTATGAATCCTACTTGGAAGTGAACTCACTCTTGAGCTCAACTTTCGGCCTGTGAGGTGAACAGTCAATTGTGAGTGGCACGCACTCCCTAGGGCAACCAGCCAGAGAAACGAAAAGGGCAGCATTAGCCCAGGGCAGTTCAGAAGGCTGGAAGGGGTGCGGACAGCAGCGTGAATGGAAGCGGTAAGCCCAGGGATAGATAGAGGGGAAGTGCACCGTTATCTGGGCCTTACTCTGGGCCGGTTGCAACGAGATGTGTATGCTTGAGGAAGGAAACTCATTTGCTCAAATGATTAAAAATAAACAAGCACAGCTAACATCACTGAAAATATAATGATCCTGAGCTCTAAGGGAAAACAACAACACAACAATTTAAGAATTGTGAAGGAACATTGATTAATCATTGGTTCTTATCCCAGTAGTTATGTCGGACAAAAATCACTGCAAACACATACTGAGCCAGGGCTCCGACTAGGAGGGGCTGGCGGCTTCCAGCGGCTTGCTGACCTCATGGTTAGCAGCCCAATTTGTAGCCACCACACCACTGAGGACAGATAGTAAATGCTGGTATTCTGTGTTGAAGTTAGTTATTTTAAGTAAGAGATGAAGTAATACATAGAGCCTCAAAAGTGACTACCTGGGTTCTAAAATGATAGACTTCCCACTTTTTCACTGTAATGATCGTTGTATCTTTTATCAGCTTTGAAAAGCCTTGCATCACAGCACCCAGGAAATCTGTCTAATATGCACGTGTTTATACTTGTCTCTTCATATCTGCCGGTGTTCTGGTTCCATTTATAAGTCAGCAACGACTGTGAGTGCTTCCTGATTGTGACATTAAAAAGCCCAATTCTGTTTAACACCAGATCCAAGGGTACAGTGAAGAAAAGGCGAACTGACTATGCTGTCCTTGCTGTATCAACAAACGCTGTGGTGTCTGGAAGGCCATCTAGGTTGGCTATCCCAATTTTGAAAGAACAAAAAAGTACCTGCCAAATTGGCAAAAGCACATTTTAAAACAACCAAACGTTCGTTTTGAAATAAGGTTTCTAGGACAGTGAAGTAAGGTGCTTTCCCCTTCTTCATCTAAAAAAAATGTTTTCCCAAAGATATTTTTAGCCTTCTAATACATGCTACCGTGACCTATTTGTCACAATCTCACTCCTTAACAGTGTGATCTGTTTGTGGACCATCAGCATCGCCAGAGAGCTGGTTAGCCCCATTTTGGAGCCCCACCCCAGCCCCACGGAATCAGAAGCTGCATTTCTAAGAGATCCCCAGGTGTATCGTGTGTGAAAAGGCATTGGAAGTTGGAGATGCGCTGCTATGAGTAATCACTCCGTGGACAGAGAGGCCAGGCTGGGCCTGATGGCACCTGTATCGCCCCTGAATACTTCCCCCTCCTCTCTTCTGCTGCAGAGAAACCGGGGAGATCCTCACCTGGATGGGGCAGAGTGGGGTTTGCAGAGGCAAAGAAAGGGTCAGAACCACAGCTGTGTGATGGTGGCGGCTGTACGTACGGTGCCAGGGGAACAGTTCACAAGAATCCATCAGATGGGTGAGCCTGTGCAGCACTTCCCTCTGATGATGCATATGGTTGGTGTTCTGTGACGAAAAGGCTCGGTAGTAAGGAACTAGGATGACTTAGGGTATGAGTTTTCAATAGTCTCTAAAGGTAACTCGTTCTTACTATACAGTAGTGTGATTCAACGGAGAGTCTTTTAGCAGTCTTTTGGGCTGTGTAGGGGTGGGGTGGTATTGAGCCATGAAGCCAAGAGCCATGAAGAAATAAGAGTCAGTTCTTTAGGACTGAATAGTTCTCATATTCGCATTACAGTTACCCTGTGTTAGCTGAAAAACCCCTTTCCCTCCAGGATTTGCACACCATTTAGAAGTTAAAGGATTTACTCGATGCCCGTGGGTTTGGTTTTTGAGAATATTTTCAGAGACGGGAGTCTTCTTGTTGACTAAGAAGACTGAGTGTGCACTGAGGAATTACTGAGTGTATCCTGCACATGTAAGTGAACATTTCCAGGACTTTTTAGACCAGAGACTGACGCCTGGTGTAGAAAGGAGTCCCTGAGAGGCTAAGTACTGTAGAGGGAGGTGTTTTCATAGACGATAGGCCTGCTCATCTGTTTCTGAAAGATTACATCGCTTGAAAATGCTGTGGAGCGGCTCTGCTTTGCCTAGCTGGGGCAGTACAACTGATGAGGAAGCTGGAAAACCAGGAGATTCAGTAACTTGCCAGAAATTGTACACCTAGTAAGTGGCAGAGACAGGCGTCTGCTAGTTCTTAGCATCAGCATTAAAGTGTCTTTTAAAGGAACATGCTTCTAGACCTTTGGGGCCCAGGAACATCGCCTCTTTTTAATGAGCATCTGCCATCGAGTTGATTTCAACTCACACAAACCCTTTGGGACAAAGAAGAACTGCCCCTCTCGGTTTTCCAGGCTGTAAAGTGTTACCGGAGTAAAAAGCCTCATCTTCCTCCCTCGGAGAGCAGCTGGTGGCTTCCAGCTGCTGACCAGGTGCTTAGCAGACCAACCTGAACTCACTCTGCCACCAGGGCTCCTTTGGAATGAGTGAGCTTGTCAAATTCCAGCACCACGCCACGTAGTTATCTACCACCTGTAGCTATGAGCCAACCCCTGTAAAGCCAAGTCGATGACAACTCCAGGGTACAGGAACTCGTTTGCAATGACCAGCAGGCACTCCTTTTCAACCGGCACCACAACTTTATTGGGAGTAGTCCTACGGTGTTGTTAGTTGGTGTTTTAGAATATCTGAAATTTCATATACCAGAAAGTGTTTCTTTTCATGACTGTTGATGCATGGAGAGGTACGCGATATACATGGCAAACTAACTGATGCGTGAAACCAACCGTACCTACCTATTCCAATTTAGCTATAAGTTCAATAGGACTTAATGGGTGAGTGAGGAACACAACTGCTGTCTGGGAATTGCCTCGACTGTTCTACTGAGTTAGAAGCCATTTCCTAAAGGCATCCAAAGCGCCTGGCGCACCTCACCAATGTCATCAGTGGCTCATTAGTGGAATTAAAATAATACAACTATTGTCCCTGCTCATTGACTCCTGGACAAGGGAACTAAACTGCCCAGTACTCCCCAGCCCCGTGATCCATCGAGGAGCAATTGTTCTGATTCATAGGGTTTTCACTGGCTGATTCATCAGAAGTAGACCACCAGCATCATGGCAACATACATGCCTCTATTGACACAAGATAGTGGCTCTGCATGAGATGCATTGGCCAGGAATCAAACTTAGGTCTTCTGCATGAAAGGTGAGAAAAAGTGAGAATTCTACCACTGAACCAACCACCAACATAACTCAACGTTGGTATTGGACGACTTCAAAATGCCCCTTGTCAGGTGGCACTGATGCAGTTCTCACTGGACGCAAGAGGACAGGGCAGAACTGTCCTCTGAGTTTCTGAGACCATAACTCTTTATAGGAGTAGAAAGAAAGCTCTGTTTGTCTCTGGAGGGAGGAGTGGCTGGTGGTTTTGAACTTCTGACTTTGTTGGTAGCAGCCCAGTTCCTAACCACTATGCCACCAGGGCTCCTGATAAAGTTGTTAGATGTTAGTTAAGTCATTTGCAGCCCTTAGCAACCCTATGCACAACGGAACAGAGCTTCTTGGTTCTGCACCATCCTCACAATTGCTCCTATGCCTGAGCCCATTGTTGCAGCCCCTGTGTCCATCCATCTTATTGAGGGCCTTCCTCTCTTTTGCTGCCCCTCCACTTTACCAAGCCTGATGTCCTTCTCCAGGGACTGGTCTCTCCTGACAACACATCCGAAGTATGTAAGACAAAGTCTTGCCATCTGTATTAGGCTGGATAGACTAGAGAGACAAATCCAGTGACACTCATGTATAAGGAAGAGTTTTATATCAAGAAGTAATTGTATATCAGGAAAATATCCCAGCCCAGTCTTGAAATTATGTAACTTCCCCACCATTCTCGCCTCTAAAGAACACTCTGGCTTTACTTCTTCCAAGAAAGATTTAGTTGGGATGCAGTTAGGAGGTATAAAAATGCAATTAAGTGCTTATCTCATCTACAGCATTCTTGGTAGAATGAAGATTATGGTTTTGTTATGCTTTTTTTACATTTTGGATTACCCCAGATTAGAAGCATTGTTCTGGGAAATAGTCAAAGAAAAGGAATATTGAAAAATTAAGTTAATAAGTCATTTAGAAGGAAATTATATAAAAATACATAAACTTATGTGGATGGGTGAATGAGTTGTGTCATGAGGAATTTGTTAAGTGATTTAGTCATTTTTGGTTTGAGTAAACAAGTGTTAGTGCTAGAGTACAATATAGTAATATTTAGTTTTGACAAAAGAAGAAAACTAGCATCCATTGCTATTAGCAAACTTGTTTTCCTCTTGGCATCCCTCAAAAGGGCTATCTATTCTTCACTGTAGATTTTTTTTTTCCTAAGAATTTTTATCTCCTCACTAAAAGAGAGGCTTAGTACTTCTTTGCTTGTTAAACAAGGTTCTATTTAAAATAGAAATTACATTTTTATTTCTTAAACTTCAGTATGTATTTTTAAATAATAAGATTAAAGAGTGGAACTGAAAAAGTAACTGAAATCATCTCAATAGTGTCAAAATTAATCTTTTAAGTGTTCTACTTCAAAAAAATTTTTTAACAGTTTTAGATTTCAGAATACCAATTAGGGAGCTTAAAAAATAGTCTCTTCCTAAAGTTGATGTATACAGTATGTGAATCATCTCTTTTAGAAAATGGTATTTATTGCCAGAATTGTAGCCCTCTTTTCCAGGTGAAATTGTAGTAATGCTTAATAATATGGAAATTACCAAATGATTACAGATACTCATTGTACCAGTAGCAGTCAAACACTTCTGTAAAGTTTCATTCATGCCACCACTTTAATGATGACTGGTTCAGCCAGTGAGAATACTGTAGGAGCTACAGGATGTGGTTTTTGCAAAAGGATACATTGATCTATTTAGTGATTTCTTATGGCATCTCTATAATATACATATTTCTACGTCAATATTTTCTAAATAGCGACTTGCAAGTTGTTAATTGCTCTTGAGTGGCTCTGAAAATGGAACAGAACACTGCCTGTCTGGCACCATGCTCAGAGTATCGACTTAACTACGTAGTCTTGGGAAGATCCTTATCACAAGAAAGTAGCAGATGTTTCAAAATATTTTCATAAACTATAACCCAAACAAACTCATTTCTGTTGCATCAATTCCACCTCATAGAGACTCTGTAGGACAGGGTAGAACTTCCCCTGTGGGTTTCCCAGACTAGCTCTCTATTGGGCATGGAAAACCCTCATCCTTCTCCCTTGGCGTGGCTAGTGGGTTCGAACCAATGATCTTGAGGTTAGCAGCACAACGTTTCATCCATTACACCACCAGGGCTCTCTTTCTTTCTTTTTTTTTATACCATTTTATTAGAGGCTCATACAACTGTTATCCCAATCCATACACACATCAATTGTGTAAAGCGCATTTGTACATCGTTTCTTATAACATTTTCTCTCCACTTAAACCCCCGACATTAGGTCCTCATTTTTCCC
>NW_022111369.1:5818049-5825328 GCF_000313985.2 Echinops telfairi
AGAACAAATTAAAATATACCAAGCAAGAAAAACTTGTGTTTTCCAGTCTAGCCTGTTGGGGCACCATGCCCTGTCTCCAATGTCCACCCTCATCATAAACCATAGAAGCAGATAAATTTTATATATTTGCTGAGCATCTTGTTCAGCACCTTTTCCTTCATTACTCTTCTTTGAAAAAAAACAAAACCCACAACATACCTAGGAGGAAACGGACAAAGAAATTGAGACAGATCCTGTTAGGTCACATAGAAAGGGGTCTGGTGAGTATTCAAACCCAGATCCATTTGATTCTAAAAATTGTCATCTGGCTCAAATGCTTGTTTTTTTCTGCCCCCTCCAGCCTGCTTCATGGCCACACAGATGTGGACGGACTAGTTTATCTGTTCTGCTTCTCCTCTTCAGCCCCAAATCAGATGTCCTAAGTTGCTTGTTTGGGCAATGACTTTCTTTATTTTGTTTATTTATTTACAGATCAAATTAATGTTTATTGCATTTCTGGCACTTTCAGAAATATTCTCACTTAATACTAAGAAAATAATCCATAAGATACAGTTGATGTAGAGCATGCTACTGATGAGAAAAGAGACTCAGATACTGAAATCATCTAATATCCCACAGATGGTAGACATTGAAGCCAGAATCTCACTTCACACATCACGATTCTAAGACTTATATGACTTAAATCATGCTAGCATGATTTACTTCCCATCATTTGTAGCCTGAGTAGGCTGCTGGGTAAGATCCCTTCTGCCTCGATATCTCAGGTTTCTCACTTTGTATAGTAAAGGTTGGGAAAAAGAGGTGTTGGAGAAAGAAGGCTTGCTTGGCCCCAAGAGGTGGACTTAAAAAATGGCCTTCTCTCTGTATTTGTGCCACCTTGTTTGCTAAGAAAGGAGCCCCAGTGGTGGCTTACAAGTTGGCTGCTAACCCCAGGTCTACAGTTTGAAACAACTAGCTGCTCCTCAGCAGAAAGTGAGGTTTTCTAATCGTGTAACTCAGTGGTTCTCAACCTTCCTAATGCCGAGACCCTTTCATACAGGGTTAGTCTGGGTACTTTAGAGATTCACATCCACAGAAACTCATGTATAAGAGAGAGTTTTATATAAAGGTTAAATGACATCAAGAAACCATCCCAACCCAGTGCTGCCCAAGCCCACAAGTCCAACATTAACCCATTAATCCATATGTCCAACACCAATCTACAAAGTCCTCTTCCATCTCACAAAACAGATGCAATGATGCTGACTGCAGGAGGAAAGCCAAGTCAGTGAGCGTGTAAGCATCTCAGCGCTGGCAGGGGTCTCCACATGGGTGCTCCAGCACCCAGGGCAGCATCAGGGTAGGTCCATGTGGCTACTCCTCGGGGATATCTTGCAGGAAGTGAGCCTTGCCAGCTGAAGCAGGGAACTGCTAAGGCAGCTGCACCCTGGTCTGACCATCAGAATGCAAGAGACCTGAAAACTCAAAAGGTGAGACTCACTGAGCCATTTATCTCTCCGCCCTTCAATTAACACCACGTGTGTTTATCAGCCACATTGGCATAAACTAACTAACTCAATCCACCCATTGGCACCTGTACATCATTCTTTAGCCTCACAATTGCAATTAAGTAGCACCTACACCTTAATCCTATAATCCTGTGAATATGTTCCCCCACCTACAAAAGTTCATAAACCAACCACTTCATGCCTTTATCTCCCCAATTTTGGGTATCTATTTTATATACTGCCCACTTACATCAACCCAGTGCTCTGAGGAGACAATCATATTTTTCAACATGAAGAGTCTTCATTCCTGTTGGAACCTTGTGAAGTCTGCATCCATAAGCAAAGTCAAATCCGGACATACCATCCATAAAGTCAGCAACAATATGCACCAGTTCACAGGCTCAAAAATCTCCTCTCCATCTGGTCGGGTTCTGGTCAACTCAAGGTGGGCTGCCTCCCTCAGCCTCCACAGGGTGCCCATTGGTCACCTTTCCTTTAGACCATGGGCTCTCACCAACACTCAACAAACCTAGCCCCCTCATGCTAGGACATGAACTTTAGACCAGTCATCCTGCTCTGGTCTTCTCCTCTTTTTCCTGTAACCAAGTCCCCAGGTGTCAGTGGCCAAACTCAATCCATCTCTTTATTGCTGCATTTCTCCCACTTCCACTCAACAAGTAGATCCAGGGGGTCACTTAGCAAGCATCTTAGCCTGCTCTCAGGCTCCCTTTAACATTCAGTCCCAGAGAAGAGTTTTCTTCATGGCTCCAGAGGAACTCACATACAGCTCCTCATGTGGTGGTGACCCCCAACCATACAATTTTTTTTGTTGCTATGTCATCACTGTCATTTTGCTACTGTTATGAATGTATTTTCATTGTTATAGGCAGGATGTATTTTCATTGTTACAAATTGAACATAATGCAAGTCTAGGATGAGTCACAAAAACAATATGTAATTATATATTGTGAAATATTTATTTCTAATGACAAATCAATGAAACTTTTTCTTGAAGCATGGTGTAGCATGGGTAACAATTTTCATGCCGGGTACTCATAGGTGGGTATATCTGCATGTGGGTGAACCCGCCTAGAGATGGATAGAAGAGCGGTGTCTCCGTTCCTAAGACAATCAGAAATATGTGTTTTCCGATGGTCTTAGGCGACCCCTGTGAAAGGGTCGTTTGACCCACAAAGGGGTCACGACCCACAAGTTGAGAACTGCTGCTGTAAAGATTTACAATATCGGAAACCCATTAGGGGCAGTTCTATTCTGTCCTATATAACGTCACTATGAGTCGGATGAGTTTATTAGGTAGGAATGAGCCCTGGTGACTTACTGAGGTGTGTGTTGGCCTACTAACCACTGGATAGCAGTTCAAACCCACCAGCCACTCCTCTGCTCCCATAAAGCCCCATACTCTTGAAAACCATTGTAGGTTTGCTTTGAATCAGAATCAACTCGATGGCAGTGAGTTTGTATTTTCTTGAGGGCTCTTGGCTAGGGGCTGGGTTCTGTTTTTTGTTGTTTCATTGTCTATGTATTTCCTCTACTCTTTATTCTTCAAGAGACCATTTTCTCTACCTGAAGCATGCTTCACCCCTCTACCAGCTGGCCTGGCACCCCTTGCATTATAGCATGTTGAGTAACAAACCTTGCCAGATTCTGGTGTGGGTTCTAACACACTTCTGGGAGCGTATGCAGTGAAGGAGAGTGCAAATCAGACCAGACGCACAGAGCTGACTGACAACAAAAGAGGAAAGTTTCAGTAGTCAATGGGTCCCTCGTATCTGAAATTAGACTACTTGAAATACTGGCATTGCCATCTGTAATAATGTATTTCTTGGCAGACATCTGCATAGTGATGCCAGTTGTTCCATTTGGAATTGGTTCAAGTCTTCAATGTTAGAAGAGTCGGTTTGAAGGTTTAACGATGATTTGTATTTTTATTGGTGATGGTGACTCCCAAACAAGGAAACACTGACTACATCCATCCCATCATATGCCATTTTAGAATTAAAATCCTGTCTGCAGACTCAACTGAGAGAAGGTGCCATAGTTGACTACTAAGGAGGAAGTTTAAGGAGTCATTGGGACACTGATGGGGTGATCAGCACACCAATGTTATTCAGGATCTGCTAGGAGATTGAAATACAAAACGTTCATGTTCATTGTCAGAAATTGGGGATGGAGATAGCAAATATCTTCATCTTTAACACCAGTATACTATTATGTGGTATGAATCTATTGTAAGCATTGTGCCAGGTTGATTGATTTACAGTGGAGGATATAGCCTTTCCAGTATCTAAAATATTCATAACTACTCCCTATGGCTCTCCATTTCTTGTAATGGTACCTTCATAAAGATTACTGATTGGGATGGAGCCAGAATGCAGGGTACGACATAGATTTGTGGGTTGTTTCATGTAGTGGAAACTGATGGATTGTTCATCTCTTGTGTCCAGAGAAGGCACCTGTATGGAGGCTTCAATGCTTTTGCCATTGAGATTGCTGTACCTCGACTTTAATTTTTCTTAAGAACACTTCCCTTATGTTATGAAGCCTACTCAAATGGATCACACACTGACGTATTTTGTTTGTTTGTTTTTGCTGCTTACGTTGTTTTTGTCAAAGGAAGACTGAGCCTCTAAACAATTTAAGCACAGAGATTTCTTGATGTCCGGCAACAACCTCTGAGAAATTACTGAACTGCTCCCAAGTATCGCAAATGAGAAGGGCTTTTATACAGGAGCAATTTGGGGACCAGTCATTCTAAGTCATATTTCAATTAATCTATAGACTCCTGTCCTGAAGCAAGCTTGCTCAGGCATTTTATGAGCAGCATGTCTTACTTACCTTCCCAGGCTAGAGGCAGCCTGTGTGAAGATATTCTTTCTGAAAGAAGCACTCGTTCTTCCTCTTTGTCCTCATCCTTCTTTAGTACAGATTTACCTCCGACTGTGAGCTCAGCTCCAGGGCCTCTTATTTTTGTTCAGTTCTGTTAGTACCCCATAAAAGGAGACTATCTAGATTTGGGGGGTCTCTTCCACATTTTTCTTGATGGAAAACTAAACTTACTAACCCAGTGTTGTTCAAATTTTGGGGTGCATCAAAGTGGTCTAGGGATTTTTTTTTTTTGCCTCTTCCAGTATCTAAAATAATCTTCTTACATCATGCTGATGATACTGGTCGTCACATCCCTTTGAGCTGCCAAGCTCTTGTCCTGTCACCAGATTAGTGATGAAGTAATAAAAGCCAAACCCTCTGCATGGAGTCGTTGCTGACTCATAGCGACCCTCTGTGAATGTCCAAGACGGTAACTATTTACAGGAGTAGAAAGCTTAATCTTTCTCCCTGGGAGATGCTGGCGGGTTTGATTGAACTGCCAACCAAGCAGATTGCAGGCCAACATGTAACCACTGCACCACCCCATTAAGTCATTTCTTAATATGGGTAATTTCTATGTAAACTAACACATTTTCTTAGAACCTGTTTTACCCTTTCTTCTCTAAATGCAAACCATGAAATGACAGCATACACTTTTTCTGATCTTATCCTAAGAGACAGGAGTGTCATTAGAAAATAATTGAACTAATGAAATCATGGTAAGACTTTTATTACAAATGATTAAACTTTTGTAAAGACTAAGTTAAAAACAAAACAAAAGACCAGCACTGGAGTCTAGATTGGGTAACCACCTTCACGGATGAGATATGCCACGTCCAGCAATGTCGAATGAGGTGTTTGCTTTTGTTATTCAAAGTGTAATCCTTATTAAATCTTTATGGCAAGATTGTGATGTCTGTTCGACTTTGTATTAAATTCTAAATCCAGAACACAATGACATATGGGATTTCCTACTGACTTGATAGCTGTTGTAAGGTGCTGTTGAATCTACTCTGACTCACAGCGACTTGATGTACAGCATCACATACAGTCTCAGTCCTCTGCCATTCACCTTCACAATTGGTACACTTGAGCTCATTGTTGTAGCCAGTGTGTCAGCCCATCCATTGGAGGCTCATCCCTTAACTTTTTCTCTGATCACCTACGTTACCAAGCTTGATATCATTTCCTGATTAACATGCCCATAATCTGTGAGACAAAGCCTCGTCATCCTTGTTTGTAAGGAGCATTCTGGCTGAACTTGATAAGCACACATAGATTATTAATTTTTAAATGGTAGAAATGAAGAAGGGGGGAATGGGTAAAAGGGCATGATCAGTAAGTCCCTAGCAGTAGTTTTAGAAGTTCTAACAAAATATAGTTAATAACATCTTTAAAAAAAAGTAAAACATCATTTAAAGATGAGTGATTTTTGAGGAGTCAGTGTGTTGTAGGATTGAATATAGCAACTCAGCTCTCAACCAAGGGACACTGAATGCTCTGACAAGCAATTAACTAGCAGTCAGTGACTATGTCATCTACCTGTTCATCGGAGGGAGGAAATGCCATGATCTGCTGGGGTGGGGGCAGGGAGGAAGGATTGATTTGATTATCTAGAGCAGTGGTTCTCAACCCGTGGGTCACAACCTCTTTGGGGGTCAAACGACCCTTTCACAGGGGTTGCCCAATTCATAACAGTAGCAAAACGAAAGTTATGAAGTAGCAACGAAAATAATTTTATGGTTGGGGGTCACCACAACATGAAGAACTGTATTAAAGGGCTGCAGCATTGGGAAGGTTGACAACCGCTGATTTAGAGAATGAAAATTCATTCACACGACCGGAGATGGGAACTTGGTTATTTATTGATTCATCTAAGCGTATGTTCAAAAATTCCTTAAATGTGTGGATTGATGCTATATATCAGGCATCTCTAACTCAGGAATGTAAACCATGTTTGTAAATTCTTGTTCGAATAGGATCAA
This sequence comes from Echinops telfairi, assembly GCF_000313985.2. NCBI lineage: Eukaryota > Metazoa > Chordata > Mammalia > Afrosoricida > Tenrecidae > Echinops > Echinops telfairi. Next base: position 5,824,408 of record NW_022111369.1, read on the forward strand.
AATGAACCCTGTTAAATCCTGTTAAGCGGGTCAGGCAAATTCCTATCGCCCCAGAATGTTAGTAAAAGAGAATGAAGGGCAGGAAGTAATGAGTGAAGTCCTTTCAGTGCAGTGCTCACCGAAGTAGATGACATGTGGCTGAGCTGTCTCTGCAAGGTGGCCTTGGCAGTCACACTTCAGACCACCTAGAACACGGCGGTATGCCCGTAAATACTGTCTGAGTTTCTGAAAGGCATGGAAATGTAGGTCCTATGTGGCCTAATATCAACACAATTATCCTCACTGTGAGAGTCACCAGTAGAATATTTGAAATCATCAGCATGACAAAATGTGAGGAGAATCCAGCCCCTAGCACATCATCACGGGTCCTATAGGCGCAATTGTACAGCGATAATAAGTAAAGATTATAGTAAAGTCATAGAGAGCCTGAGAGATAGAAGAGAGATAGAAATAATGGAGTCAGACACATTTCATGGTAGCAATACTCACCTCTGACTCACTTGGTGGTCCATGTGGAGAGAGATTTTTAATGCTAACAAAGGCTTTTATATTCTCTGGGGACATGCAGAGAATGGGGGTGGTCAAGGGGTATACACGCAATAGGAAGAGGAGGGATTAAGGGTATACATGTGGCAAGATGGGCGGATCCTAGATACAGGGTGGCAGCCTAACTTTGGATATCACTGAGCCAGTTTGACCTGTTCCCTGGAACCATTATCAGTAGGGTGTGAACTTCACCTACTGGAACCAAATCCATGACTGCAAGCCTTTAGGGAGAAGTAGCCCTTGTCCTTAATAGCAGGGAGCAGGGCTTACCTTAGTCTGGTGACTGACTGCCTTCAGGGAGGATGTCTCCAAGTTTCTGACCCCCCACCCCCACCCCACCCCCAATGCTAGCAAAAAGCCCTTGATGTTTGGCAT
>NW_022111369.1:5825432-5837221 GCF_000313985.2 Echinops telfairi
CCCCCCCTCTTTTTTTTTAAACCTGGAGTTGAAATGGGAAATTCCAGTAATGCTCTTCAAACATAGACAAGAGGTTTCCAAGAGTTTGTGAGCAACCCTGGTGGTGAAGAGGTTATGTCCTGAACTGTTAGCCTTTGAGGTCAGTTGTTCAAAACCACCAGCCAGCAATCCTCGGGAGAAAGAATGGGCTTTCTACTTCAATAAAGCGTTACAGTCTCAGAAGTGATCAGGGGCAGGTTTACTCCTCCCTGAAGGGCCACTGCGAGTCAGGATGGGCTCGAGGGCAGTGAGTTTGTTTTTGGTTTTCCAAGAGTTTGTGGGAAAAATGGAATTAAAAGATGATGGAATTTGTCCATGAATCTTTTTGAAGCCCTGTCCTCGGTGGGAATGAAAACCTTCTGGGAGTTGAAATCTAGTTCATGCTGCAGACCGCAGGCTTGGGAAATGGTGAGAAGTGTGTCACCCCATGAAGGGTGCTGCAACCATGGGTCCCGATGCTTTTTAAAACCGTGAGTCACTGAAACTGTAAGCCTGTTTCCTCGCCTATAAAACCAGTATGAGGAGAGCTGGGTTGTTGGGGTTTTAAAAATAATTCGGATTGATTAGCTGAAAGCTCCTGGGATAGTGATGACAAGTTTCTTGTAAAATATGATATTTTCAGGGATAGCACCTCACAGTTCAAACCATGTGCAAAACAATGTATTGTATTGCTGGGGATGAAGTTCTCCAGGTTTGTGGTACCCAAAGTAAAGGGGGGGAGCTCCTTTCTAGGTGAGTGGGTTTAGCCAGTTCTGTAGCACCAAATCTCAACCCATTGAGAGTCCAATCTTACCAGAGCAGAAAGACTATGTGGCAATATAATAGCAGCTCCGTGTGTGTGAACTAAAAGGGAAAAACAGACAACACGACAACTTAGCGACCTTCCAGGACAGAGTAAAACTGCCCCCTTTGAGTTTCCGAGTCTTTAAATCTAGTCTCATTAATCTCCCACAGAGCACCTGGTAGGTGGGCACTGCTGACATTACTGGGTGCAGCCCAACATGTAACCCACATAGGTCACTAGGGCGCCCTTAGGATTGGAACAGGAATCCCATTTTGAGGAATAGGGAATCTCAAAAGTCACTTTTCCATTAGTGGGAATAAGGACTGATTTCAGAAGTGATGATTTGAGGAGCCGTCGCCCCAGTGAGCAGGAAACTTGATCCGAAGCCGAGTGGCACCCTCATGGTATCACCTTCCCTGAGAGGAAGTTGTCCGACTGCCAGCTTCGCAGTCTGCCCAGCTTTGAACTGCAAAGGGTGTTTGAGACCAACATCGTGTCTGGAATCACCCCCCCACCCCATTGGTAAACCAATGAAAAACGATGGGTTATGAGGACTATCCCAGGCTTGTAGCTGTACCATTCCTGCCCCCCCACCCCGCTATTTGAGCCACTGGGCTTGGGGCTGGAGCTATGCAAAAACATTTTGGTTTGTTGCTGGTTCAGACGTATGGAAAAGCAGGATCAGCAAATAGATATCTGGGAGCCAGGAAACAGACACAAAATTGGGGCTAAACTACCGTTGTGTTAGTCATCCGGTGTGAATGAGAGTGCTTCTTCTCCTAAATGAGCTCTTCCCCTATAAAATGTCAAAGTGCTACAGGTTATTGTATACTAATAGAATACTAATATCATTGCTTGTAACATGCAAATAGTTCTTTCTGTAATGATCTCAGCGATCTTTAATAGAGTAAAACAAAACAAAACAACACCCTAAAACCAACCCCCCTGCCGTTGAGTCAATTCTGATGCATTGCGACCCTCGAGGGCGGATAGAACTGCCCCTGAGGGTTTGTGAGGCTGGAACTCTACAGGGGAGTATAAAGGCCTCTCCCCCAAACTCAAAACCAACCGATTTGCCACAAAGCAGGTTCCCACCGCATGTGTGCAGAGTAGAACAGCTCCACAGGGTTTTCAAGGTAGTGAACCTTTCAGAATCGGATCACCGGGCCTTGCTTCGGAAGCACCTCTGAATGGATTCAAACCACCAATGTTTCTGTTGGTGGTCAAGCACTTAGTCACTTGGGCTACTTGGGAAGTCCTTAGTCATCTGCAGTGCTTCTTTGAATCTGTCAGGTGCTTGGTCCCTAGAGCATCCAATACCTCCTTTCTGAAGTACTGCTTCTGTTGCTTTCTTTGGATATACAACAGATGTGCTGGGTAAAAAAAAAAAATTAGATTTACCACCGCAGCTTAAAAAACACAACAAAGCCCATGCCCCAGACTTTAACCCAGATAAATCAGATTCCATCCAGCCGATTCCCACTTAGAGCAGTCCTTTAAGACAGGCTAGAACTGCCCCCTGTGAGTTTTGAGACTGTCACCCTTCCAGGAAGTGGAAAGTCTCATCTTTCTCCCCTGGAGCAGCTGGTGGTTTCAAACTTCTGACCTTGTGGTTAGCAGCCCAACACGTCGCCCACGGGGCCATATTGTATTCCATGCCCCCGCCCCAGTAACAACACTTTGTGATGCGTGAAGGACATGGAAATTAGAGACATAGAAGCTTGTTGCAGCGTTCCTGGGATTTTATCAGCACATGTTCTGAACAAGGCACCTTCCCAGGGGTTTTTCCCTAAAGTTGGTTTTCTTTAAAGGCTCCCTGGCTGACCAACTGGCTGAGTTCTAGATGTCTAGCTGAAAGGTGGGCGATTGAAATCCCCCAAGAAGTTCCTGTGAGAGGAGCCTAGAGATGTGTTTCCGAAAGGTCACAGCCCAGGAAAGCCTGCGGAGCAGCTCTGCTTTGCCCACAGGGTCCTCGGGCATCGGCACAGACTCTGTCTCACTGCCACTGAGTGGGCAGCAACTGGATGGCAGTGTAGGACACATTCAGGTGAAGGATTAGAAAGGTGTTAATCATGCTCGCCATCTCCAAAATAGGATGCTGAACTGAGAGCGGTTAAAAGTCAGCGAGGCCATTCGAGGTTCCTTAGTGGAATTCTCCCCTGTTATGCTGGAATATGGGGTCTGATGTGTTTGGCCAGCCCACCGGCTATTTGTCAATTAAGACTTGCCTATTGTTAGGATGTCAACACAGGCTTTACTCTGAGACAGAGCACTTTGCTAAGATGGACTAGAAGGAAAGGCCGAAAACCAGCCCACGAAAACCCTGCGCCCCACAGCGGTGGACTCTGCTCTGCATCCGATGCCGGGGATGGCCCAGGACCAGGCCGTGTGTGTGGCTGACTACAGCAACTGATGGCAGCAAATAGCAGCCACTCAGGCAAGTGAGTGGGCTCCAGCGAAGCGACCCCAGGATTAGGGAGGTCACAGATTATCATCATTCAGGGACTGATGACTCAATGCGCAAGGGGAACCTGAGCTTAGGTGTGCTTACTTACTAAACTGTAATGGCCAATTTCGTAGTGGTTTCACTACAGCTTCGTGGTGAAAAACTTATGAAATTGTCCATTATAGATGAGCAGTTAAGCATAAGAAAACTCATGAGTCACGGTCAACTCGATGGCAGCAAGTTTTTTGTTTTGTGGTCGTTGGTTTTTTGGTTTTGGGAAGCCCGTGCTTCTCTTGCATACTAGGTATGTCAGCCTTTGTCAAGCAGCGTAAATCTGATCAGAGGCTTCCATTTTTGAGGCTTATGCTGTGGTTGGGAGAGAGACAGATGCCAGCCATACCCAGGAGCAGAATATTTGTTGTAGTTGGACAATATGTGACATTGTTCACTGTACATGATTAGTAAGTAGGCACAAGGAAGACTGTGCTTACCTAACTGGTGCTTAGTCTGACACTGTCACAATCACCGTGCCTACTGACATGCTAGGAGTGGTAAGGAATGCTATCCATGCATGTGTAGCATAACCAGCTTGTAATGATTCATTTAGGGCAGGATGGGTAAGGGGTCTTCTAGGACACCTTTGAACAGGACAAGGGCACATCAAACACCTAAAATTACAATAGAGTATATAGTTATGTGCCACTTGACATCTGTTCAGGCACCAGCTGGTTGTCTAGACACCCATGGTCCCATAAGGTTGTAAGAGTTCAGCAATCCCCATCCGTGAACAGGATACTGTGGACACAGGGAGCAGCAGTGCAGTTTCCTACCGCAGCATGTCTTCTGTGTACGAAATGACTGCACACAGAGATGGGGAAGGCCTGGTCCAGAGAGGGCCTGTAATCTGTACTAAGGGGCTTCTAAAAGTTAGTGGGAAAATTCCAGTTTTAATTTTGCTTTAATTCTATTCTCCCGCAAACTATTGGAAAGCCCCTTTTTTTCTCACCGCGCCCCCCGAAGCCCTTTTTATGTCTTGCAGTCGTAATCAACAGCTCTGTTCACAACTTTGGTGTGTATTGTAGGGTGCTTTCTGTTCTTTTTTATGTGAACTTTACCTTCTTGCCAATTAAAAGTTTACGTATAATGATGGTGCTTTCACTCGGAGTCGGTAGTATCTTATCTTATGCATCACTTGTCTTTTGAGAGTTGTGGCTTTGTCTGTGCCTGTTCTGTGGAGTGCAGCAGGGCTTCCGAATGCCACCAAACCAGTGCTGGTCTAACATCCGCAAGAAACAAAGGAGCAGAATCAATTTGGCCGTGAAACAAGACATTATTAATAAGCCACACGAAGGTAGAAAAATCGGTGACTGCTCTTGTTGCCACGTGGGAATGTTTGTACTCCATTGATATCACATAGCTTCTTATGTCACAGGACATATCGTGGTTGTTAAGTGATACATCACTGCGTAACAGCGGTGTGAGTTTGAGATGCTTTGGCTTCTGTATTGGGAAAGGTAAATTCACGTACGGTGGAGATTACTAGCTGCGGAAGGAAAGGGTTGTCTGAGTCTCTCAGAGGGACAGGACAGTGAGCGGTTGCTGTTGTTAGGTGCCATGGAGTTGGTCCCAACGCAGAGTGACCCTATGCACAACAGAGCGAAACACAACCCACTCGCACCCTCCCCACAGCTGTTCTGCGCGAGCCCATTGTTGCAGCCGCTGTCTGTCGTTCGTTCAGTGAAAGGCTCAGTAACTGGGGAAAGCAAACCAAGACAGCTTAAGCAAATAAAAGTTTGATCCTTAAAAATTACAGGTCACATTACTTGAATTATTAACTTGTGTAGAATAAATCCTGACTGGATGCTGGCCTACACACTTGTTCAGTCACCCTCTCTCAACAGTGGTTTAAAATTTAATACCATGGTCTAATCAGTGGCACTATTGACAGAGGATCCTTATGTGTCAAGGAGATGAATGATTTGATTCTCTACCATAAATCTATGGCAGATAATAATCATAGCTCTAGGCATGTACAATGTACAAACAATTACTTATTACATCAGGGCTCTCCCTGATACTCGCCCTCAGGAAGGGGCCCAGAAAATGTGGGTGCTATAGTAAGGTGACCAGATTTTAACATTGGTAAAGCGGGACAAAAGTGGAACACCATTGATAAAACTCATATCCTGGCGAAATAGCCACATGGCAGCCGAAAACCGTATACCCTAGGTTGTCGTGCATTCTTTCCAAAAATCGGGACTGTCCCGCCAAAAGTGGGACGTTTGGTCACCTTATGCTATAGCAACCCGTGGTGAAGAATTTAGGTGGTACTCTGCTATCAGCTAGAATAGCGCCTGGGGTCTTAAAGGCTTGTTTCCAAACAAGAAGCCACATAAATGAGATGTCAACTAAATCTACGTGGAAGAAGCACACCGACATCTGTGACCCCGGGATTGTTAAATTATGGAATCCTAACTAAAGGAGGGAATAGTATCAGAGCCTAAATTGTGAGCTTCCGGTTGGTAGAAGGCTATGGATGACCGTGGAAGCCCAAAATACATTTGTGAGATCAGGAAATAAGCCTCTGGTGATTTCCCTCTCACCATAATTGAGGGATAGGAATCATCTGGTTACCAAGCAGAAAAGTGTGGGCAAAAGTAGATTAAAATGATAAACCCGAGTTGAATGGTTAAAACCCTGTTACCTCTGATATGTGCTGGGTTAGATCTGGTTTTCAAGAATTTCTTTTTTTTCATAACCGGGTTTATCCCTTATGCCTCTTGTCGTTGTGGGTAGCCTTCTTGAATCTTTGTTATGTGTTTTTCTATTTGTCAGTATGAAACCCAGGCTTGAACATACAGAGACAATAACCAGAATAAGTGTTCTGGGGGAGGAGGGGGGCGGTACGCTGGCAGAGGTGGGGGAGGGGAGCAGGAAGGGAACTGATATCAAGGAAGAAAGGTTTTGGAACTGATTGTGGTAGCAATTGTATAACACCGCCTGATGTAAATGAGCTATAGAATGGTATGATGCCTGGATTAGCTCCTGCTAAAATGATTTTCTGCGGGGGAAAATGACAGGTCAAAAGAGGACGTTGCCTGGAACAATGACTATAGTCGTGCCCTTTTTTCCTTCAAAACCACTTCTCAAAAGAGGCACAATGTACCCTGAGAGCAAAAAGAACGTCTTGTGCACATGGTCATTTTCTAACAATATCTCTAAGTGAAAAATAAACCCAAACAGAGTGGAAAAGGAAGAGAGTTTTATTGAGGCCACTCTGTCTATGCAGTCTGCCCACCCCAGAACAGTATGGACAGGTCAGAGCCCCAAGTGGATGTACTGGGCTCAGTTCCAGAGATCATCGTCTGAGTCGGTTTTTTTTAAAAAAGCTTTCTGAATGTTACCAACAAATTTTTCTTAAAAGTTTCCCCATCGCTTTATTTTCTTGATTAAGAAAAAATGCACCCACATACAAGCAAGCCACCTGTAATCCATTCCCCCCTTAAAACATGCAAGTAACAAGTGAAATGTTCCTGCCCCCCCAATCCGAGTGATAACAGACGTTCCTCTGTACTGTTTTCCGTATGAAACTGGAAATTTCTCTCTAGGTCTGCCGCCCTTGTCCACGTGGATAAAGCTGCCCCTAGATTTCTACATGATGATTTAGCTTAATGCAAACATCTATATGAAAGATGGCACAAAGTGTCTGACTTCAAAGCAAAAAAGGGGCATAATAGCTAATGAGATTATGATTGTAGTGAGTTATCTGGAATCTTTTTTTTGAGAGCAACATTTTTCAAGTCTTGGTTGATGAAAGACACATATGCATCGATGCTTCTAGTGTCATACCCGCCCAGTACGCCTTACCTACAGAGTGACCGTTCTCAGTTCGGTACACCGTCCAGATTCTACCTCAGACTTCCTCATGAGCTGGTCCTTTCCATTTGTGATGTTTCGGTTTTCACTCTTTCCAAGGCCGGTTCCTTCTCATTTTGAACCCTTGGTCTATATGTCACCTCCTCAGAGAGGCATTTTCATCCTCTATTAAGAGTTTCGCCCACTTGTCATCATTCTCGTTCTCGCTGCACATCTCCCTTAGTTCTCCTTCAAAATACTCCGCCATGACTTGCATTTGTTTGATGGTTACTGTAGTTGTGCACTGGGCTGCTAACTGCGATGTTGGCCATTGGAAACCACCAGCTCTCCGTGGGAGAAAGACTGGGCTTTCTACGGTCGTAAAGATTTACAGTCTCAGAAACTAACAGGGACAGGTTCAAGATGTCCTAGAAGGTCACTATGAGCCAGCATCAATTCAATGGCAGAGAGAAACGGAGGGAGGGGGGGGGGCAGGCAGGGAGACAGAACAGAATAAGAACATCTTCCCAAGGAGACCTAGGAATGTGGTGGCTAAAGAGTTTGACTGCTAACTGAGAAGGTACTAGTTAGGACCCCCTACCATCCCTCAGGAGAAAGATGTGGTAGTCTGCTTCTGTATAGATTGCGGCCTTGGAATTCCTGTGGGACATTTCCACTGAGTCCTCTTTTGCCACTAGGAGTCAGAATCAACTCAACTGATTTGGATCAATCAGTCCATCTCCCACTTATTCAGCAGGATACCTTATCTCTTTCAGTGTCTTCAGCACCTTCACTTGGAGTCTGTCAGATACTCACACTGCCATCGTATTGATTTGGGCTCACAGAGCCCCCATGGGACTGGATAGAACTACCGCTGTGGGTTTCCTGCGACTGTACTTCTTTACAGGAGTAGAAAACCTAGTCTTTCTCTCATGGAGTGGCTAGTTGTATCAAACTGCTGACCTTGGGTTAGCAACCCAACTTTTAGTCCACCACCAGGGCTCGCTCCTAGAACCTGTCAGATAATAGTGCCTAATGCAGAGTCGTGGAGAACAAGTAGCACCAACCTACGAGCATTATATTAGTTTGCTTCGCAGCCATGAGGCCATGAAGAAAGAGACGTTTGCCATTTAAGAGGTGTTTTATTAGGTGTGATTGACCAAATTAAAAGTTACTGGTGAATCACTAGTGAAGTACTCAGTGGAAATTATAGAGGCTGTTGCCTCAGCAAAGTGGGTCACTGCTCGTTAGGGACAGTAGGTATTAATAGGAATGATTGCTCTATGCATTTCTGTAAGGACCTGAGCGGAAGCTGTGGAGTAGAGCAAAGGACTAGACTTGCACTTATGCAGATCTTCTAAGGAGTGCTGACAGGTCCTGCTGAGTGGGTTCTGACTCACAGTGATCCCACGCACAACAGAAACGGCACTGTGTGATCCTCACAGCAGTAAGTGTGTCTACGTCCACAATTGCAGCCATTGTGCCAGTCCATCTCACTGAGGGTCTTCCTCTTCTTCTGATGCCCCTCTACCAAGCACCTTAGGTCCTCCTCCAGGAACTGGGTTCTCCTATGTCTACACGACTTGAGACTGAGCCTGACCTTCCTCGCTTCTAAAGAGCTTTCTAACTATACTTCCTCAACTATACGTCCTCCAACACAGCTTTGCTCTTCTGGCGGTCCATCATGCAGTCAGTATTCTGAGCAGTGTGCAAGCAGCCGCAGCATGGCAAGCTCACAAGCTAGGTCAGGACACTGTTTTTGAGTCGTTTAATGGTGTTGCTTTCTGAGCCTCGGTTTTCTTATTTGTCGTCTTGGCACTACTTTTATCTCGTAAGAATGGCATGTACTTGTTCTATGGAAAAGCATCAGGTATGTGAGATATAATCTCATAATGATGCAGTGATTGTGCACAGTCACGTTATTTTGAAATTAATGAAATGAACGCGATGAGTCCATGAAGTTCACTGGCAGGAAGTTCTAGGCGTTTGCGAGCCCATTGCCAATTGTGTCACTTCCAAAAAGTTGTTATTGTCTCAGAATGGGTTTTCTAGAAGTTTATGTGATGTTGGTGAAAACTTTTTGTGAATTACAAAAAAAAAAAAACCAACCCCCCAAATCTATCCCATTGTCATCAAGTCAGTTCCCACTCACAGCAATCCTCTTAGAACAGAGCACAGTTACCACATAGGGCTTTCGGGGCCAATCTCTTCCATTATCTCCTGTTCAAATGTGCTGCCTATGCTCACCCAACTCAACAATATGTTTCCATGTCCCCTGGATGCATTTTCCCATGACTTCCTCCCAGGAAAATGCAGTGTTTCATAGACACTGAAGAATATTATAATTCGTCCAGAAATTGCTTAATTTTCCCGTGCCACCATCTGTTGAAGCAATTGCCTGAGCTAATGCATCCCATAGATATGACTCGAAGGAGGCAATCTCACCTTGATCCAACAGCTGAATCATGGCTGGTGTACTGGAAAATAGATACACCACTTGCACTTCTTGATTTAGATCATCAGCCTGAGGAAGTTGCCCTGGGCCATTATCAAATAATAGCTGTTGGTGTTATGCAGTTCAATTGTAGTATGTGGTTAGGGCTGAGCATTGCCCAAGTCTCTAGCCATTACCATGTCACTACCGACTTCACTGTAGACCAGATCATAGCCTACCCTGTGGCAGTGCTTTGGAAATTAAATCATAACATCTAGTGTCTTTGAATAAACAAAAGAGCTTTATATCACAGAGCAATTGCATATTGAGAAAACATTCCAGCCCTGTCCAGATCAAGTCCATAAATCCGACATGAGCCCATATGTCCGATACTAGTCCATAAATTCCTCTTTAGACTCATGCAGCATATGCAATGATGCCAAATGCAGGAAGGTCACAGGCTGGTGGGTGGAAAGTCCTGTGGATCCAATGGTGGTGCACAAATCTCCAGAGCTCTGGCTCTGTGTGGTTCCATGTGGCTTGTGAACAGGAAGGTGGAACAGAAAAAGAGTGTGTGGCTCACATCCAGGGAGAAAGAGAGGAAGTTCCCAGGATCCTCATGAGAAGGTCATGCCCACCAGGAGACATCATCAGGCTGTGACCTGCTGGACAGGCTAAACTCCACCCCTTCACTCTATTTATCAAGTTGATCTGAAATTGTGTAACTACCACATTACCTGTTGGTCCACTGTGAGGATTTTGGTTTTCTTTACATTGAGTTGTAATCCATACCAAAGGCTATAATCCTTGATCTGCACCAGCAAGTGCTTCAAGTCCTCCCCACCTTCAGCAAGCTGCATCACCTACATACATACTGAAGGTTGTTAATACACTTTTCTCCAATCCTGATGCCCCATTCTTCTTCATGGAATCCAGATTCTATGAAGATTTGCTCAGCATACAGATGGAATAAATCTCCCACCTATGAACCCAAAGATTGTTGGTGTGAACCCACTAAGGAAAAAATACAGCACTGTTTTTTCTGTAAGACGGGCAGCCTTGGAAACCTTAGGAGCAAATCAATTCTGCCCCGTGACTTGGCTGTGAGCCAGAATCGACTTCATGGTGGGGTGGGCTTGTGTTTCTGCTTTCTCCCCTGGATTCGGGTAGATCCTCTAGAACTAGTTATTCTGGTTGAATAAGGAAAATACTCAGTGCTATGCCGTGACTTTGCCTCCAGTTGTAAAGGCCTTTCATGAAGAAGTGCTGATAGCTACTGATTTAGGTGATTGTATTTGTCTGTCAACTGACTACGTAATGAGTTCTACCTTTGGCCCGAAGACAGACCTGCCTTACATATTTCCAATGTTTAAAATGAGAGACTTTAATCAACTTGAGGGAACATTTTATTGAAGAAGACAAATCTCTCGTTGCAGACATTCTCCATAGATGAACTGTCAGCATGGCCTTTTAAAAACTCAGATGATTTGGGCTCAGACACAAAATTTTAAAGCAGACAGAGTCATCTGCCTCTTCTTAATGCAAGCTGGAGGAAGCATCTGAAGGCATTCATGACAAGCTAAAGAGTGAAGTGGAAATTTGAGCTACTTATCTAGAACACTGAGCACATGCTTAGAATTTCAAGGATCTAGAATCATGGGGGCCACACCATTGATAAGAAAACAAGAATCTGGTGAACTATACTTTTCGGAGCAGGTGACTTTCACCTCCCTTTGTAACCATAACGACTCCTTACTCGGGCCTCTAAGACGTACCTTACACTTGTGGACCCATGCAGTAGACTTTATGCCCTATGTGGGAATAAGGAATCCCTATCGCTTATCTTTTGCAATAACCTACATTTAATCCATTGTAGTATTTTGCTTGAATTAACATCTCGCTCACCAGTTTAAGTTCATGTTCCAGCTAGACTGGAAGATTTAACATTTCATTGATAGTTCTTCATGTTTTGTTAGTAAAATTTGGAGCCAATTCTTAGAAAATCTCATACTACATCATGCTCAGCCAGATCTTTCTTCATGGTTCCCTTTGGTAAGTCTCCATAGACCTTATTTTTTTCACACTCTGTCCATCTTAGAAGACTCTTCTCTCAACCTGAGCTGTCTGTGGTACCTGGCACTGAGTCAGACCAGTGCTGACAAGAGGAAACTTCCTTCAGTATCTCTCCAGGCTGCTTTGATTGACCTTGACTTTAAGAAAAGAAGAGAGGG
>NW_022111369.1:5838531-5840197 GCF_000313985.2 Echinops telfairi
CCCCCCCCCTTTCAGGCGGTGGTGGTAGTTATAAACCCATCATTGCTATTGGTTCCTCCTTTCTCCAGCTCCGCCTCCTACTCTCATGATGTTGTTATTCCCATTACTGTTTCTGAGGGGTTTATCCTTCCTGGCTTCCATGTGTCGAAGGCTCTTATCAGTACCAATGTACATACCCTGATCTACCAGGATTTGTGAGGTAGAACTGTGGTTGTGATAGTGGGGGGAAGGAAGCATTAAAGAATCCAAGGAATGTTGTGTGTTTTATTGGTGCTAAATTGCACCTTGGCTGTATCATCCCTTCCGTGTGACCTTTCTGTGAGGGGATGTCCAATTGTCCACAGATGGGCTTTGGGTCTTCACTCCACCTCCCCTTGTTCTCATCAATGTTTGTTGTAGGTCTTCTGATGCCTGATACCAGATCCTGTCGACACCTCATGATCACACAGACTGGTGTGCTTCTTAACTTCAAACCTTTAAGACCCCAGGTGCTATATCTTGTAGTAGCCATGCACCATCAGCTTTCTTCACCACATTTGCTTGCACACCCATTTTGTCTTTAGCAATTGTGTCAGGAAGGTGAGCATCACAGAATGCCAGGTTATTAGAGCAAAGTGTTCTCATGTTGAAGGAAGACTTAAGTAAAGGCCCAAAGCCTGTCTGCTACCTTAATACTTTAACATATAAATATATGTACATAGACCAATACCCCTATCCTTATATATTAATATATTTACATATATATATATCTATATTTATACCTCTCTATATAGCTTTTGCCTCTCAGTTCTTTATTTCCTTTTACTTTCCTCCTACCCCACTATGATGTTCACCCTTCATTTAGCTCTCAGTAATTTCTCTGTTACATTACAATTGATCAAAACCCACCAAGCATTCTACATCCTCTGTACTGTCGATTTTAAATCCCTTGTTTTTCCCTTGTCCCTGAGTTTGTTGGCCTCCTGTGCCCTTTCTCCCGTCTCCTCCCCTTCCATGCCCTCCCAGAACCATTAGTCCTGTTGCTTTCTCCTTGGGATTATTTTTCCTGCCCATAAGGCTTTTTCTTAATACTTGAACTTACCAATTTTGTTTTTATGTTTTTTGGTTGAGTAACTTTCCCTGCTTATCCTATCACCCTACTGCCCTGTAACTATTGATTGAATTTTGTTTTGTGTGTTTCTGACACTTTTTCAGATGTCCAACTAAATTATGTTTTTTATCATCTGAGTATTGACCTTTGGCTCTGGAGTCATATAGAGCCCAGGGTTGAATCTAGAACTGCACCACATATTAGTTGTGCAAACTGGGCATGTTATTTCACCTGCTGGAAGCACTCAGTAGAGATCATGCACTTGCTTAGTGGAGTTGGTGCAATATTAAAGAGGTCAGCCTCAAGTTTCTGGTACCAAACCAAATCCAACCGGTTGCCACAGACGCATGGCATCCCCATACTTATCAGAGAACTGCGATCTACAGGGTTCTCATGGCTGACTTTTTCTGAAAGAAATCATCCAAATCACAAGTATTATTGGGCCTTGGTACGAGTCTAAAACAGTCTCATTGTTAAGATGTCTGCATCTATTTTTAATAACCTTTTTATCCTCAAGGTAATTCTCTTATCTTCAATCTGTTGCATTCCTACACTATAAAGGAGTTTCAAGGCTCT
>NW_022111369.1:5840842-5842766 GCF_000313985.2 Echinops telfairi
TGTTTTGTGAGATGGAGGAGGACTTTGTGGACTGGTGTTGGTCATATGGGTTAATGGGTTAACGTTGGACTTGTGGGCTTCGGCAACACTGGGTTGGGATGTTTTCTTGATGCGCACTTAACCTTTATATAAAACTCTCTCATACATGAGTTTCTGTGGATTTGTTTCTCTAAAGTACCCAGACTAACACATGTAGCTTAACCATTATGTCACTAGGGCTCCTTTCCTGCTTTGGACAGTCTCTACACACTTTTATATACTCTGGGAAATCCAACATTTCTATGACTCACTGTCATATGGAATTAATTCCACAAGATTTCTGAGGTAGTAGACTCCTTGAAGGCCAGAAACACTTTCAATTTTTCATCTCTCTCTGAGCTTATTTAAAATGGGGCTAGACTGGTGGGGTTAGATCAAGTGAAATATATCTGAAAGGAATTACTGAAACCCGAATGGCAGGTGAGCATGATAGTGGGACAGGAGGAAGGTAAAAGGAAATAGAGGAAAAGCTATTTATAGAGGTATCGCTATAGGCATGTATATATGTAATTATATTAATTTATGATGAAAGGGATAGAGGTCAGTGCACATATATTTACATGTTAAGTATCAAGGTAGACAGATTTTGGACCTCTACTCAAGGCCTCTCTAACCACAAGAACACTTTGTTTTAATAACCTGGCAGTCTTTGATGCTCACCTTCCACAAACAATTGCTGAAGACAAAATGGGTGCATAAGCAAATGTGGTGAAGAAAGTTGATTGTGCCTGGCTATCAAAAGACATAGCATCTGGGGTCTTACAGGTGTGAAGTTAAACAAGCAGTCAGCTAGCAGAGAAGCAAATAAGCCCACATGGAAAAAGCGCACTAGCCTATGTGATCATGAGGTATCAACGGGATCAGGTATCAGATACAAAATAAATAATTATATCGATGTGAAAGAAGGGGGTTAGAGTGGACTTCCAAAGCCCATCTCTAGACAATTGGATATTACTTCCCCACCCCACCCCCGCACACACACACAGAATGGTTATAAGGAAGGAGTGATTCACCCAGGGTACAATATAGCACCGAGGAAACACACAGCATTCCTCTAGTTCCTGAATGCTTCCCACCACCACCACCACTACCATGACCCAGTTCTACCTCACAAATCTGGCTAGACCGGAGTATACCCAAGAGCAAACAAAGAAAAATAAATAAAATGGGGCTAGATATCCAACACCCAGGTGATCTCAATGATAGAATATTGAAGGAAGGAATAGGCTGGTGGAATTAGAGCCACAGAGCAGTTATGAGATGAACTATATTCTTTACACCTCTCAAACATTTTTTTTTTTCCTTCACATACTGTTTCTTAAAGCTTTAGAAGCCTACCTGGACTGCCATGCCCCTCGCGCCCATTTGCTGTGGTTTTTTTTTTTGTACCTAACTTTTAACCACTTTGGCATTGTTATGGTTCCTTGGGATTAATTTTTAATTTCTGTCTCTCCCGTAAAAACAGGCTTCATGAGCTCAAGGACTGAAGCTTTTGTATATACTTGTAGTCACGATCATCTTCACCCCCTTTTTACTTGTGAATAGAGCACTGAGGTAGACATATTTGATGTAGTCCTACAGCCGTCTCACCAGAACAGTGGCGGGTGGAGTCCCGCAAACCTCCCATGGCTGGTGCTTTCTTCTTTATTATCCACCCTCCTTCCTCACCTCTCAGTCTCCCCACCACCTCGTCATAGTTTTCAAAGTCCTTTCCTTTATGGGGTAAACCGTTAAAAAAAAATCTTTCTTAAGGAAAAAAAAATCTTCCTTATCAATAATAGTATAATAAAATATTTATTATTATTATTTATCTTTATGAGGTGGATGAACTTTGCTGAGCATAATGGTCGCCAACTTTGCCCATGTCATGAGGTGTATGTAGGGC
>NW_022111369.1:5843181-5845228 GCF_000313985.2 Echinops telfairi
TTTTTTTTGGCTAAAGAACAAGAACATTTCTTCATATGATTATTGGCTACCTGGATGTCTTCTTCAGTCAGTCTTCCAGAACTCAGTGCCTCTTCGTGGAGCTACGAAACAGAAAAATGAAACCATCAAGGGTTTTACCCTGTGTTGGTGTGAGGGACGCTGTTGGTCAGTCAGCTTTTCTGTAAACTATGTGATGGGCTTTTTAATCACAGCCCCCCACCCACCCGATTTAAAGTCTAAGTTTTCCAAGTAATTAATTTTAAAAATGGACATATATCTGTTACTCAGGCAAGTAACTGAGACCTGAGGTGTTTCTGTAAGTTATGTTCATAGCCCCAGGCACACCGAATTTCTCTTGGCCAGGTTAGCTTCTTCGTATCTTTTTTTTCTTCATATCTTCTGACATTAAAAGAATGTATCAGGAAAGGCCTTTTCCTACTGCTTGAGCGTATCCGTTGTTCTCCTTAGCGTAGGGCTTTGCTCCCTCAACAGAATTAGAGTAAAGGTTTAAGTAGAAAAGTAAGAGCAACACAGGACAGGACAGCCCCTCCCCACCATCCTCTCCAGGTGTTGGCATTCTCCAAGCCCACGCTCCCCAAAGCATCTGCTCACATCTCTTTCCCGTTTTGTCTAAGGGCGTTGCTTGCAAACTCAGCTCCCGAGTGTGTGTGTCTGTCTGATTCAATATACCATGTTAGATAAGCCAGGGGGGCGGGGGTGTGGGTGAGAGTGTGCGTCTTACACAGTGCAGCACGCTCCACCCAAAGGGAACAGGAAAATGGTTTTGTTAGGATAACTCAGGGGAGGCTGTCCTTGGAGTCTAAGGTTTATCTGCACAGCACCTGGCGCCAAGAGGACTTCAGTAAATATTTGTTGAAGAAATGGATCGCTCTTTGCAGAGGTGCTGATTAGGCTGCTGTGGGCCACAATGGAGCAATGCTTATCAGCCCTTCTCTGAGTTTGTTGCTCTTTGACCCTGGACCCTTTTCTTCAAGTGAAGTATCTTCCTTGTTTTTCCACTTACCTTTGGGCTGCCCCTTCTCATTCTTCTCTGCACATACAAGCTCCACTGTGGCGTAGAGACTCTTCTGGGTGACCTTGACTTCCACAAGATACTTTCAGCTAGATATTTCCAAGTTGCATACCTGCATCATAGATTTTTCTCCCCATCTCTACCTCTGACCCCTCCATTCCTATTAGCCTTCCTCAACTGGCGGTATCTAATACCACTTCTGTTCATCCTCCAAGATAATAGCAGATGAGCCAGAAGCCCCCAAATCACCAACTAACCCTCTCCCCACATTAACTCCATGATGAAGTTCAATTTTGTGTTGAATTCATTTCAGTAAACATAGGGAATGTATGCTCGGTGACAGCTTATTGTGGCCCTAGTGTCGTTGAGTGCCATCTAGTCAGTTCCAACCCACAGCCACCCCGTGCACAACAGAATGAGGTCCTACGTGGTCCTCACAATTGTTCCTGTGCTTGAGCCCATTGTTGCACCCACGGTGTCAGTCCATCTTGTTGAGGGCCTTCCTCTTTCTCACTGCCCCTCCGCTTGACCAAACATACTGTCCTTTTCCTGGGACTGGTTTCCCCTGGCAACAGGACTGGCTGTTCCAAGTTCTGAGCTCAACTGCCATGGAGCCCAGGCTGACTGAAAGTGACCTCCTTTGGGTTTCTGATCGGAGGTGGTAGCTGTTTACAGAAGTAGAAAGCCCTATCTTTCCCCCATGGAGCTGCTCGTGGTTTCGAACTGCCAACTTGGGATCTGTTGCGGATCACAGCCTAACGCAGAACCACTATACCACCAAGGCTCCTAGCTCAAAACTGTTCACCTCTTTGTCTTTACCATCATAGGTGTCTTCCCCTGGTGAGAATCCCAGTTACCTGGCTTCTCTGTTTACACTCCTCCAGCCTGTCCTCCACTAGCTCAAGTGAGTTTTTGAGCCCTTCAGGATGCAGTTCAAAGTTGACAGTTCTACCCGTCGTTGAATACTTATTGCTGTTGCCTAGATTCCAATTCTCAGCAACCCCATGTGTTACA
>NW_022111369.1:5846386-5854622 GCF_000313985.2 Echinops telfairi
ATACCCCTAGCCCCTCCCCTTCCTATCATGTGTACTTCCCTAGCTCATCCCCTTCCTGTTACGCCTATGCCCATTGTACATCCCCTGCCTATAATGTGTATGCCTATGGTACTACTGCCCTTTCCAGTGACATGTGGTTACCTGCAATCACGCCCCCCTGAAGTAGATATAACCATTGGTTAGCAATAAACGGGGTCCTCGAGCATCCTGCCAGGTTTCCGCCCCACCTCGCCTCGGCCCTCGCTGTGTGCTGACCTGGCCAGTAAGATCATGGCCATCCAGGAGGTGAGCATGCTACTATGAAATGTGTCCTACTCCATTATTTGACTCTTCTATCTCTCATGCTCTATAACTATATTATAATATATATCTCAACTGTACAATTGTGCTTACTGAACCCGTGATTAGTGGTGGGGGGCTGGCACCCCCTCCAACCACATTCTGGCTCATAGTGAAATGCTTAACTCTGTGCCATCCAGGAACCCCAGGCAGGCATAAAATCCTATTTAGGATTCAGCCTTTTTTTTTTAAAAATTCTCCTCCCTCATTAACTAATCGGCTGCCTTCATTGGCCTCATGACAGCCCTCTAGGAGAGAGGAAACCTGCTTCACAGTGTATCCCAGGTTGTAAATCTGTACGGAAGCTGACTGCCCTATCTTTCTCCTCAGGGGAGTGGCCTGGTGGGTTTCAACTGCTGGCAATTGGGTTAATGGTCCAACGCTTAACCCACTGCACCACGAGGACACCTTGCCCTACCCATTTCCAAGCTTCTCCTTCAGATCTCCACTGCCACCTCCCAGAGGGGTTTGTACCCACCATCTTTCCTGCCAGAAACATCACACACACACACCCTCCCCTTTCTTCTCTAGCTGTTCTGTGTTCTGCTCTTTAAAACTGGCTGTTTCTGCAGGAGAATTTCCTCCCACCCCCAAAGAGTGAAGGGGAAGGGTCTCTTTCACATTGTTGTGTTTTGATTATTTCCCTAGAAGATGAGCCGATAGTGCTGAGTCTCAACATACAGCACAGTTCAGACCAATCTACCTTTCTACCTGGAGCCCTGGTTAGTGTGGCGGTTGCACATTGTGCTGCGATCAGCCTGGTCGGTAGTTCAAAACCACCAACAGCTCCATGGGAGAAAGACAGGGTTCTCTACTCTCATAAACAGTTACAGTCTCAGAAACCCACAGAGGGTCGCTATGAGTCTCCATTGACTCAAGGGCAGCGAGTTTGGTTTTCATCTGCCATTGGCTCCATCTCTCTGTAAGACTATTTCCAAATGCGAATTAGAATCATAGTGCATAGTAGCCAATGGTGGGCAGGAATTTGAAACACACATGGCAGATAGTTCATACATGCTTCGTGCCCAGGGTGTAGACCATACACATAACACAAGAATTACAGTTTGGGGGACTTCTTTAAGTATTAAAAAAAAAAAAAAAGGTTCTATTACCCACAAACAAGGACACAAAAAGTACCCAGAGTATAGCCAGAGCTTCTAAAGAGCAGTGGAGTATGTCTCTCCTTTGTGTTAAAGCTTATTAAATACTATCTCCATGAACAGAAATGTACAGGTACAACTGTATGCATTAGGATATATACACACACACACACACACACACACACCTACCTGCACAAACATAAACTTTCTGTCTTTGATATCCTAAAATGGTGTATGAAAATGTGGGTGCCCCTCTCACACACACCCCCACCCCCCACCGCTGGTCAGGTGTTGCCTTTGACTGAATCTAGCTGTCGCAATGTTCAAGCCGCAGGGCAGTTTGTGCTCCACGTGAACACCCCCCTCCTCCACCCCCATCTGTGTTGGCTGCCTCCTTTGATTGGTCTGTGTGAGTCCACTTCTTTCATTTGCCTAAGGTTGTTCCTGAACAGTATGTCCTTCTATTTTTCTGGAAAGTTACTATCCTTTGAGCTACTGTGTTTTGTTTTGTTTTCTGCTCTAGCATCACGGACTCAGTTGTTTTTAATTCTTGGCCAACCGAGCTGAACTATTAGACTAACCCTCAGGGCCCAAAGCATGCCCAGAAAATGTGTGGAGAGGTTTGTGGCTGTCAGTCTGTTCTTTTTCTTTTTGTCCCCTTTTGTATTATGATAGTGACCCAATTCCCATAGGTCAAGCAGCTCAGTGTATTCATAAAATGAAGCTAAACGAGTGTGGCCAGACAACTATTTATGTTTGGGAGGTTACGGTTCCCCCATGTTATTAGATTGCCACTGGATTCCACATATCTGTCTGTAGCAACAGACCTCTGCGTGCTACACTCAGAGAAGAGTGAAGAGAAGTTCAGTGTATGGATGAAGAACTCAAGGGCCAGAGTTAACAGGAGAATCGGCAGAGAGAGCCTGAAATAGGAGTGGGTTTTGGTCTTCTGTTTTTATCTCAGCAGAAGTCTGGGGCACCGATTCCAGCATTGGTAAGGCAGCTCAAGGAGCCATTGAGAATCCAAGTTCCTTTCAACTTTGTCTTGAGTGTTACATCTGGTTCAAGAGATGCCTGTGGCCAGGCATCCCATCTGGGAGTGGGCTGGAACATGTACAACTCCCAAGCGACTTGCCAGCCAAGTCATTCTGTTTTGAAATGCTGCTCACAACTCTATCTCATGGCCACCCCTAACTAGACTCAACCACTGTGCATGGAACTAGGGAAAAGGGTGTCGGGGAGGAGAGTTCTGCCACACCCGACATGCTGAAAGACTCCACGCTTTTCTGTTGTTCTTCAGCAGATGACTCTGGGTGATTGCTTTTCAGGTGGCAAGGAGAGAGAGAGCTACAAGTGCAGACACGCTTTGCTTGAGAACCAAGGCAATAAACAAGACTCGATCTTTACAAATCATCTACTTTTCTAAGTGGAAAGCGCCTCCAGTACCTTTAAAGTACAATTTAGGATTTGCGAGAGTTTGGTTTTGGTTTTCTTCGCAGCGGTGATTAAAGAGTATGTGTGAGTTCAACAGCGTTTTTCCTTTCCATGATCTGCACGGTACAACTCAGTAACATTGTGCTTGTCAGGCATCCAACCAGCACTGTTCGCGGTTTTCCAGTCCAGTGTCTCCTAACACCAGAGTATGCGTGAGTTTTCTTCAGTAAATCTGTGGCATAAAGCAAGACTTGTGTTGCCTTTGAGCCCTGATTATCAAGTCCTGGGAACTCAAGTGCCCCCGAGGCTGCCCTCACTCCCATCTCTCTTACAACTTCAGAAACATGTTCCAAATGAGCTCGGTGCTTTCCTTGACAAGTTCTGTCTTGTGTGTGGCAAACGCAGATGGCTGTTTGCTTAGAACTGGCGCTATTGCATCCTCATGCTGGACCCACGAAGGGAGGATGATAGGCACCCCAAACAAATGAGGAAACATGACACTTTGCACAGTACCCTGTGCTCACAGGGAAGAGGGATGCAGTTTTCTCAAGGCACCTGACTTACCTCACACGCTCCTCGAGTGAACATTTGACCATCTGACCAATGAGCTACTCTGCAACTTCTCCCCAGCTGGGTGTGCTGGAGACTCAGGCACTTCCTGTAAGCACCACAGCCCACCACACCTTCCTTATCCACAGCGCTGGGTCCTGTCCTTATCTAAACCTATGCCACTCATACAAGACTTACTTCAGCTCCAGCTTTGATTTCATTACCAAGTAGCCTCTCTCTATCATGCGGAACATGCTGACATGTGTCATTGCAGCACCTCAGTGCCTGCCAACTGTTCTTCAGACAGATAACAACTCAACAGTCTCTTAGCATGGTCTGTAAGAGCCTTCGTGATTTTGCCTTCCTGTATAGGGGCAGTTCTACCCTGTCCTATAGGATAGAGCTGTCCGGTCGCTATAAGTGGGCATCAACTCAGTGGCAGTGAGTTTTGCTTCTGTTATTTTATTACTTACTTTGGCCTTTATCTCTATAACATCCAACCCCGCTCTTTAGACTTGAATGTCAGGCATCCTCAGCTCTGGTTGTTGACTGAATGTGTGTTCACTGTTTGCGTAGGCCATGCTCTCTCACCTTCTGCCCTTCCTTTGCCAGGTTCAGACTCATTCTGCCTGGCTGGTCCTCAAGAAAGCCTTCTCTGATGCATAAAACTGGACCGGACCACCTCCTTTTGATTTCCTTATGTTCCCTTCATTTTCCATTTACTTCAACATGAACCCTGAAGATGCCAAAGTTTCGGGGGTGTGGGGGGGTGTTTTGTGAACTGTTTTCAACGCAGTGCACGTAGCAAGCATTCAGTTCAGTTGTTGAACAGCTTGTAAAAGAATGAATGAATCAGCATCTCCTCACTCTCAAGTCAGATGAAATCTTTTAGTAATTAAAATTCATCAAAATTGGGTACCATAAATCAAAAGGGCTTTGCACAATTTTATTAATTAGAAGATATAGAGCTTTGATCTGAGTTATTAGATAAATGATCTTGAACAAAATTCCCAGGCGACAAACTATGTATAATTCAACTCAAATAGCCCTTGACTTAGGAGGACTGGTAACTATACTATATTCATGAGGGTAGGATTATTTAGTGTGTCAATGATTCTCCAGATCTTAGAATATTGCTTGAGACACTAATAGAGGCTCAATTAGAAAATGATGAATGACTAACTCGTCAAGACTCTAAACCCTAGATAAACAACCGCAATACAAAATAAATGCCTGTTTTCTGTCATTACTCTCATTCTTTAGCTTATGAAAATAAAACTCCACATATGGGGGGGGTGTGTGATGAAAATGGAACGGCTAACATCCCCAGCTGTTGTCTGCCCAGAGAGAAAGGTATACTGCCAACAAGTCTATTCTGATTCAGTGACCGCATAGGACAAAAACTGCCCCTTCAGGTTTCTAAGGTTGTAAATCTGTACAGAAGCAGCCTGCCTCCGCTTTCTCCTCTAGAACAGCTGTGGGCTCAAATTGGGGGTACCTATGGGTTAGGAGCTGAGCACCGAACCATTGTGCCACCAACGCCCTTTTTGAGTCAAAGAGCTGGTGACTCATGGTCGGATATGGCCAGTATCAGTTGTGTGGAATTGAGGACAGAGTCTTGGCCAATTGTCAGGGGAGCCAGCCCCTAACAAATCATCACGGGTCCGATAGGCGCAATTGTACAGCGATAATCAATAAAGATTATAGTAAAGTCATAGAGAATGAGAGAGATTGAAATAATGGAGTCACAGACACATTTCATATTAGCATGCTCACCTTCTAGATGGCCATGGTCTCAACAGTCAGGTCCACGCACAGCGTGGGCAGAGAGGGCAGGAGAGAGCAATTTATTACCAACCAAGGCTTATATATTTGGGGCGGCATCATGCCTCCTAATTACAGGTAAAGACATACGTCACAGGAAGGGGCTGTACATGTACAATAGGCAATACAAGCAATAGGAGGGGGATAAACAGTGGACATAAGTGTAACAGGAAGGGGATGAGCTAGGGGTGTGCACATGATAGGAAGGGGAGGAACTAGGGGTATACATGTGACAAGAAGGACGGACCTAGATTCAATATGGCAGCCTAACCTTGGTCATCCTTGAGTGGGTTCGGCCTCCCTGGGTCTCCTTCAGGGAAACAATCTACTACTAGCCTTATCAGAAGGGAGTGGGCCCTACTTAGGGTGGGACAGACTATACAGTCTGATTGCTCTAGATGGCTGATAGTCCTTAGGAAGAGTAACCTTTGACCTACTTTTGTTGACCTCCAAGTGTAGTGATTTGCCATGTGTAGCAAGCAGCTAAGTTTGGCATATATTTTGGGGAGACAACTTGGGAGAAATGTTTCCCACAGCCAATGGCTGATTTGGAATAATCAAATGATAGTGCCATTGTTGGTATTACAGCCTAACATCTTTAAAATGGTTTTTAAATTATTATTATTGTCTGCTGACAGCAAAGAAAAAATGATGCCCATTTTGGAACTGTGGCTAGCAGTAGACATCCCTCTTTGGCCGGGCTAGCATTTTACCAGAGAGCAGAGCAATGTACAGTTACCTCTAGTCCTGTATACCCTCTGATCTTTGTTCAGGCATTCTTAACTCTGACTCTTCCTTGCAATCAATAGTTCCATTTGCAAAAAAATGCTGTAGGGTCTGGAAAAGAGTGATCCCTGTAAAGCATTAATGCCAGCATAGCAAATACCATTGGATATGACTAGCATTCCAGGGGCCTTTAAACTGCAGCATAAATCAGACAAATGGGTAAATGCAATTGCTTTCTTTACTGTTACCTCTGTAATTCAGTGACTATAAACTTGGACCATACTTTTCCGCTCTTACCTTAAATAGGTCCGGAAGAAAGTGCTTTCTAATTGTGACTTTTTTTGTTTGGTGGTTGGCTTGCAATCTTTTCAAACCATTTAGCTTAGAGAGATTTTTTTTTTTTTTGGTGAGCCGTACTGCTTTTAGGTAGGTGGGTGCTCTTCAGCTCCGCTCAGGTCAAGAGTGGCCCACTTGCCCAGGAGACCTCAGCGATGTGCGGCGGAGGGCCCACGATGGGAATCGCTGAGAATAGTCTTGCATTGTGTTACTTATCTTCATGTGTAAGCTGACAGACAAATCACTGGTTTGGGGGAAAGCTCTTGTTTACGGACAAACGTAACTCCTTTTTGTTTATTGCTTTGTAAGTTCATGCACTCACAAAAGGTCAGTGTCAAATGCTTGAGAGTTTCTACCTTTAAAATGGTTAAGACTTGAAGTAACTCAGGCCTGAAAGCCTCAATGAACTTATTTTTGCATCTGCTGCTTCTTTTTCTTTCTTCTAAAGGTCTTCCCCACCCCCACCCCTCTCTTTTGCTCCTGTGTATTGAATGTATTTCAGTTTGATAGAATGTCTTTTCAGTATTTTGTTGATTATGTATCTGAGATTCCAGGATGTCTCACTACCCCACCCTCCCTTTTTTTTAATTCAACACGGAAGCTGAAGCTGGGACATGTGAAATCACTCACTGGAGATCAGAGATCTATTCGGCAACATACACAATTAAAAGCCAGTTCTTTGTGACCGCCAGTAAGATCTTCCACACAAGATTATGGGGAACATTTTTTTTTTGTAGTTGTATATAACCACCATCCAAAGCATTTGGTGTGTTGTCATTTTGTACTTTTTGTTAAAGAACTTAATTCTAATTAAAGGAATGCAAGTCTAACCCAAACAAATGTGCTTTGTGTAGAACTCCGAGGAGGCTTCAGAAAGTCTATGGGAAATTCTATTATCTTGTAATCCCACATTTCCATGAACTTTTTGAAGTCTTCTTAGCATTTTGCTGCTCTTGTCGGCATTGCTGTGATTTCAGATTACAACTGCCACTTGTCAGGATCTGTCAGCAATATTCGAGATCTTACTGATTGCAAATGAGGACACGATTATCTGGAAGAAGGTTACATCACCACAGGATCAGTCTCACTTTATACCTGTCTATTCTGCTTTTAAGGAACCTCAGTGGCACTGTGGGTCAGGCATTAGACAACCAAGCCCAGGATTGGCAGTTCAAACCCACCAGCTGCTCCTTAGGAGAAAGATGAGGCTTTCTACTCAGTTAAAGATTGATAGCCTCAGAATCCCACCGGGGCAGTTCTCTTCTGTACGTTAGGGTCACTATGAGTCAGAATCTACTTGCTGACAGTGAGCTTCAATATGGTTCATAAGTTGCAATTGCCTGTGTTTGGATTCTACTTCTGGCTTAATGTATGCAAACAGTTACATTGAGAAGTAGTACTTTGGTTGGTGGCCAGCAAGAACTTACAAAATGCATGGCGTTTTCCCAGCATCCCCAAATCCTATCTGAAAGAGGACACTATTTTATGAGCAGGGATGCCTTGGTAAAACACAATTCTATTTTTGAGAGGAGATTTTTTTTTTTAAGCCAATAGAATTGAATTCAGGGAATGATGAGGGTAGACATTGGGGACAGTGTGTGGTGCCTCAACAGACTGGACTGGAAAACACTCTTAAAGGCCATCGATCTTTGAACTAACTACAAGCTTTTCTTTCTTGGTATATTTTAATTTGTTCTTTGTCAGTGGCTTGATGTTGTTGCTGTTTTGTTGTACATTGTTGCTTGGGTTTGCTCTGTCTTGTTTTTGTGCATGTTATTGTCTCCGTAGGTCTGTCTGGATAGGACAGGCTGGATGAAAAATCTGGAGGAGAAAACAATGGGACTGACAGTTCTGGGGGGACATGGGAAAGGGGGAGGTGGGGGGAAGGGAAGAGGTGTTAACAAACGCAGGGACAAGGGAACAACAAG
>NW_022111369.1:5856590-5869736 GCF_000313985.2 Echinops telfairi
TTAGATTCATATATGAGTTACACAGTGGTTATATTCTATTTAGTCTGCCAGAAATATATATACTTTTTATTTTCACATAAACCATTTCTTCTTTTTTTTTTTCATAAACCATTTCTAAAAGGCAAGCTGTCATCTTTAAAATCACACATTAATTTATTCATTCATGTGTTATTAGGGGCCCATTAAAGCCAACACTGGCCATAGGAAATAAAACAGCAATACACCCTTTTCAAGATTTCAAAGGTGAGACTTATTTTTAAACATGAATGAGATAGTTAGTGCTCAAATAGCACTTAAATGTAGAAAGCAGAGTGGTGATGAAAGAAGGGGTAATCAATTTAACACAGGAGTGGTCAGGAAAAACCTTCACAGAAATGATAGGGATACGTGCTAGGGTGTCTAGCTAGCATCATGAGAATGACTTGCACAAAAGCAAGGAGCATGATGATGTCTTTTGAGAACCAAAATATGGCTGTAGCATGAGATTGTTTAAAGGGAAGTAGGGAGCATGATTTCAGACAAGTAGTCAGAGGCCCACATAATTTGAACCCTATGTAGAACATATTTTAAAAGAACGTGTTCAATATTTATGCAGCAAAACATTTGCATGTCAGTGCTCTTCACATGTGCAATGGCATTCGTCATATCCATTGTGTGGCTCAACTGCCAACTACTGTTCACTCCCAACTACGAAGGGCACTTTGGATATAGTCCCGTAGTGCTGCATCTGCTTTCACTCCAGCAAACCACGCACAGCAGAATGGAGCGGCGCCCTGACCTCTGCAGCCTCATCATGATTGTTGTACTTGACTCCATTGTTGCAGCCATGGTGTCAATCCATCTCTTTGAGGATCTTCCTCCTTTTAGCTGACCCTCTATTTTACCAAGCATGATGTTCTTTTCCAGGGACCAGTCTCCCTTGATAACATGTCTGTCGTATAAAAAAAGTAAAAATACCCAACAATGTTTTGCTCCCCTTGTTTTTAAGGAGCATTCCAAGGTAGATTTGTTCATTTTTCTGGTAGTATTTGGCATGTGTAACATATCTCACCAATGCCATTGTTCAAATGGATCGAACATTTGGCATTCGGCTTTCTTCCCTCTTCCCCATCGTTGCCCAGCTTTGGCATACTCACACAGTGATTAAAACACCATGTCTTTGGGCGGCTTTGCTCTTCAGCACTGTTAAGAGATCTCTTTTGTAGTAGATTTGCCCAATGCAAGGTATCATCTGGCATCAAATGATTCTTGACTGCTGATATCATGGCCATTAATTACGGGTCTAAGTAAAATGAAATCTTTGGCAGCTTCAATCTTTGTTGTTGTTGTTATTGGCCCAATTGTAAAGATTTTTTTTCCACAATTTCCTGGACCTCATACTGAAGGCTGTATTCTTTGATCTCCATCAGTAAGTACTTTGAATCCTCTTTGCTTTAAGCCAGCAAGGTTGTGTCATTTGCGTATCACAGGCTGTTAATGAATTTCCTCCAATCCTGATGCTGTGTTCTTCAAATAATTCAGCTTCTCAAATTATTTGCATGTTGACTACGTATGGTGAAAGGATAAAGCCTTGACGCATGCCTTTCCTCTTTTCAACCATGCATGGTTACTTTGTTCTGTCCTTATACCTACCACTTGACCCAAGTCTGGGGTCCATATTTGCGATGCGATCCATAATTTGTTTGCAAAATGGGCGTGATGACAAGTTTGGGGAAATGTACATGAGATGCTTTATCTGAAGGGCCTGGCACACTAACAGTCCTGCCTGAGATAGTGATCAATAACAAGGCCAACCAGAAAGGGAATTGCCATGGAATTGATTCCAACAGTGCGCTCTGATGTGGCAGACTTGAATTGTGCTCCATAGGGTTTTCAATGGCTGAATTTTCTGAATAGATTGTTAGACCTTTCTTCTAAGATGCCTGTGGGTGGGCTCCACTCTCCCAATTCTGTAACAGTTGAGCATGTTAATGGTTTGCTCCAGCCAGGGACTCCAAGAGCCACAAGAAGAGTTCTTGCGCTTAGCCAAGTTGAAACATTCTAATTTAGTGTCCGGCAGCAATGCAACACTGGGAAATTTCAAGTCAGGTCTCAATTTTGGGTCAATAGCAGAGCAAGATTCTATGTAGCTAGCCACCACTCAATGTGGATTTTCTTGCTGCAATGATGCTAACTGGTCTCAGGTGAGCTTCCAGATTGGGATGGACTAGGGAGAAAGGTTTAATAATCTACTTCTGAAAAATCAGCCAGGGATAGCCCTGGCTTTCAATGCTCCTAAATTGTTTGTGTGTGCATGGAGTCACTATATGCAAAAAACTATAACCCGTTAGTGTCCAATGATGTATCTGTAACAAGAATTAAAAAGAATTCATTGAATATTATTAACAGGCTGCAGACTTTGGGCATTAGCATTTCTCAGATTTGCATTTCTCTGGGTGGGCTCCACTCTCCCAATTCTGTAACAGTTGAGGAAGTCAATGGTTTGCATCAGCCAGGGACTTCAAGAGCCACAAGAAGAGGGTTTTTTTTTTTTTAACGAAACCTCTTATCAGAGGTTAAGAATGAACAGTGTTCCCCTCCAGTCCTGGTGCTTAGGAGTTCTGTTTGGACCAATGTGAGAATCGGGAGGGAAATAAGCAAAAACAAAGACCCCGGCGTAGCATACACGTGGTTGCTGTGTGTTTACATAGCATGAAAGTGTGGTAAAGGTCTGGCCTGAGAATCGAGAGGACTAAAGCCCCTTGTATTCCGCATTCCCACAGGGAATGCTCTTCTTGGGGAATATGGGAAGACATTAACTTGACTTCCCCAAAATGCTGAGTGAGACACCCATTCTTGTTTCCCTCAGCATTTCCCCTTCTGTCTGAAACTGCTGGAAGCCAAGGATGTCGTGCCATTGTTATGTTGAGAATCCTCCTTTGTCGAAATGCATGCGGAGTAAATGCAGCTGGGCCTTAGTCATAATACCCCAGGATGCACCTGATCTAGGTGCAAAGTCTGGGTACTTTGGAGAAACAAATCCACAGCAACTCACGTATAAGAGAGTTTTATGCAAAGAAAGTGTGCATCACGAAAACATCCCAACCCAATGCTGCCCAAGCCCACAAGTCCAACATTAACCCATACCTCTCAATGAAGGAGAGGTTCTGTGTGAAAGTCTCCTTTTATTTTCTATGCCCTCGCTTTCCTTGTCTTCTCATAGCCTTGAGTTTTCCTATTCTGGATTTTTCTCTACCAGGTATTTTTTTTAATACCAGTTCCCACCCCACCCCCGCCCCTCGACTTTACACCTGAATTTGAAAGTGTAAAGCCAAAAAGCAAAGTGAAATCTCTGTGTGAACTCATGGGAAACAGATCTAAAGATAAAAGGCTTCTACACTGACTTTGACTACCTCAGACTTTCTCTCGTCTGGAGATGTATTATAAATGCAGCTCGGGGTGAGCTTGGCAGCGGACGAACATTTTGTAAGAATTGATCACACCAGTCTTCGTGGTTCCATGGTAGTCAGCAGTGAATCTAATTCTACAACAGTGTAGCAAGAGATCAACTCAAACCAGCTGTATTTTACCTTTGGTAACAGCTTTATGGAGATACAATTCATATGCTGTACAGTTTGCCCTTTTATGCTTTTTTTAGTATATTCACAACTGCGTAGCCATTACCGCCTGATATGACTACCTATACCTTTTGTTTATCCATTCTACTATTGATGACCATTTGGTTATATTTTGATTATTTGGGGAATTGCTATTGTAATGTGAACTTTTGTATACAAATTTCTGCATGAATACAAACATTTTATTTCTCTTGGCTAATTCCTGGGTCATATGGAACTTTGTTTAATCGTTTATGGCACCTCCGGCAGTGTAGGAGGGTTCTGATTTCCTGCCTTATTGTTGGGGTGTCGTGGTTACGGGTTGGGCTTCTGTCTGAAAGGTCGGTAGTTTGAAACCATCGGTCCCACCTGCTGGAGAAAGAGAAGACCCTCTACTCCCGTAAAGAGGGCCAGTCCCAGGAGCGCCCAGGGCAGCCCCTCCGAGTCCTGCAGGAGAACCTGGCTCAGAACGGACTCGATGGCAGTGAGTTGCTTTTGGGGTTTGAGCGGAGCCCACCATGTGAAGCATGGGTCAGGGGACTTCAAAAAGCTCATGGAGAAATTGTTCTCTTTTCTTTCTGTTTTTTCCTGTGCTTTTGGAAGCCCTCATCCAGTTTCATTTGCGAGACCCGGGTAAGAATGTTGTACCGCAGCCCCCGGGTTGAGAGACCCGTGTAAGAGGGCCGGGTTGAGAGACCTGTGTACGAGGGCCATCAGGGCAGGTTTCTAGGTATATTGGAACAAGGGCATGTAGTTCATGTGTAGCCTTACTTTAGGGCCAGCGGTTCTCAACTTGTGGGTCGCGACCTCTTTGGGGGTTGAACGACCCTTTCACACGGGTCGCCCTAAAACCATCGGAAAACATATTTTCGATGGTCTTAGGAACCGAGACGCCCACGTGCAGATACGCCCACGTACGAGTACCCGGCGTGCAGACTGTTTCCCATGCTATAAGACAAAATTTCATTTATTTGTCATTAGAAATAAATATTTCACAATCTATAATTACGTATTGTTTTTGTGATTAATCACTATGCTTTAATTATGTTCAATTTGTAACAATGAAAATACATCCTGCATATCAGATATTTACATGATGATTCATAACAGTAGCAAAATGACAGTGATGAAGTAGCGATGAAAATAATGTTATGGTTGGGGGTCACCCCCACACGAGGAGCTGTATGAAGGGTTCGCGGCATGAGGAAGGTTGAGAACTACTGCTCTAGGGCAAGACAAAGCAGACCTGTCGGCCCCGTGGGTTAAGTGTCGGTCTGATCCTCACGCTAGACGGTGACACTGCTCCTGGGGCATGATGAGGCGTCTGCTCCTGTAAAGGGCGGCGGCGGCGGAGGAGATGTGATGAGGGAGTCAATGACTGGAGTGACGGGCTTTAAAGCTGGAAGAAGGAACCACGAGGCATAAAAGGCAGACGGTCCCTAGGGCTGGAAAAGGAAGGAGACAGTCCCTTAGAGCACCCAGAAGCAATACAACCCTGTCAAGGGCCCGGTGTGTTGTTAGCCCGGTGAGACTCATCACAGACGTCTCTCGTCCAGAACCAAAAGAGAACGAATAAATGGGTGATGCTTTCAGCCACTAGCTCACTGCCATCGAGTGTCTTATGATTCATAATGGCTGTATGGAATCGGGGTGGAACTGCTCTTGTGGGTTTCCAAGAGGCATAGAAACTCTCATCTTCCACAAGCAACGAAGTTGCTATTGTAGCAGCAACGGGAAACTAATATAGTCAAAGTCATAAAGCAATTTTCCTCATTATCAGAGTTCTCAAAGTTTAGTGTCTTCAGAGCACATCTTTTATGTCCTGCGATCAGCATTTCCATTTTAAAGGAACAGTCAGAATACTTGCCACATTAAACTCATCTCATGGGTTGGAATAAAAAAAGTTTAAGTCAAGTTTATTTCTTTCCTCGTGTATTTCTTATTGTTGGCCATTCTGTGGTTCGGAACCAACTCGATGGAAATTAGCATAACAATGACAATTTAAATTCAGACTCAATTTTCTAAAAATGTAAACTGAGCTTTGTCGATTTAAAAACAAAGTGTCTGCGTGCCCTGCCAAGTGCTAGTCACCATCGTGAGCTAGTTTTTCTTTAGCACACAGATTTGGAGAACACATGATCTCATTGCACAATCCCTTGAGAAATGTGTATCAAGAAGCAAATTAGCACTAATAGAATATTAATCATGTAAGAGTTAAGTCGAAAACTGTTTTTTACCTTTACATCTTATGGTTGTCCGTGATGCAGTAATTGTAACTTACAAGCTAGCACGTGATTGTGTGCATGTGGGGTTCTGGTGTGTGTGTGTGTGTGTGTTTGTGTGTGTGTGTGTGTGTGTGTGTGTACATGTGAGGCCCTGGTGGCACAGTCAGGAGAAAGATGAGGCTCTCTAACCCCATAAAAAGTTACAGTCTTGGAAGCCCCCCAGGAACAGTTCTAGCCTCTCTTACAAGGTCACCATGATTTGGAATTGACTTGAGGACAGTGAGTTTGCATAGTGAGTGGTCCTGCTTTGGGCTGCGATCCCCAAGAGCAGCAGTTTTCTGCCCCTTGAAGAGTTAGTCTTTGAAAGATGCAGTTTCCCGCTCCCGTAAAGAGTTGCATTCCTGGACCACTCACAGAGGCGGTTCTGCTCTGTTCATTGGCGCCGCTCCGAGCTGCGGTGGACTCGGCGGCGGTGAGTGACAGGCTGAGGTGTGCATGTGCTGACATCCAGGGACGGTAAGCCTCAGAAATAGGCCGTCTCTCCGTTTTCGTGTTCAGTCCCTGAGCGTAGAGAACGTGCTTGCAAGTTGAAGATCTGTCTCGGCAGTGGTCCTTCTTCCTGATACCTGTTTCAATCTGGGAAAACGCTATGTTCAATTTGAGCTCTTCTTGTCAGCCTGAAATCCTGTTTACATTCCTTTTGAATAATCATGTCCTTTTGGTACTTCCGATTTTAATATTTAACTTTTGGGTAGGGGTGGGGCGGGGCAGGATCTATTCTCTTATATTTGGGTCTCCTTCACCATAAAGACAAGCATGAGATCGATTTTTATATTTGCCTCTAAAGTCTGTTTGTTCTAAAGTTATTTTGGATCCAGGTTCTAGTTTCATGCCATAAACTTAGCCCTACTGTCCCCAAATATTTTCGTGTATGCTCTAGAGCAATTGCTGCCCATTTGGTATCGTGTTTGTAATTTTTTTGTAAGCGCAAAGTACGGACGTGATATTCTCTCTCCCTTTCCCTCTTTTTAAAAACTTTGTTGTGAATTTGGGAAGATTTACAGAGCAAATGAGTTTTACATTCAACATTTCAAATACTATGTTTCATGGCTGCTGATTACTAATTTCAATCCTTGCAATGTAACATCACCTCTGATAAGTCTTTTTACCTTCTGAACTGTGACCTTGATTGCTTGACTGTTTAAAGGAGTGCATACCTCCCTGGTGTTATTGTTCAGCTTATAGATCAGTCTCATTTGGCTGCACAATGGAGCCAGGGATGGGGGTGGGTGTGTGAGTTCAGTTCTAGGTCTGATAGGATGACTTTAAGGCCATGGGTTTCAGGGGTTCCATATTGAATCAGTAAGCCAGGTCTTACTATTTTGGGGTGTGTGTGTGTGTGTGTGTGTGTGTGTGTGTGTATGTGTAAGTTTAAGTGTCTTTGTGTTTTGTTCCACCTTTTTTTCCCTCCTATTCAGAACTTTCTGGCATGCTCCTTTCCATTTCAGATTGCTAGTAGCAGTTGGGCACCACCTTGTTCTTCTCGTGTCAGGGTTGTGGAGGTTGAGACTAATGTAGACCATTAGTCTGTGGACTACATCTTCAGTTTTCTTTTTTTTAAAAATCATTTTATTAGGGGCTCATACAACTCTTATCACAAGCCATACATACATCAGTTGTGTAAAGCGCATTTGTACATTCATTGCCCTCATCATTCTCAAAACATTTCCTCTCCACTTAAGCCCCCGGCATTAGGTCCTCATTTTCCCCCTCCCTCCCCGCTCCTCCCCACTCCCCCATCCTCATGAGCCCTTGATAATTTATAAATTATTATTTTGTCATATCTTGCCCTGTCCGACTTCTCCCTTCACCCACTTTTCTGTTGTCTGTCCCCCAGGGAGGAGGTCACATATAGTTCCTTGTAATCGGTTCCCTCTTTCCTACCCACTCTCCCTCTACCCTCCCAGTATCACCACTCATACCACTGGTCCTGTAGGGATCGTCCGCCCTGGATTCCCTGTATTTCCAGGTCCTATCTGTACCAGTGTACATCCTCTGGTCTAGCCAGACTTGCAAGGTAGAATTCACATCATGGTAGTGGGAGCGGGGAGGAAACATTTAGGAACTAGAGAAAAGTTGTATTTTTCATCATTGCTACATCGCCCCCTGACTGGCTCGTCTCCTCCCATCTTCAGTTTTCTTCAACCTTATTTGCTCCACTTGGTAGAGACCAATAGTTGTGAATGTTATGGTCATTCACGAGTGTTTACATCCCCAGTCACTAGTCAACAAAATAGAATGTGCAGAACATTTTCTTTGTGGACTATGTTATACCGACTGACCTTGATGTCTTTTAAGACTATGGTCTTAAGCCCCCAGGCCCAGCAACCCATTCCCTCAGATTGTTTGGTTATGGCTAAGAAATTTTCGTACTTTTTTCAAAGGTGACTTTCTTTACTTTCTGAGCTAACATGCAATTTGGTTCAAAGGTGACTTCAGAGGTGGCTTAGTGGTTTTGCATTAGCTGTGATCTGCAGAGTCAGCAATTCAAACCACCAGACACACCCCAGGATAAAGGCTCCCCCAGTAAAGAATTAGAGTCTCGGGGACTCCCAGAGAGAGCTCTCCCCTGCCCTGGAGGGTTGCTATGTGTAAGTCAGCATTAACTTGATGGCCGTGGGTTTGGTTTTGTTTGGTTCACTTCTCTCAGAGCAATGATAGTCGCGGAGGTTCCTCGAATCACACTAAATCCAATAAGTTTGGATTCTGTTACAATTTGAAGTTTGTACTGTAATGATTCATAGGAGGACTATAGGCTGTAATTGACTGATGGCAATGGGTTTGGTCTTTTTCCTATTTGCTTGCTTTAGTAACTAATTACTGGTCACTTCGCTCACAGCTTCCGTTCACCTTGAGGCTGAAGTACAGCCCAGATCGGATTTCCACACCATATGACCCTATACAATCCAGATCTTCCCAAACTTCCTTGCCGGCACCCCAACCTAAAGCATCAGTTTGATACGCTCCCCAGCTTAGGCTGTGTCTAACTTTGTTGTTTTAACCACTGCTTCTTCCCACTGACGTTCTCCCTCCTTTCTTGTCCATTTCTACAGAGGGCATCTTCTGCCCCAGGATGTATAGGGTGTTTTCTGTACACTCACTCATATATACCCATGCATCCCCATGTTTCTTTGTTTGTTGTCTTTCCAACTAGATTCGCCGGGGCTGAATTTACTCTTAGCATTGGGATTTTTTTTTTTTAAGTTCAATGGCCTACTAGTCACACTGCCAATGGATAAAGTTCATTAAATCTTAGATGGATGGATGGATGGATGGATGGATTGATGGATGGATGGATGGATGCAGTCCATAACAATTTTCATCAACAACTAATAAGTAGTATTTAGTAAGCTATAGGAAATAATTGATATTCAAGTGACAAAATGAAAAATATATATGTTTACAGATATAAATAGGCAACTTTTCATAATGGGTCTGTTCTAAGTGAGAGAATGGTTTCTGGCAAAAACTATGTGGCTATTTTATTGAAACTACTGTGCTAAATGTAGTTCTCCTTTGATCATGACTTAGGATACATGGATTATAAAAGAGATTTTCTCACCTTTTCTGAATATAAATAAAGAGAACCCGTGATGCTAAATTAACATCTGAGGGGAAGCAGAAAGAGAAAGTGGTGTTTGCAAATTAAAGAAGCTAAGTGTTCACACATTTTGATTCCTAGGTCAAATGTACCAGACTAGAATAACAGTCTTAAAAAATGATCTATAGGGACAATAAATATACTTGCAAGGCCACTCTTCATATTTTAAATTTATAAACTAAGGTCGTCAATCAGTCATACATTTTTTTTCTATGTCAGAATTTCTGGACACATGGACTTCCAGGTATGTATAAAAACTTCTAGGAAATTCCTTTTATTTTTAACATAAAAAATATCTTTATGACTATTTGGCCATTCCTCGAGTCTGTGACAAATTTCAGCCCTGGCAAGAACTCTATGAGTAAAGTTTCAAGACCCCTCCCACCTAAAAAACACCACCACCACCAAATACCTTCTTTTACATTCTTATCTATACAGGCTCCCCATCAGTTGGCACCACCTCTACTGGCAGTGGTTTGACTTGGGTTACAAAGTAACAGCCCAGCTCCTGGCAACTCCTGTGCTTGGAGGAGAGCTGTGCCTGGAGCCTTTTCAGTGGCTGATTTCTTTGGAAGTAGATCTCCAGGCCTTTCTTCTCAGGTGCCTCTGAGTGGACTTTTTCAGTTAGTACCCAAGTGCGCCGACTGCTGCCTAACCCTTGGCACTGTTGCATGGTCAACGCAGGTGGCATTCTGTATTCTCCAGTCTCTGGGACTAATAGCTTTGTAGCTTGATGATGACCTTCAGAACTTTCGATAGTCTCCTATCATTATTCAGCAGCAGTGGAGGAGCTAACTTAAAATCAAGGCAGCCTTCCCCGTTAGCCCTCTGTCTGACCTTCAGCGTGTCCCCCTAGGACAAGAGCGCCTGCAGGGGGCAGATGTCCCCAGAAGCTGGTGAGGGTTTCGGGTCATTCTTTTCTGGCTCACAAATCTCTAACAGCCGAGTTTTCGCTTTCCCAACTCTTCCTTGTACACTCACAGGAACATAGAGTCATTTAGACATGGCATGAAAGAGTTGAGGCATCTTCCCAGAGGGTTACGTTAGTAATCATCAAGATGCTCCCATGTGGCAGCTTTTTTTCCCCCTCTTCAATAGACTGGTTTGGCTCTGTAAGGATTACAATATAGCTGGTCGAAAACTTGTTGTGTGTTCTCCAGATGCATGCTAAATATGGCTTTCAGTGGGCTCCCCGGACTTTTAAAATGCAGTTCTAAAAACACTTATGTTTATACACGTGCTTTCGGAAGTATTACTGTGAAGAGTACAATAAATGCAAATCATAAGCAGAGACTCATTCAGCTACTCTGGTCCAAGTGAAAGGCGTCCTCTAGGAATGCTTTGAAACAAGGTAGTCCAGATCCCTAGGGGTGCCACGCTTCGGGGCCACACTTTGCGGAAGAAATGGAGGCAGTAAAGGATCGATCCTTTCCATTTGGGGGGGGGGGGAGGGCGAGAAGAGAAAGTGTATTTTGGAACTGGATAGTGGGGCTGACTGCACGAAAACCTAAGTAATGCAACTCTCCGTGACCTATGTGATTAATGTTTCTGATCTGTACATGTACAGAGATAAGATAGCAAATTTTAGGCTGTGTGTATTTTGTCACAATACATTTACAAGATTTTTTAAAGTATAAACATAAGCCTGACAAGGTCAAAATGCATCCGTATTTCATCTGGGTGGTCTTTATATAATCGCTGCTGTAATTCATGCATTCTCTGAAAAGTGCTTGCTACACGTCTGTGGAGGAGGGAGTGGCATGTGGTGCACATTTAACATCTGGGGAGCAAGAGGAGTCCTTGCTGGCTCTTGTTCTCAGGTGCCATAGAGTAGGCTCCGACTCCCAGCAGCCTTTGCTACAGTAGAACAAACCCTGCTCGGTCCTGTGCCATCTGCACAATTGTTGGTATGAGGACTCTTCCTCTTTTTCAATGACCTTCTCCTTTTCCAAGATAAACCTGTCTGAAGTAATAGGACTTGGCGCCTGGCCATCTTTGAGTCCAAGGAGCATTCTGATTGGTCTTCCTTCAAGATGAATTCATTTGTTCTTCTAACAGTTCATAGTACTTTCAATACCTGGTCAACTGGAAATGGCTAATTATCTGGAAAGAACACAGAACAGTGTCATCATTATTTCCCATCCGTGAAGGATTGACAGAGTCGGAGCTATTATTGGGTTACCATTGAAGCTTTAGAAGCTGGATCCGGTGGTACCATGGCTACATGCTGGGCTGCTAACCACAAGCTCAGCGGCTTGAATGGAGAACGATGAGGCAGCCTGGGAAATCATGGGTGCACTTCTCCACCGTCCTGCAAGATTGTTATAAGTTGTACGGGACCCGGTGCAGTGGTTTTGTTTTGGTCTGGGTGGTTTTTTCAATTGAGTCATTCGCGAAGTCATCTATCCATAATACATACCAACTACGCCAGCAGCAAGCCTTCATTCATCATGACTATAGTTGAAGATGATGCCAAAGAGATGCTAGAAATCAAAGGCAATTATAATCCTCTCCATTGCTCAGTCGGCTGAAAAATATTTTAATAATAAAAGTGGAAAGGTTATAATACGTACAGTCATAAATGTACATTTTTGGTTACTTGAGTTAGTGCTTCATTAGATAACTCTTCACAGGAGAAGCCTAAATTTATTAAATTCTAAACTAATTCGAGATATCACATGATTTTCACCACAAAATATTTATCATATACAATAAGCCACTTATTTTTACAAAAGCATTTACGCTTAATCAAACAAATAACAAGCTCCATTATGCACTGTGATTGAAATGGATAGGAATAGGTTGCACTTTGGGTTGCTGATCTTGAGGTCAGCAGTTGGAAACCATCAGCCACTTCTTGGAAGAAGAATAGGCCTTCTCATTTTGGTTATTTTTTTTTTAAGTTTTATTGGCAGATAAGACTTAATTATAAAATTAATCTGCATATCATACAATTCAAAAATTCAGTCATATCAAGAAGAGTTGTACAATCATTACCACAATCAGTTTTAGAACATTATCTTCCTTCTTGCACTCATTATTAGCTGCCCATTTCCCCACCACCTTCTCTGCCACACCTCCAAGAAATTATTAATCCAGTTACTTTCTCGGTAGATTTACCTGTCCTGGATTTCATGTACAGAACAACAACAACTATCATGAATAACAAAGTAAAACAGAGGGAAATGTCAATAGAAAGGTGGGCATTCTATCCCCATGAAGAGTTCGTCTGAGAAACCAGCAGGGGCAGATCTACCCTGTCCGTATGGGGGCGCTGATGAGTCAGAATCAACTCAATGGCAGTGAGTTTGGCCTGGAACTTGTTGACTAAATATAGCCTAACCATTTAGTGAGCGGTTCGTTATTTAATCACTGTCTGCTTGATTGTAGCCATGAGAATTGGGGGTTAGACTCTGGATTGCTAACCTGAAGGGCGGTGGTTCAACTTCACGAGTTGCTCAATGGGAGAAAGAGGAGATTATTCATTCCCCTAAAGCAGCGGTGCTCAACCTGTTGGTCGCAACCCCTTTTGGGGGTTGAACGACCCTTTCACAGGGGTCTCCCAATTCATAGCAGTAGCAAAATGACAGTTATGAAGTAGCAACGAAAATCATTTTATGGTTGGGGGGCTCACCACAACATGAGGAACTGTTTTAAAGGGTCA
>NW_022111369.1:5870751-5871835 GCF_000313985.2 Echinops telfairi
TTTGCTTATGCCCCATTTGTCTTAAGTGATCATGTAGGTAAGGTATGCATCATGGAATGCCAATTTACTAGAACAAAGTGTTCTTGCATTGTGGAAGTACTTGACTGGAGGCCCAATTCGACAAGTCTTTATGAAGCAATTCTCCAACTGCTGAGTGTCATTTCCTAGGGGGTCAGAGAGTAGAGTTTGCCAACTTCAGTGAGTGATTTAGTCAGTGCTCATTTATAAGTCAATTATTTGGCAGTGTTCTCCAACGAAGTCACTTGCAGTCACTGCAGTAGGTGTGTGGCTTGTGTAAATAGTGTGTTGGCAGATCCCTTATGAGTCAGCAATAAATGCCAGCATTTGGTGGAATAGGAAGCATTTTACAAATAATGTTCTTGAGGTTAATGTGTTTTTTTGGGGGGAGTATTTCTTACAACTTCTCTACCCCTTCCCTATTGATCTAATTAATTGGATGATACCCACTTGAAGAAAAACACTGCTTTTTTCAGAAAACGTGTGCTCAGGTGCTTATATGGTTAGTAAGGCCTTTGCTGCTTTCTATTGACTCAAAATCCTCTTGAAGTTCATTCTGATGCTGTTGTTGCTTCTTTTTGGCATCATTATGCTTGCTAACTTGTACTAGGTATGGCAGTAAACCAGCAGGCTAATTGGGGACATGGAGATTCTACTATTTATATTGATTAGGGAGTTCCTTCTGGGAGCCCTACCAAAACCTGGGTAGCAAAGCTCAGAGCTCAGAATGTAGTGAACCTCTTGAGATACTGCCCTGCCAGATGTTTTGCAGAAACAATGGCTGGCATGTGTATTTTCTTCCATAGCTAATTACTTTTAATCATCTTGATTATGAAAGTTTATACCTGATACGATTGACACATTGATTAGTGTGCTTCTCCTATGTGGACTTTGTCACTTCCCTGCTCGTTGGCCACTTTTTAAAGTTCAAGTCTTTAAGACCCCAGACACCATATCTTTTAACAGCCAGGTACTATCTTCACCACATTTGCTAATGCACCCATTTTGTCTTCAGCAATCATATCGGGAAGATGAGTATCACATAGTGCCAGGTTATTAGAACAAA
>NW_022111369.1:5873175-5890210 GCF_000313985.2 Echinops telfairi
ATACCTGTAATCCTGACTTAAAATGTTCTGACTATAAGAGAAATGTGTTTTATAATTGGTCAAATAAGGATCCCGAAATATTGTACACATTATATTTGGTTATTAGCTCCCTAAATCGGGAACCATTCCGATTTTTATTCCACGCTACCAACTGGGTTACAGTTCACTTGCCCTGCTGAGTATTTATGGTTCACATTTGTTCGATAGCTTTCCTCTGCTCTGCCTTTTCCCCCTCATGTATGTCCTATAAATAGATGAAGAGCTTTGATTGTATTCATATTCAAGAATTTGGGGCACATGTACTTCATAGGTGGTTCTCAGTGCTCCCTATTACGTTGTATGGTGTCTGGCGACTGCGACTGCTATTATTCCTAATACTGATACCTAATACAGGCCTGCTTTGGTGGAGAGCATTTCAAGAATCTATGTTGGAGAGTTAGACACCATGTTATAGCTTACCTTGGAATGTTTCACATCGTCAAAGATGACTCTAAGGCCAGCCTATTTTAATAACATTCACCCATGGTCTTTATTTTCCCAGGACACAACTCTTTTACCAATCATTTATTTCCAATTAAGTTGATTCTCTTGGAAAATTTAGCGATTAGTGGGCTTATCAAACTGTCAGTGTTCGCTCAGGAAACTTGGCGTTGCTATATTGTGAGCATTGTCAAATCCATGGAACTCGAGAAGAAGGGAGACAGAAGCCTGGCATGGTGCTCAGTGTGCTTCCGGTTCTGCTTCTGATGGCCTCATTTGGCAAGGAAGGTCTCCACAGAAAGGCATGTCCAAAAACGGACCAACCACACTTCCTCCCTGCCACGAGGAGGGCACATCCCCGAGAACTGTGCCTTCAAAAGGAGGAGAATTGGTAGAAAGAGTTGATGTGTTGTTGTTAATAAACGGGATTGCTTGAAGTTAAGTAATGCGTAAGCTTTTTTGTTGTTCAGTTTTCTATTACGGGAAGAAAACTGGTTGCTGCAAAGAATTGCTGGAGGGTTCTTATTTCCTAAGCTTTTGTTCACTGTCTGTTCGCAGGAAGAAATCGTTCCTGTTCTCTGCTCTGTATGCTGCCTTTATATTTGGTGGCCGGCACCTAATGAACAAACGGGCCAAGTTTGAACTGAGGAAACCATTAGTACTCTGGTCTCTGACCCTGGCAGTCTTCAGGTAAGTTCGTCTCATTCTCCTATCGGATGAACCGGTGCATCCGACTTCAGGACAGACCGCAGCCTGTGGGTGTGTCCTTTGAGTATTGAGTACCTTGAGGACTCACAGACAAGCCCAGCTGAGAGAACAGCCTGCATTGCAAACCAAGCTGCCTTGCTGGTCATTCCCAGTCGCTTTCTTTTGAGTGCTCTCGGGCCATCTTCTGTCTTGTCCACATGGATGGTGCACGGATCCCACCCATCTGTTTGGGACTGAAGCGCTGCCTCCATCCCGTTATTTCTGCTCCATAAATACAGACGAAGGGCTTCCCGGAAAGCCACAGCAGGAAAATGCTGGAGTCTAGTGTAGGGTGTCGGGCTCAGGTGTGATGGACATGTTGTTCTCGAGTAGTCCAAAGATGGCCCTCCAACACCGGGCATGTGTTGGTGTCTGCGCCACTGGGCCAGAGGACACTTTGTTCTGCATGCTCAGGAGCCTTGCTCCAGCCAGACGCCTACAGCCCCCTCAAACACAGATGCTCATGCACCCTTTTCGACCGCATCTGGCAGAACTCACCACACAGGCTGGTGGCACGGATTGGTCTGTCTCTGGATACCTGTCAGCCACCACACCAAACGCGTTTCTCCAGAAGCTGGAAGGAGTCTTTCCAGTTTTGTGATAATTTGGTTATCTCAGCAATCGCAAGATTAATTAGTACACAGCTGGCATCCAAGCAGGTGCCCCTAATTTATCTGCAGCAATAACAGAGGCACCTGTTCTATATCGGTTTTTGCTTGTCAAAAGCAGCAAGTTCATAACAAGGCTTTGGGGACAGGTGGGAGCCCGGCTAGACTGCAAGTTACGAACGCTCCCTTTTCACATGTAGGAATGTTTCGTTGTATGTTTCCTATTGTGTATGAACTGTTTTACCACGACACACATAGCTGACGTCACAAGAATCCTAGCGTTTCTCTGTGGGTTATGGAGCACCTCCAAGTCCGGAGAGAAAACCATTGTGGCAACCATCGTGGCCACCCTCTGCTTGGTTTCTTTATTTTGAGAACTTTCTGGCCACCTCTCCGTCTTGTCCAAAGTCATCATGCAATCGTCCAAACTTTCACTTAGGACTGAGGTGAGCCAGGGCTTCAAGTTCCTTCTACATTTTTAGGAAGTTGGGGAAGGGACATTACATAAAGACCAATTTACTTACCTAGCTTATTGAAAATGATCAGACGAGAAGAATTTCCCATACATCCCAGTGATGTTATTATACATACCTTTATTATGTTAGATCTTTGTACCTAAAATGCCCATTTCCTGCAGCTTCAATGTATACCTTCGATTTGGTATGTTTTATAAAGCAATTAAAAATACATTTTTAAAAAAGCACAAAACCCCATGGCCATCGAGGCAATTCTGACCCCTAGTGACCCTGTGCCGAACTAATCTTTAGGGAAGCACGTTCTTTCCCAGGGAGTGGCTGGTGGGTTTGAACAATCAGCCTTTCAGTTAGCAGCTGAGCATTTAATCACAGTGCTCCCGGGGCTTCTTTTTATAAGGCTTTCTAAGGCTTGAGGTACTCATGATTTGGGATTTGTCATTAAGAGACTCCTCTGTAGTCTGGGCCAAGTCATATAAAGTAGCATCTTCCTTTTTCCTTTACATCGATGTTTCACGGGGTATGCCCTACCTATGCCCTTCTGTTGTTTGCAGGGGGGATGTATCTTGATCCAAAGGAGGCCTTTCGGGATTTTTACCTATTTTCAATGTGCCCTCCGTCTGTATCTTTCGTTTTTTAAACTTTTCACACATCTAAACAGACCACAGTCTACAATACGTTTGGTTCCCCTGCTTGTTGGTTGGTTTGTTGTTTGAGGGCTCTGACTCACAGTGACTCTGCTGGACAGAGTAGAAGCGGGGAGGATTCCCACGGCTGCTGCCATAGCCAAGCAGGCTGCCACACCTTCCTCCTGCAGAGTGACTGGTGGCTTCAGCCTGCTCATTCACAGCCGGGCACAGAACCAGGACTCCTGTACTCCTACTTAGCATTCACTCCTCCTAGATGATTTTGACATGATAAGGTCAGAATGTGTCTGGTGGAGTGTGTCTGGTTAGGTTCGACCGAAAAACAAAACCAGTGACACTTGTATGTGATTTATATCAAGAAACAGGTTGCAGAGAAAGGTAAGTCCAGTCTGGTTCAAGTCAGGCTTCTGGATGCTGACAAACAGGAAGCAGGATCATGAGGCAGAGCCATTGGGGAAGGGGAGCAGGGAGGCACAGGCTGGTGGATACCGAGGTCAAAGTCCGCCTGGAGTCATCAGGTGAGACAAGAGGATCTCAAGGACCAGACATAAGACTGAGCTTGGCAGGAGG
Organism: Echinops telfairi; assembly: GCF_000313985.2. Taxonomy (NCBI): domain Eukaryota; kingdom Metazoa; phylum Chordata; class Mammalia; order Afrosoricida; family Tenrecidae; genus Echinops; species Echinops telfairi. The sequence continues at coordinate 5,876,701 of NW_022111369.1, forward strand.
GGAAGGACCAAAGAGGATTCCACTGCCCCACCTCTCTTATAGTAAAAGGCTTATCATACCAAGAAAATGTCATCAGGCTGCAATTCAGTTGGTACCGGTAGGTTAGGATCCATCCCTACACCAACTCAGAGTGTCTAAGGTGACATAATCCCTAACCATCACTGGTGTCCTGTAGAGTCACTTTGCGTTGGGTTTGAGTTATACCTGTAATCCTGACTTAAAATGTTCTGACGATACTAGAGGTGCGTTCCTGTAATTGGTCAAGTAAGGGTCTCAGAGCGTTTGCTATGAGCCAGGATGGCTTTGATGGCACACTCAGGGATGATTAGATTTTCATGGTTATCTCAAGTGATTTTTTAAACCATTATTTGCAAGGATCTAGATCCAAATGAGACCCATACATTTCTATCGGTTGATCTCTTTTCATGTACAGATTCTTTCTTCACTACCCTTTGAATCTCACCTTTGAAGAAACCAGGTTATTTTCCTCTCAGTTTTCCCCAGAGCAGATTGTGTGGATTATTTTCCAATTTAGTATTTGACAAGTGGTCCTACCAGAAGATATTTGCCTTTCTCAACTCACCCCACCAACCCACGGTTAGTCTAGTCTGCCTCTCAGTGACCCCACGGGGCAGCATAGAACTGCTCCTTTCCATTTTGAGAGTATAAACCTTTACTGGGGCAGACAGCCTCATCTTTCTTGAAATCGCTGGAGGGTGTGACCTTGCAGTTCGGGTCCTACCATTTGACATGCTTTATCACCAGGGCACCCTGATAATTATTACGTTATCCTGAAATATCTCTGTGTGTCAGAGATATGTTACCAAAAAGGCAGCATGAAAGCTCGATACTTTGTTCACATTTAACATGTTCCTCAACACTATCCCCTCAAATGATTTCATTACCTAACATGTGAACGATAAAGTTACTATATATTTAATGTTTTTACCTTCAGTGATCTTTTGGATGTGTCTACGGCCATTGCCGATATTGTTCTTTTAGTGATAGGTTATCTCATCTGGGACAATGGGAGTTTCTTCAAGTTAAAGCCCTTTCATACGAGGAGTGCTCCAAGTTTGACTTTGGGCATGACACCTCTTTTAGGCTTCTTTTGTAATTTTGGTCCACAGTTGGAACCAGCATTTTCCCCAGGAGCTGTCGTTCCTTAGAGCCATGAGGATCCAAGTTAGAGACAGGGTCACTGCAGAATTGACTTGAGGGCATTGGGCAGGCGAAGTGCATTACCCAGTAACCAAACTTTATCTTGCTTATGTTTTCCACCACATCAAAGATGTGAAACCGTGTGGAATTGTTCTCCACAGGGTAGTAAGTAAGCACAAGCCAGTCCATGCTTACTTTGTTTCCTGGGTGTTCCATCCCTGTGAGGGGCTGTGAATTTGAAAAGAGACGTTGTTTCTGTGCGTGGCTGGGGGAGAATCAGATGGCAGCCATACCCTAGAAGCAGACTCTTGGATATGGTGCAAAAATGTGCAACTGCTCGCTACAGATTCGTCAGTAAGCAGGAGTAGACTCATGCTTGCTTGTTTTGTAGTCCAACAATGGCAACAGGTTAATCTGGGCAGTTGAGTTCCCTGCATGGTACAAAGACTTTAACATGCTCAGCTGCTTACCGGAAGACTGACGATGCCTTGAAAGAAAGGCTTGGCCTTCTACGTCCTTCAAAAGAATCACCTTTTGAAGCTCGTATGGAACCCAGCTCTACTCTGAGACACATGGGGTCAGTGGTAACTGGCGCTGGGTCTGGGGGTGCTCCTTTATGCTGTTAGCTCTTCTTTCTACACCTTCTCAGAAGTCAAACGTGGAATCTGCCCCTAAGTTGGTGCTAATACATATCATTCACATAGCAGACTAGCGAGTTCTCATTCTTTTTCCAGTGTCAGCCAATCGTTCTCCTTGTTTCATAAGAGGCAGACCATGGTCACCAAGTACCCTACGACTAACTTCAGATTTTGAGTCGCCTTGCTCCCTCTTTGATTTCATGCTTTTTTTCAATAACTCACTTTATTGAGGGCTCTTACATCTCTTGCAACAATCATACATCAAGTATATCAAGCCCTGTGGTACATATGTTACCACCATCATTTTCAAAACATTTTCTTTCTACTGGAGCCCTCGCTATCAGCTCCTCTTTTGTTCTCTCCCTCCCCCACGCTTCCATCCCCATGAGCTTTTGCTAAATTATGAATTACTATTACTGTCACACTGTACACAGTCCGCTGGCTCCCTTCCCCCATGTTTCTGTTATTCGTGTTAGTTATGTTACCTACTTCCTCTGCATTTTGAATAAAACATAAAGTGAGCCAGAACTACATGGAAGAGCACAAACATGGACAGCCTAGTCTTTTGTAAAGAGTTAATTGCAATATTCTAAGCTGGAAATTTGAAAGCATGGGTAATGGAATTCTATATGTTACTAACTGAACATGGTATATTGTGGCTCCTTTACAATTAAAAGAATGTCGGCCAACAATTAATTACGTGAAGCAGGCAACCTAGAGAAGACAACGTTTATGCCTTTTATATGATAACATTTATGAAAATCTTAATCCTAGACATAAAACATCTATCTGTTCATTAACACATTTAACTATTTGTAGAGGTATTACTGGTAGTTAAATGTGTTCATGAACAGATAGAGGAAAATTCTTACCAGTATTTATTTACCCTGGTGCCTAATATAATCAAACACCACCGCTGAATCACGGTGCATGTGGAGCTTGGTTCTTAAAAACTAGGGACATAGAAATAAAAAGGACTTCAATTTTTTCCTGTGATGTGTCATTTAAAATGAATGCAGTAGCTAAGATAATGTGGATGATACTTGCTGTTTATTTTGTGCTTTGGTTTTCCTGCATTTAAAGAGTTTTCTAAAACCAATCACATGTGTGGGTAGTTATTTCTCTCCTTACCTTTCAATCCCCACATAGTGTTGGCTACTTTCCTTTGACATCCAGGATCTTTGGCTACACGAAGTTGATATAAAACATTCATCAAAAATGTGCTCTCCTCACTAATAGATATTTGGATGAATTGTAGTAAGAATCTTCTTAGTTGAAGGATAACTAATTATTACAAGGCTAGGGTTTTTTTATTAAAATTCTTCTCTTAAATTAATTCATACGTTTTCCCATCCATCCATCCATCCATCCATCCATCCATCCATAGTGTCTAATATAAAAGTATATCATACTCATGAGACTTCCCTGTATTAGATGATCTGCAATTAGTGGTAGCTTAAGGGTCTAATATGCACTCCTTCCGTGTGCCTCCCTGCACCGTAAGATAATGGAATTGATTGACTGATACCGAAACAAATATCCTCCCTTGATGACCAATGTCCTTCAGAGTGTGGTGGGGTCTTTTTTATTTGTTTGGTTCATTTTGTTTTGTTTTTTCATTGTACTGTTTTGGCATGAACAGGCAAAATATTCTTATTCTCCTTTTTTTTTGACCTTTGAGTTTAGATGGAAAATAATAGCAGAATTCATAGAAGCTATCCTCGGTGTAATTTATTGAAAACTGCACAGGCTTTGATGATTAGATATGACTGTTTATGTTCCCTGAGGCCCAGAATGGATTTCATTTAAGAATGGCTTCTCTGTGGTTCACTTTTTAAAACCAGAGCCAAACCATCCACTCTGGTGAGTTGATTCGTCTTTGTAGACATGCCTGCCCTGTCCGTCCAGCAGCCTCTTCCAATCTATACCCTGTCCAGCCTGAGGATCAGCATTTTTTTTAACTTGATGGCCCTAGATGTTTGACCTTTTCCTTAAGGTAAATATTTAGGGGGGAAATTCTTGTGGTGATTTGAATGAGTAAATCCTTCAGATTAGTTAATTCTTGATTGAAAAGGAGGCACAGTTAGTGTCTGCCTTGTTAGATGATAAGACAGTGAGTCCCAGATGTACACCAAGGTGCCTAGCACCCATTCTCACCTCTGCTGAATCACTGAGTCTAATTGCTCTGACAGCTCAGTGGAGCTACTACAGTTCATTTGTAAAGGATACTTATACACGTATTTAATACTTTCAAATGCCTCCAGATTGGAGGAAGATGTGTGTGCATCTGATACGAGCAGACTTGACCAGTTACCTGTCCAGCGGTGTTTGCTTCAGCACAGCAGTGTAAGGAGCTCCCAGGTGCCATCTCGAGGTCCCTGACCCAGAACGGATCAAAGCCGGTTTCTAGTCAGCGTACATTCTCATGAGAGGATGACTTGGCGCTGCATATTTATATTGCCAGTATCACACTTGTTTAAAATTTGCTTACTACAGTTTCCTGGTAATTCACTCTGGCCTCAATTGTTTTATGCTTTATTTGCACAAAGCCAGGTGTTTCACGCTTTGTAATTTGACTTCTTGCCTGGTTATTAACCAGCAGTTTTCAATTGAATCCCATTTTTGCTTTCTGGCCTATTTCATTGTTATTAAAATTTATCTCAAAGTTAAGTATAAATTGTGGTTAGATGAGTAGGAAATTATTCCACCTTTCCCCCTAGAAGGACTTTGATGAACAAAGCACTTTATATACAGCACAGAACACTCTCTCCAGAAAAAGCATATTTAGCTTTCCAGAGCAGGTGACTGGTTTAATCAAGTCATCGGATGTCTGGTATCTACTGACAACAACATTTACACATCAGTATTTAGTACCTGAAGAAGTTACTACCAGTTGCCTCATTTGAAAGGCCAGTAAACATATAATAAAGCCAACTGAACGACTCAGATGGGAAAAGCGTGGCATGTTAGAACCTGTGTTGGGGACATCTTTGTTCTGTGAAAAATGGTATCATGAAAATGACAAATTTCAGAACACCTCGATTAATTTAGATACAAGTCTCTCTTGTCCTGTTTTATGGTTGCCGAAAGTGGTCCCACTTAATTCACAGAGATAAATGATCTAAGCAGTGATGGCTACATAAACTATATAAGTATTATATGTAAAACACAAGCTCATGTTTTATGGATAACACATTGTAAATTTCACATGTTTAAGGAAATCACCCAGAAGGTCAAGGGAACAAAGAAAGAAAACCAAAAAAAACCTCCCAAGTTCACTGAGTTTCCAAGACTGTAACTTTTTTTTAAATCGTTTTATCGGGGGCTCATACAGCTCTTATCACAATCTGTACATCCATCCATTGTGTCAAGCACATTTGTATATATGTTGCCACCATCATTTTCAAAACATTTGCTTTCTACTTGAGCCCTTGGTATCTGCTCCTCATTCACCACCTTCTCTCATGAACCCTTAATAATTATTATTATTTTGTCATGTCTTACACTGACTGATGTCTCCCTTCACCTACTTTTCTGTTGTCCGCCCCCCAGAGAAGGGGTTATATGTAGATCATTGTGTTTGGTTTTCCATTTCTCCCCCCACCTTCCGCTTCCCCTCCTGATATCGCTACTCTCATTATTGGTCCTGAGGAGCTTAATCTGTCCTGGATTCCCTGTGTTTCCAGCTCAACTGTAACTCTTAATGGGAGTAGAAAGTCCCATCCTTCTCCCCAGAAGACTTTGAACTGCCGACCTTGATGTTGGCAGCCCAATGTGTAACCACTGCAACTCTAAAAGCGAAATGGTGAGTATTTAAAAACAGCAAGCTGCTGAACAATACTGGGCTTAGGAAAAGTTTGTTAATTTTCATAAGAATGTTTATCACCCACAAGTTGACAGACGGCACAGAACTGTCTGTCAGGACGTCCGGATGGTGAGTATCTGTGATGCTGGGTTAGGAGACGCAAATGTGATCAGGGAGACTAGGAAGGGGCTTCAAGTCCTTCAGTTTAATATCTATATTATTATAAACCAGTCAAGCAAGTTGAAAACATAATTTTTTTTAAAAAATCTCTTTTTCAGCAGAGATAGTAACAATTGTAGCCAATTTATAAGATTATGTTAAAACATAATCTTATGTGCATTTATAATAAAGCGTAATCTAGGTGCATTAAGTAAACCAACTTGTATCAAAATGGAAACACTGTATCCTCTTGATCCCTCCCCACTCATAGTGGACATGTAACTAGAATGGAGAGCGTCTTTTGTTGTATGGACACCTGGTGACAGACTGGGTCAGGCTGTCAGCCACAAGGTCAACAGTTCCACATCACTAGCCGCTCTGAGGGAGAAAGATGAGGCTTTCTACTCCTGTAAAGAGTTACACTCTCCGAAGCCCACCGGGGGAGCAGTTCTAGTCTGTCCTTATAAGGTCAGGAGGACCCGGAGTCCACTCGATGGCAGTGAATTTGGATTGTGAGCCTGAGTTAAGTGCAATAATTAGTCTGAGACTTTCTTTTCTGCCCATTTGTCATTTATCTCCTGCTGACTCTGTCATTAGTGTTTGGAGACTTTGGGTCACAGAGCAGGAGCCCTGGAGGTGCTGTCGGGTAAGCGCTGGCCTGTTAGCTGCATGGTTGGCTGTTCAACCCCACAGAAAGAGGAGGCTATCTGCTCACTTAAAGATTGATCATCAAGGAAACTCAAAGAAGCAGTTCAACTCCATCTTCTGTAGCGTTGAGATGAGCCAGGATCGACACCATGACAGAGGGTTTGGTTTGGGCCAGATGGTACTCTTGGTTGGCCTATTTTTAATCAAGATCTGGTAGATCTTTATGCTAACATCAGCTTTAAAATCCGACCTTATCTCTGTTCGTGCTTTGTGTCTTTCCTTCCCTCATGCGCGTGCGCTGTTTTATGAAAGAAACGGTAGGAAGTGCTCATCGCTCAAATGCCTTCGTTCTGATGCAGGAATCACAATCGCAGTGCCTTCTCTGTCAGTTTTACACTCACAGCTAATGGGCATCCACTCTTCTCCGAAGGCAGAGTGCATCAAAGTTTGCCTTTCTTTGCAGATTCAAATGGATTTTTTTCCTCCCCTTACATTGCCTATTTGTTTATTGAAAAATTCAATCATTGAGACTAGGAATGACACTGCATCCTGATGGCTTGAAACGGCCAGGCTGTGTCAGAAAGATAACAGGACAGGTTTCTCCCTCCTGTATCCTGGAAAACAGGAGCCCTGGTGGTGTGGCGGTTACAGGGTGAGCTGCTCACACAAGGTCAGCAGTTAGAAACCACTAGGAGCTCCATGGAAGAAAGATGAGGTTTTCTACTCCTATGAAGAGTGCCAGCCTTGGGAACACACTAAGGCACGTCTCCCCTGTCTTAGACGGTCACGGTGAGAAGGCTGAGTCTACTTCATGGCAGTCCGTTTGCACATCGAAGAGGGAAGGGGGAGGAGCCCAACAAACCAGCAAAGCGAAAAGCTTCATATAGTCGAAGCAAATAAGCCCACTGCCATCAGAGAAATAATCCCTGCCTTCTCGTGGCGTCGTGACCCCAAGCCTCCGCCTCATAGACTCCGTGTCGAACAGAATGACATGGGGCCAGGTCCTGTCAAATCTGGGCAACCACTCATGTGTCTGAGCCCATTGTCACAGCCCCGTTCTTCCGAAATTGCCTGCCTTCCTTGACGAGGATACCACGGTAACATTCTCATCAATAAAAAAAACAATCTCTGCTATCAAAGTTTAGGGCCTTGTTCTGCATTTGCAGTTGTACTTGAATCTGTCGACCCGAGCACTGCCATTACACTCAGCTTACATAGCAGCTTTGTTATTGTTCATCGCTAAACGAGGCAAACGGCTTGAAGCTACAAAACAAAGCAAGCCCTTCTCCCTGCTGTCCCCACACGCTGGACGTGTGTGCGCATCACATGTTAGGCACAGGTGCTGTGCGCTCTCTCCAGCCCCCAGAGACATCGGCAGGGGAAACTCTCGTAAATCGCTGCTGGGGTGCCGCACCCCCACCCCCGATCAACTTCCAGTGCTGCCCCTGGGGTTCCCAGAGTCTCCTCTCCTCCTAAGGCCTCCACAGGTTAGCAGCTACAGGTAATAGAGAGGAGTTACATGGCACTAGTACCTCCTTGTCACTCTTTAGCTTTCAGATGCCTGAAACTCGATTTTTTGTCAGAAAAGGCTCTGGCCTCAAATCTCGGTAAAATGGCACTAATGGAATCGCTTTTCGCCTTTTGAAAAACGGAAAGAAATACTAAAAATAAGAAATGGCAACTCTCCGTCAGGCTTTTACACGGGAGTCCATCCATCCCAGTTGGCTCTAGACAGTCTGTGTATTAGGCCAGTGTCTCCGTGTAATTATTCATAGCTCCTCTTTTACACTCAAAACTGCCCCGGTTTGGTGATAATGAAATGAACCTTCTATTTTTTAACCTGTGGAGAATTTGTGTGGGCTCAGTAAAACAGAAAAGGGAAGAATACTAAAGACCATTTGCTGCAGCTCAGCCCCTAACAAATCTGGGGTTTCAGACGAGGTCAACAAGAAACCACGGTTCCAAAGATTTGACTTACCATCACTTGGGTTTAAAATATTGAGACAGAATCTTTTATATATATATTCTGTTTACTCCCAAATCTTACCGTGGTTTTCCAAGGGAACATCATCAGGTCATTCAAAGTATACAAATAACGCCTTCAGTCTATCATCAGGTGGTATCAATTCTATTTATTTATCGTTTTATTGCCATATAATTCACACAACATGTAATTCAGTAGTTCCATCATAATAAAAAACAGTTGTAAAATCATCTCCACAGTTTTAGAACATTTTCTTCTTCTAGTCACGGTTGTCAGCTCCCCATTTCCCCCCAACCTCCCTTCACATAACACCCCAAGAAACCATCAGCACAGTCAAGATACCAACACCTGCACCACCACCACCACCATCTACCCCTCTGCCCAAATCCACTGCAGTCCGCATGGTAGCAAGGCTGTTCACATCCCTGGTCTGTGGTCAGAGGAACTCACTGGAGACTTAATCCACATGTGGACCCTGCAAATGGATTTTTGGTCCCCACTGTCTTCCGTAGCCTTCTGCACACTGGGTGTTAACAATTTAAGCTCTGATGCCACTCCCTCCTTTGGATTTGGATTTTATTATGTATAATCTTTGAATCCCACAGGCTGGTATGTTTCTTCCATGTCGGCTTACTTGGCACCACACTTAGATGGAAGCTTGTTTGAAGACAAGTGTTTAAGACCGACCCCAGATGGTGTTTGTTTTAATAGTCAGCACCCATATCTTTAACAAGTCTTGTTTTTCAATATCTTGAATAACTTCCTGTACCTCTTCATTTCCATGCTGGACCCTCCAGTCCTGTGGTTTCTTCACATCTGAATAAATGCAGCTGTTAAGTGGTATGACTTCCGGGATTTCTATATTCAAGTCACTTTACATTCTGCATCATTTCTTTGGTTAAACTTCAGTTGAACTCTGTTGCCAATTGCTTATGACCCTTGGGAAACCGGCCTTAAGAAATGACCACCTTTCTTTAAACTACTTTTTCACCAGTGACCAAGACTCATTTTCCATCCAAGCCCACATAGTATGTCTCTGTTACTGCTCACTAAACATAGTATGTCTCTGTTAATGCTCACATTTGCCCATTTCTAACTTTTCTTAGTCTTTGCACTTGGTCTTTTCGATATCATGTAAGTCGGATATATAAGGGACTTCAAAAGTTTGTGGAACAGCTCCATTATTCTAATTGCATTGTCCCATGACTTTTTGGAAAGCCTGATATGCACTGTCTTACTGAGGAACTTCCAGATAGGCTGATTTTCTGCATCGACAATTGTGGCTTGCTGTCTCTAGACTTAACACGCACAGTTCCTGAATTAGTGAGCAACTCACCCGTGGCCAGTAGTCTTTCAAGCAGTTCATTAAGCAATTAACTGTCTGTCCCCACATGTCTTACTCATCTAGTCCTGCTAGCACAGAAATACCACGAATAAGTCCCTTTAAGAAACATAAATAGGGCAAGGCTCTGTTTGTCAGCTCTGGGGGAAGGTCTCCTCATCTCCCCCAGGTTCTGCTCCACCACATTCTTCATGTGGCTCCATGTCTTCCTTCCCCTGTCACTGCTTGCTATTTAATCTCTTATAGCTCAAGAGATTGACTCCAAACAGGCCCCCCCCCACCCCACCCCCGGCACTGACCTGCTTCATTAACATGACAAAGGACCCCAGTTCTGAATGGAACCATAACCAGGAGCGCCGCTTGCTGTCATCCAATTCCGGATCCCAGGAGGTGCAGAGGTGCCTCTCTTCATGGGAGCGCTGGTGCTTTCAGCCTTGTGGGTCCCAGTCCAGCTCTTCCCAGCACATTCTAGCTGCAGGTTAGGATTTACAGCGTGTCTTTTAGGGGGGGCACAATTCAGTCCCTCAGTGAAAACAGGCTCACTGTCATGGAGTTGATTCTGCTCATAGTGACCCTATAGAATAGAGAAGAACTGCCTAATTGGGTTTCTGAGGCTCTTCAATCATTATAGGAACAGACATCCTCCCTCCTCTTTTTCCTTCGGAGCCACTGGTGGGTTTGAACTGTTGACCTTGTGGCTAGCAACTCAATATGTAGTCCACTGCACCACCATATTCAATCCATAACACCATGCAATTTATGTTTTCAGTCGTTATACTTTTTATACTTTATTGGTCTTTCTTGTATCACCTGGTGGCAGAGTGAGCTCTAAGTGGGCTTGCTAGCCAGGATTTAGGGTACGAGAGAGACCTCAATCTGAAAAATAATTTAAGGAGAATATTTATTAAACCCTAATAAATAAAGACAAGCCAAAGACACATCTGAATGAAGGAGGCCATTGGTATGAGCCCAAAATGGCTTCCAAGGATTCATAGCCACACTGCTGAAAGAAGGCATGGAATGCCAAGAAAGCTGTCAGAGACTCATGATTGGTGGCAAAACAATGCATCCCAGTCACAGGTGGGATACAGAAATGGGGCCAGGGCCATGATCAGGACTCGTACATGAGGTTAATTGGATGACCGTGCAAGACCAATGCAGTTGGCATGACTCATGACTGTGACCCTCAGTGCTCTGGGGCACCATCAAGGACATAGCCCAAAGGAAAACTGCCCCTCTTGGGCTGGCTGGAGAAGGAGTGATGAAATCCGCTTTCCAATACACCCTTCCTAAGGGCAAGACAGTTCTCATCCCTAGTAAATGGTCAGAAGGGATTTAACGGAGCCTACATCCAGGTGAGGATCCTGCAAATGGATTTGGGATTTCACAGTCATGCACAGTGAAATACAAACGGGGTACTCAGAGTTGAAGCTCTGATACAACCCAAAATTCAAACCCACTAGTCGCTCCCAGGTGGGGAAGATGAACTGCTCCCATAAAACTTTGTAGTCTCTTCAAAACCCTTAAAGAGCAGTTTTGCTTTGCTTCGTGGGTTGCTATGAGTCAGAATCAGCCGTGTGACTGTGGGTTTGTTTGTTGATTATCTACTGTCTCGGGCCTGCCCTGATCCAGTCTTTATTTGACTCCTATAAAAATAGAGGCTTCAAGAAATCAAGAATGGACATGTCATTTCGGGTACCTTCCAAGTGCTTGCAGGGCACTCTGGAACCCAGCCTTTGTTGACTCTGATTGCTCCCACTCTCTCCTCTCATCAGCCTAGCCAACCTCCCTGCTGTTCCTCTACCATTCTACCAATGCTGCGGTTTCAAGACCCTCATCCTCCTGGTCCCTTCTGCTCGCACTCTTCTTTACCCAGAGAGCTTCTAATGGCTTGTCCTTCACCTCACCTCCTTTAGCTCTGTGCCCAAGCTTCACCTTCTCAACAAGGTGCTCTCTTATTGAGAGGCCTTCCTCCGACATAAAGTCACAGTATTTCCCAGCACATACCCTGTGCTCCTCTCCTGGTTTATTTTTATTTTTTTTCCTTAGTACTCAAGACCTTTTTTTTTTTTTGGTTGTGTCTCTAGTGCCCAAATGGTGCTCAATACATATGGAACTTGCTAAGAGAAATAGAGCGAGCTGAGTAAAGCTGCCTGCATTTCTTCCCAATGGGAAAAACGGGGAAGCTTTTTCACTTGGGTTTAAAGAACCAAGTCTAAGAATTTGAAGTATTCCCCAGAAGTTAATTAGATCCAGTTAGTGAGTTCTTGGTATTTTGCTTGTTTTTGTTGTTGTTTTTAAAGGAACACACAGGGAGCATTCCAAGCTCCGAAAGGGGCTGACTGAGGAGAAGCCAGAGAACATCACCCTGCTTTGCAAATGGCACTGCAGCAGCCTCTGACGCCCCCTTAGCTGGGTGTCCTTACTGAAGGTCACCGACCGACCTTCAGTGCTCTGGGGTCCTCTAGACCTCCCTGATGTATGTGTTTCCTGCCCTCACCCCCGCAGTGTAGTGACTTAGTCCAAACAGGGCAAACGTTGAAAATGCATCCCACTTTGCTATAGATGTAATCGTTTCTGCATAGCGCTGAGTCTGTAAAGCGTGCGGACTTGGAAAAGAGCGGCAGGTTACTCACATGGGAGGCAACAAATGACCTCTTAGTCACCCAGAACCACAGCCACTTGGCTCCCTGTTTATTCTCTATTTGAAAGGCCCCCCTGTAGCTACGATTACTTTCTTCTACTAAGTATTTTCTCTTTCTAGCTATCAAAATGATTCTCTGCATAAAAATGGAAAAAACGCAGGAACAAAACCAAACCAAACATACAGCCAAAGCCTTGGCTCTCGCTCTCCATGGATATTTATTGGCGATAGTTTAGTGCAAGCCCGTCCAATAATTGTAAGTTAGTTGGAGTTTCTTTTTCCATGATTTCTGATCATCTGTAACCCAGTGAATAAAATATTTGCCTTTGGACAGAAGTATGACTTCAATAATTGTTTGTATTCCAGGTGCTATAACAACTTGACACAGCAAACATGTAAGATATTTTAGATCCTTTTACCCAAACGTCCTTTTCATTAGTTGGAGTCTTAAAGCTCTTTCGAAATTTGGTTGAAAAACAATATGGGCATTCTGGAAAAAGTTGCATGACAATTTAGCGTGGACCTATAATAACCCCTAAAGCATGGCCGTTAAAGCTTGTCTTGAGGTAAGACTGAGTGAAGGGTCACGGTGTTTGTAAACTGTGTTGATCACTTTAAAAATCTTCATGTAATTATTGAGAATTGAGATGGGTCCGGGCCGGGCGGGGTTTCAGTCTCCTGCATGTAAGGCCTCTGTGAGTTGGAAGGGACCCAACAGCGCCCGACAAGAACCGTTTTCTCAGAAGTGGTCCGTGTGCTCTGACTAATAAAATGCAGTCCTCACACCACAGCTACTGCAAGGAGAAAGAAAGACAGGCGCATCTACCCTTTGGCTATTTTGGCCAGCTCTTTGGGTTCCTAGGACTTCACGTAATTTGTGGAAAGACTTTGGGAAAGCTGGAGTCGCACGGACGGTTTTAATATTGAATGGACATCACTTTATTGTTTTCAAGCCGACTCCAATTCATGGTTCAAGATGACACCGTGTGTGCTCTATGGTGTTTTCATGTTGTTTTTTTTAAGATGTTATGTTTTTTGTTTTGATTCTTTAGTCTCATTACTGTTGAGTCATTGTGACTCAGGCCTACTCCGGGTGCTGCAGAATAAAGGTTCTGCACAGCGTTTTCTT
>NW_022111369.1:5891105-5899409 GCF_000313985.2 Echinops telfairi
TTCTTCCATGTGGACTTTGTTGCTTCTGAGCTAGATGGCCGCTTGTTTACCTTCAAGCCTTTAAGACCCCAGATGCTAGATCTTTTGATAGCTGGGCACCATCAGCTTTCTTGACCACATTTGCTTATGCACCCATTTGTCTTCAGCGGTTGTGTCGGGAATGCCACATCATAGAATGTCAATTTAATAGAAGAAAATATTCTTGCATTGAGGGAGTACTTGAGTGGAGGCCCAATGTCCTTCTGCTACCTTAATACTAACCCTATAAATATATGCACATAGATCTATTTCCCCGTCCTCATGTATAAATATAGTTGCATATGTACATGCCTTTATTTAGACCTCTATAAATGCCCTTTGAGGATGGTCCCATTTTCTAAGAGTATTTCAGAATATTGAAACATTGCAAAATTCAAGGTCAGTTTTCCCATAGAATCACTATCAAATATGAGACTATGTTTTCTGGGCTTCTAAGTCTACATCTAGGTAATTTTGCATCTTAAAATATAGTGTTAAACATAATAACTATATACATACCTAATAATGACTTTTCACCAGCTCTCATAGTTCTTAGATTCTGAGGTACATGTTTCTGCCCCATTCTTATCCTTAAATAAATATTTGGATGATAAATAAGTAAACCAAAAAATAAATATAGGGTAAATTAATTGTTGGTTGATAAAATTGATTAATACACGCATATTGGGGGGATAATGTTCTAATTGTGTAAAGGTAATTATTGAACTAGCAGCACAGTCTCATCATCAAAGATCACACCTAAGATTGCTGAGGGACCAAATCAACACCAAAAACGGTGTATTTTTCTATCTCCCACTATGTGGCACCATTGTGAATGTGGGGCAACCACCTGGACCCACTAGCTGTGAAAGTGTGTGTCTCTTGAATGAGACACACTCCTGTTACTACAGGACTCATGATCTTTTAATATTTACATATTAAGAAGCATACGTCCTTGATTGCGTGTCATACTACATCATAATATCCTCATCCAGATTCTTATAAAATGCAACCATGTCTCTATCTTGAGGATGAGGAAACTGATGCTTAGAAAGTTTCAGGTTACCCGAGGGTGCACAGTGTATGGGTGGCAGGACCAGAATGCATTGATCTGATTCAGGGCCCTGCTGTTTACATAATAGGGACAGCCAAAATTACAGGGTCCTGGAGCAGTGTCAAGAGAGGAGGTTTTATAGTCCTGGAGGGAAGGAGAACTCTTGTTGTATCCAATTAAGCATGTGGTCTATATGCATCAACCCCAGGGGTGTCCATCAAAATTTCCCACTTCTGGTACTTCCCCCCAAACTTAATTTGAACCTACTTGTGGGCAACCCAGGAAATCTACATTTTTATCTACCTCCCTGGGTGGTTCTTATTTGCCCTAAAATTCAAGAAACAGTTCCTTAATAGTACCATCAGAGGCTGCACTAGAAATGTCAGGTTGGGAAGTGGTGGATGGATTGCAAGATGACAACCCAGAAGAACAGTGTTGTCAGAGGATGAAGAGAATGACATCTTTCTCTCTCTAAGATTAAACTCAGAATAAGTTATGAACTCCAGACACTAAAAACTCACACATATTTCAACCTTGCTCTTAAATAATGCTTTTTGTGTTGTATTTAGATATTCCTTTAGAATTTCCATATGAAGCAAAAGAATCTCTCTAGACCGGTGGGATCTCATTCCAGGCCTCAACAGGAATGAACCCCAAAGTCTGATTTAAAAATAGAAAAATACAAACGAGATTGCATGCTTTCAAGGGAAAGTTGGAAGATTCAAACTTCTGTTGAGAAAAATATTAAATTAAGTAGATCAAGGAATGAGAATAATTACCCTGCAGAATGGTAGGCATCTTACATGCCTCCTATCCCTACATGTTCCAAACCAGTAACCTAAAAATCGAGGTCTCGATCCATTCAGAAGCAACTGGGAATGAAAAGTCTGGTGATCTACTTTGTGGGGGGGAAATCAGTCATTGAAATCCCTACAGAGCAGTGTTCTACTTTGACATATATTTGGGTCACCATGGGTTAGGGTCAACTCTACAGCAACTGCTTTTGGTATGATACATGCCCTTCAGACACCAGGCTCACTCCCTACAACAGAATGCTGGGCCCTTCAACTAATAATCCCGACTGAACAGCTGAAGGCCCTTGGGAGGTGGTCAGAAGGTGAGGGGCACAATGCATGAAGCGCTTCTGCAGAGTTCTCAGACTGTGGCTCCATGGCCAGCCGTGGCATACTTGGTCCGAAGTCATGCAGTTTTTACTGTGCGTCTGACCTTTCTACAGCCATTTTCCCCAGCACCATGGACTATTAATGGGTGCTTGCACTTACAATAACATTGTTATTCTGGTAACTTTCGTTGGAGGGCTTTGCTGTGTCCTGGTCTGCATATTGCCATCTCTGCAGAGCTGGAGAGGCAAAGTGGATCCATTCCCTGTCAAATGGTTCACTTCGGCTTCGATTTCCCAGGAGGGTGTTTCTGCATGATTCCGATTTCTCCCATCGCACATCTCTCTCTGAGCACGCATGATTGGATATGCCTATTTGCCAAGTCTCTGGAATCCCTGTTTCATATCAGTTGGTATTTTCTTGCTTAGATCTTACCTCCACCTCAAACATGCCTAGGCAATCTTTTAATTAAGTAATTTCACTCCTGGGAGTTTGTCCCAAGGAAGCACTGCAAAACAAGGAAAGACCTTCAGCTGTGATGCTGCTGATTGCAACATTACTGACCCTTAAAAGACATTCAAAGCAACCTTGAGAGATTTGTAGGAAAGTCGGAGTGGCTAAGAAAATTATGATGCTCGCATGTGATGGAGTATCATACAGATATTCAATAGGGGATTCGTGAAGACCGTGGGAGACCTTATGGTCCAGTGCTGAGGTTCATATGATTCCATATAGATAGCCGTACAAGAGCATAATGCTTAAGGCACGTTCTTTTTTTCTAGTCAAGCTAAAATACTTTTCAGTTAAAAAAAGGTTTTAGGGAATATATTTGGTTTAAGGTTTAAAGATTTTTTTAATAAGCTTTTATTTTTTTATTAATACAGCTTTACATGTAATATCCAATAAGTCAGTAAAGATGTATTCAGAACATCTTTAGTGCTTGGCACTATACAGGAGTAAAACAATTCTAAGGTTTAAAGATTATCTCAGATAAAGACCATTTCAGGGATGCATCTTCCATCCAGAAAATCTAACTTCCATGACAATAAGAACTTCTGTATTTTTCCCCCTTTTGATCAGGATTCTTTATGATATCTTTGGTTACCTATAGGATTTCGGCTAATGTTTTAGAAGTAAGTCACCGGGCCTTTCTTGAAGCTAGAGTGCCTTACTCCGGAAATTCCAATGAAACATGTCTACCATGAGTGGCCATGATGATATTTAAAATAGTGGTACCTTAGCTTCCAGCCCCATAGCAACATAAAAACCCCTCACTATGGCAGCGGTCTCCCATAACTACTCAGTCATTCCATCCTCTCTAGGCCCTTTGTTAGTGTCTCTTTAATACCCGCGATGAGCACTCTCAACTCTGACTCTTCGCGACCCTGGAGGACAAGGTAGATCTGCACCTGTGAGTTTCTGAGACTGTAACGGTGGGAGGAGAAAAGCTCATCTTTCTCCCTCAGAGTGGCAGGTGGTTTCAAACTGCTGACTTCAAGGTTAGCAGCCCATCAAGTAAGCACTATGTCACCAGGACACCTGCACTTGGCATAGAGACATTGCAACATATCCTGAGTGGTGCAATTATCCCACTTCTCTGACTTCAAAGGTGGAAATGCCCCATGAGGACTGAGCCCTGAGCCATCTTCCCTTTCTTCATACCCTCCCCAGATAAGCTCAGCTGCCTTGATGGTATTTAAATATCAAATGACTCCTGACTTTTGATTTCTGGCTCCGAGCTCTTCCCTAAATTCATAACTGGTTTATCCAAAGGTGGTGTTATCACGGCGGAGCTTTGATGGTCATCTAGGATGGAAATTACTCTTAATTTCTTTATTCAACCCACGCACACTCCCACGACTGCTTAATTAACCACTTAACCCACAAATAAATAAAAATAACTTAATTTCCCTCTATCTCAATTATTTCCTGGCATCACTACCCTTACGATGATGCCAAAAGCCTTAATCTCCTGTTCTTCGTTGTGATATCACCCATCATCTAGTTTTTCGGGGAATCGAATGCATTGTTGTTGTTAGATGCCATCAAGTTGGTCCCCACTCATGGTGATCCTATGCACTGTATCACTGAACGAAACGCTCCGCAGCCCTGCAGCACCCTCACCATTGTTTGCGCCCATCCATGCAGCCACTGTGTCAGTCTCTTGTCAGGGGCCTTCCTCTTTTTGGCTGCCCCTCCACTTTACCAAGTTTGATCATCCTTCTCCAGGGACTGAGCTTTTCTCACATGTTCAAAGTACTTGAGACAAGTACCCCCACCTTCAACGCCAAAGACGCATTCTGGCGGTACAGAGAGAGCTGTCAGTTCTCTGCATAGTCCATGGTACCTTCACACGCTTAAGCACCATAAATCAAATGCACCGATTCTTATTCCTTACTCAGTGTTCACCTTTCACACACACGTAGAAACTGAAAATACCATGGCTTGGGGCAGGCACTGCTTAGCGTTTCAATACACTAAAGAGGTCTTGTGCAGCAGGTTTACCCAGTGCAGCTTGTCTTCTGATCTCTTGAGGCCTGCTTCTGTGAGCACGGATTATGGGTCCCAGGAGGATGAAATCAGCTTAGTGTCTGACCAAAGTAATTTTAAATCTGTCTCTTCTAGTCATGCGGAGGGAGGCCTTCTGGTGTGGTTGGTCTGCTAACTGTAAGGTCAGCAGTTCAAAACCACCAGCTACTTGACAGGGCAGACATGAGGTCCTCTACTCTCATAAAGAGTTACAGTTTCGAGAACCCACATGGGGAGGTGAGGGGGGGTCCCCAACACTCAAATGGGTCCTCAGGAGCAACTTTGTGATTGTGGAAAATGGTAAAGATAGACAGGCAGACACAGGGGTTCCTGAGAGAGTAAATGTGTTTTCCAATGGGTATACGTAATGGGGCTTACAGCTCTTTCATAAGGCATGCATGTCATACAGCCAACATATTACATCGTCAATGGGTAGTACCATAAGCAAGTAGCATTATGAAGCAATAACAAGGTAAGTCAGCATCTTGACCTAGTGCTAGTTGATTTCCCAGGCGGGTTGCTGGATCTCCACCTCTACCCCCACCCCTTTGGCGGTAGAACCTGTTTGCTCTAATCTACAGATAACCATCCGACCAGATAACCATCCGACAGAGTGAAGTAGCCAGACTACAAGGATGAGTCATCATTTGTGGAAGCTCCTTTAGGACTGCCCCTTAATGGAGGGCTATTACAGGGGGCACATTTTCAGCCTGGAGAATGTGCATTTGAAACATTTCTATCACAGAACAACGGAAATCTTGCTCAAAATAGGGCTAGTTTTCCATGCCACGTACACGCTGCCAAGTCCTCAGTTTACCACCCCCACAAGGGCAGCTCTACCCGTCCCGTACGGCCATTTGGGTTGGAGCTGACTGAGCGGTGGTGAGTCCAAGCCTGAGTTTCTAGTCGTGCCCCCTCTTACTCTGTCCCAGCACCGCTCTCTCTCAGTGGAAACGAGAGCGGCAATAGCCTTCGAAATACTTGGCCTGATGCCTTTGATTTATTACAGCCTCTTCTCCAGAGCACCCTCATATCAGGTGACTCCCCAAACCTGATGTGTATGCAAATTTTTAGAATTAAAATTCCATTAATATTACTATCTCTGTTCCATATAAATTTGACTTCAGCAGAACACCCCCCCATCCCTTTCACTTTTCACTCCATCCATGACCCTTAGCAACAATCTGAAACCTTTCAAATATTTTCTTCATATTTTATTAGTGTCTCCCACTAGAATAAAGTGTCCCTGAAGATAAATACTTCATTGTTTTCACTTTCTTTAATCGCTTTGGCCTAAAGTGAATCTGCTGCATATTAAGTGTAGTTTGTGTGTGTGTATTTTAAAGAATGAACTCGGATAGAAACAATCTTAATTTAATCAAAACTGTCTAAGTGTTATGCGCGCTCTCTGTTGTTCATGACAGACACCAGACTGGGCTGTCAGTTTATTAAAGGCTACGTTTGTTAGTTGGGTAATTGGGTGTAACAGTAATGTTTGTTTTGTTTTGTTTTTTCACTTGAGATTTTTAAGGAGCTCTTTGAGTCCGTTTCCAATAACACAAGTTTGATGTAGCTTCTAATGTACAGGTAGGTGGTCCTTGACATGGGATGCACGGAAGCAGTTGAGCTTCGATGAGCTCCACGTCTGACTGGCTATCATTAGTGACTGGGAATATGTACCACATACAGTGCTGCACTCCATAATTTGATGATGTCACTAAAAATCAGATTTGTAAAGACAGTGATTAATTTCTAAAGGCAATTGTAATGAAACCTAAAACAGACAAACACGTGAGGTATTTGGCTGACTTACCGTGGAATCCGTTTGAATTGGCTTAGAGTGGATCCCCGTTGTCAACGTATATTGGGGGCTACCTATATAGTTATGAAACATTGTAAGGTCTCATCCTTACCTTGTATATCACTTACCTTATCTTCCTACACACACAGATACACACACACACACACACACACACACACGCCTTTTCCTTCAGGCATCATCGACAATGCCTTATTTTCTCTTAGGATCAGATTCATTTTGTAGCTTCAGGGGCTGAGTCAGGCGATTTCTTTTTATCTGTCTGGTCGGATGCTAGCTGAGGCACAGAAATGCAGATTCTTTTTTCTCCTCTCCCTCGATTACCCCCTGGCTGCCCCGTACAAGCACCGCCAACCCCTAGGTTCCTTCCCTCGTACGGTTTGGATTAAGTTGTGATGCTTCCATCATATAGTCATGGTTGGAGGTTTTAAAATGGACGTCAGGTTGTTCTGTTGATCCAACGGTTTGGATCTTTTTGTTTGATTGTGGTGTTAATGGACTGAAAGTCACCGGGAGACCCACTAAATCTGTAGCCTGCAAGTCGTCTCTCAGGTGGAGAAAACCCGTAAGGCAACTTCCACTCCTCCTGTGATTTCATTTGCTCCTGGTATAGTAACACCCCAGCCGCCCCAACACTCCTTCCACCCCTGTCACTATCTCTCTATCGTTTAAACTGTGAGACCAGTCTGTTTACTCTGAGTGCTGTGTCTTATCCACAGTCCTTCCAGGCTTCTTGAGCCCCAGAATTTCAGGCCTCTCATTCACCTGAAATAATGCCTGGCTCACACAAAACTGCCATCCAGTGGACTGTGACCCAGAGTGATCCTATTCTTACACAAGGGGGCTTCAGACAGTTCTTGGAAAGATTTCATTATCTTTTGATTCCATTTGTCTAGGAATTCTAAGCTCCCTCATATAAGCCACTCAGGCAGTACTGGTTGGTTGAATGAATGAATGATCGGAAACTCTTGCACCTCTCTGATCTGCAATTCTCAACCTAGATCTGAACTAACTCTAAGTGATCCTTGTACGGTGCAGGCGCTATGGGCACCAACCACCAGGCACTCAAAAATCTGCATATAACTTTTGACTCCCCTAAACATCACCATGAGAGCCTACTGTGAGCAGGGTAGTCTTAGTGGCAACACGTAGAGTTAGCTAATACAGGTTTATCTATTACCGCTTATACTCGCGTATAAGCTGAGTTTTCCAGCGCATTTTTAATGCAGTTTTTGTGGTAAAACTAGGTGCCTCAGCTGATATTTGGGTTGGCTTATACTCAAATATGTATGATATATGCATTATATTTCCACTTCCACCAAAATAAACTGCATTTTCAATACAAGGTTAAAAAAAAAGTATTTTGCCAAAAGTACATGGTTTTTGCACCTGTTGGCTTAAAATGGCTTCACAAATTTTTCTTTTTCTTTTTTATAATGACCCTTACACTGGAAACATTCATTTCAAAATGGTGCCCTACTGCAGTTGCAGGCACTTCAATCAATGATGTGTATCAAGCATTTCAGCTTTTCTTGTCATGTCTTGACTTTTCTGTTTCTCAGGAGCACTTCCAACATCACTGGTGACACTTCATGTGGCCCTGTGGTGTTGCTCATTGGCCCTATAGTGACACTTGATGTGGCTCTATGGTGTTGCTCATTGGCCCTATGGTGACACTTCATGTGGCCCTATGGTGACACTTCATGTGGCCCTATGGTGTTGTTCATTGGCCCTATGGTGACACTTCATGTGGCCCTATGGTG
>NW_022111369.1:5899509-5903536 GCF_000313985.2 Echinops telfairi
TGGCCCTATGGTGACACTTCATGTGGCCCTATGGTGTTGTTCATTGGCCCTATGGTGACACTTCATGTGGCCCTATGGTGACACTTCATGTGGCTCTATGGTGTTGCTCATTGGCCCTATGGTGACACTTCATGTGGCTCTATGGTGTTGCTCATTGCCCTATGGTGTTGCTCACGTGGCCCTGTGGTGTTTTTCAAGGTTTGTGGGGCTGCTGTGAACCCAACAAGAAATAAGAGCCAAACTATGACAGATCGCTTTTAACTGTGGTACACAATGTGCTGGAGACATAAGCTATGGAGGTGGCTTTTTTTTTTTTTTTAAGCAGCATCTAAGTGGAGCCATGTACCCTTCAAACCCATCTTGACCTTCAAGGAAGGATCAACTGTATTCACAATCCCATCGCTTGAGCTTGTACGTGACACTTCAGGAATCTTAAGGGAGTGTCACTCATCCAATCACAATTGCCTTCTCTTGACAACTAGCAGAAATTACAGCAGTTTTTCACAGGGATGTTTAAGGCAGAGCAATCTGTTTTGAAACCTGAAATTTTGAAAGGACTGTGGGTTATGGAAAAGGAAAGGAATGAGGATTAAAACTGTTTTCCATTTGCATCCGGCAGATAGCTTTTCATTCCCGTCCTTAAAAGTTAGGTACAGATCCCCTGCTCCTTAAGAAAAGAACAATCTGTAAGCGCCCCAGGGCCCTATCGGCTTGACTGGGAAGTCCAGGCCGAGGAGCGAGGAGTTCCTCTTGTTCTTTCATGGTGGCATTTGGTAATGAAGTGAGGAAAAAGAACTGCTCCCGGCCATGTGACCGCTACCCTTACCTCCTGGAGGAAATTTAAAGGAGCTTTGAGATTTAGCTGTGCGTGATGAGGCTATTTGGGAAATGCAATGGCTTAGGGATGTGGGCTGCAGGATTCTCCAGGGTTTTTGCAACCCTTGTTATATCTCCTTCCCTCCCCGAAAAACTCAGTGCCATGAGTCGATGCCAACTCATAGCAACCCTGAAGGAGAGGGTAGAGCTGCTTTTGTGGTTCCCAGCCTGGGCCCATGGGAGTAGAAAGCCCCATCTTTCCCCCTCAGAGCTCCTGGTGGTGTCAAACTGCTGACCTTGCAGTTAGCAGCCCAGCGAGGAACCACTGGGCCACCAGCGTTCCTAGTTTCTGTCCCCCAACCTTCCTCCTAAATATCATAACCCACAAATTGAGTTATCTGTGCAGTCATTCTATAGACACAACCCATTTGTGATTTAAAATAATATGAGAAGACATCTAACAACACTTCAAGCTTGTTCTACTGTGAAGATTAAATTTTTTTTTTAAATCCTCTGCCAAGAGAAAAGAGAACGCTCCTGGGACTTGAGTGGCAGCATGCCAGGGCAGGTCTACAGTCCAAAGTGGTTCTGACATCCACCCCGTGAGCTTCCACATGCAGTGCGGACACAACAGAGGCAGAATCATCTGTTAACTGGTGAGGTGGTCGCTGCCCACTGACTGAATAGGCTGGAACGTTTCCCTAGTATTAAAACAAGGGAGCAAAACATTTGTAGTTGACATTATTTTCCATCATTAATTCATTAGTCAAAGAGGGTTTCTTACCAAGAGACAAAAGTGTAAGTAGTTACCTAAATCCTAGGAGTTACCAGGAGTGCGCCCTTACTCCCCCAATTGAGATACACTTTGGGACGTGCTCTTGACTCCAGTCTTCACAATGTATTACGTGTCTTCCCACATACTCCTCGTGGTTAGTCTCCACCCATCCCTCTTTCCGACCCCTTTGTGCCCTATTCAACCTTACCCCTGGGCAGATGCTTCCCTGGTGTCCGCATTGGGTAGCTTGTTCTAGGGAAGGCTGACTATACCGGTATTATGGTTCACCTGATAGGCCTCGTTTTTTTGGCCAGAAGTTGACCACAGCGTGGGATAGCAGATCCGAGCTTGAACGGTGGGTGGCAAAGGGCCACCTGGTCTCAGGATTTCCAGCAGGCTTGATCAGAGAGCAAGTCCTTGCATTTTGTTCCGCATTTCTCTCCCATTTGATCCAGGCCGTCCTTTTCAGAGCACTTGGCAGGGGAGCCTGGTCCCACCTAGTGCCTTCGGGCCTCAACATTCTGAAGGCGGGTGTGCCTGGGGTCTGTGGGCTCATCTTTGGTTTGTTTCACTCTTGGTTCTAGGTGGACGGAGACCAGTAGTTGCATGATAGATGGCTGCTCACGAGTTTTTGAGACCCCGTCACTACTCACAAGTACTGTGTAGAGCATTGACCTTGACTCCCTGAGCCTATGTTCCCAAGACAGAGAAAGACAGATGTCACTAGCCAGTGAAGCCAGAAAGACTTTCCCCAGGGTGTGTGTGTGACTCTTAGCAGCTGACCACCGGGGCCTCTCAGGTGCAGTGAGCCCGTCGGCCAAAGCAAAGGTGACTTTAAAACCCCACTGTACTTAAGATTAATGGGAACTTATCTTCTAGGTGAAACTTGCGATTAAGCTCTTCGATTGCACAGCATTTTAGGTGATTCTCAGGCGGACCGCCCCTCAGATCTGACACTCTGGTAGCACCAGGTGGGCAGCCACGGAGCTTCTCCAGAGAGAAAGCTCAGCAAGACCCTCGGGCAGCACTTGCCAATTCAGAACCTCCCATCTCAAAATCTGCAAACGGCCGGCAGCTACTACCGTAAGGTGACCAGATTTTAACATTGGTAAAGCGGGACACCGTTGATCAAACTCATATCCTGGTGAAATAGCCACGTGGCAGTCGAAAACTGTATACCCTAGCTTGTCGTGCATTCTTTCCAAAAATCGGGACTTTTGTAAAACGCCACAGGATGCGGGGGGGAAAAATTGTTAAAAATCGGGACTGTCCAGCCAAAAGCTGGACGTTCAGTCACCTTATACCATAGACATATGTGAATACTGAGTGTGCCGGGAGGCTGGTTAGAATGTGCTCCACGCGGCCTGCTGGGGCCATGGGGGCGGGAGAGCTTTCCCCTGCCATTTCCTTAGCCCCAAGGGAGCCTGACAACATTCCCTCTCCTGTACTTAAAAGCCCATATCAAGACCTCCCGTAATCTCCATGGGGACGTTTTAGGAGCACATGGCCCGAATTTTGAACACAGAAATCATAGCATACATTACCATATTTTCATTTTCTTCGATGGAAGTAAAATCTGACACGGCCCTTATCACTCAGTAGGCGTTCATGCTGGACAAATATCTGTGAGATAGATATTGGTTATGTTTACCTTCTTTAGTACTTTTGTTCCTGGGAACGTCTTTTGAAAATCTAATAACAATGAGCCTAAGAAACTTATTTAAAATAAATAAATAAATAAATAAATAAATATACTTCATGAGCGATTGCGCAAATAAGAGGGTGGAAACGTGGCTGGTCAACGTGGCTGGTTTTCCCCTCCCTTTCTTATTGTTACATGATGATATGGAAGAGGTAGAGAGCTGGCATCGCGATAAAGGGCAATTCCAGTCTCCTCGTTTCAAGGGTGTAGAAAACTACAGGTTACCCTAGCCTTCTCTTCTTCCTTCCTTCTTTCCCGCCTTCCGTCCTCAGATTGTGGCTCATTTTCCTCAGGATTGTTGTTATTGCTGCTGGGCCAGGTTTCCCTAGTCCTCCCTTAGGGAAGACAAGAAGTTCTGTTTCTTTATGAGGAGGTTATAAAAGATGGAGTTAATGGAGCAATGCTATTAGTCTTGGCACTGGGATTGTCACTCTTCATAGTTTGAGAATACTCCAAAGGCAATTAAGAGTTTTCTCTACAGAGCAAAGTTTTCGGAAACAAGATGACTAGCCACTTTTATGACCCTGGTGAGTTGTTTAATCATCATATTTACTCCAGGTTCTTTTCTGTTCTTTTTTAAAAAAATCATTTTATAGGGGGATCGTACAATTCTTACCACAGTGCATACATACATCCATTGTGTCAAACACATTTGTACATTTGTTACCATCATTTTCTTTCTACTTGAGCCCTTGATATCAGCTCCTCATTTTCCTCCTCCCTCCCCGCTCCCC
>NW_022111369.1:5904775-5949469 GCF_000313985.2 Echinops telfairi
TGTCCCAGAGGTAGTGTAGCTTGCAAATTGAGGCACAGAACAAGCAAGGCAGCCGCACACTGGTCCGATGATCAAAGAATGAGAGACAAGAAAGCCGAGGCTCGGCGAGCCATTTATTTCTCTGCCCTTCAATTAATCCCATATGTGTTTATCGGCCAGGTTGGCACAATAAGCTAACTACCTCATATAGGTAGTTGAAACAAACATACCTTAGCCCTGAGCATGGCTTCACAGGAACGCAGATGGCATCTCAACTGTCTTTGAGTGACGAAAATAAGGCCAAGGGAGACCATGCATCATATAAAAGCAAGGATTTTGTGAAATTTTAGCAGCCCCTCAAGCCATGAAGTTGGAAAGGAGTGCCAGCACTGATTCAGTAATGCTACATATGTGAGCGGTGTCCTTTACCTGTGCAGCTTCATGCCAAGTTTCCTGGCGAGAGGAGGGCGGGTGGCTGGAAGGCAGGTGTCTTGCAGAGTGAGGCCGCCGGTGTGTCCCTCACCCAGAGTGAGGACCCGTTTCAGAAGCAAAACCCTGTTGCCTTTGAGTGGGTTCCAGCTCATGGCCACCCTGGGTGCTACAGAGCGGCGTTCCTCGTGGGCTGTGTGTTGGTGAGCAAATGCCATTATCTTGTCACCCTGTTTTCCCACAACTTTCTGAAGCCCTTCACATTGCTTTGGGGGAATTATAATAGGGCCCCATGATGGTACCACACTGTCGTTAGTATTTTTGTTGTTGTGTTTTAGCCTCGCTGCTCCTCTTTCCACTTCCCTCCTCCCTTCTTGTTTTGCCACACTCGGTTTTCAGACTTGGCCCCAGGCTTTCTTTGCCCTGCCTGGTACCTGGAGCCAGGTGTGAAGTCCATGCTCTACATTCTCCGTACCTGGACGATTCTCAGTAGTGTGTAGCCCGTCAGATCTCCGTGAAGCAAAGGTGTTGTTCGCTAAGTTGCATTCAGAATCTTACGACTTTGGGGTTCTCCCCCTCCCCCTTTTAATTTAAAAAAAACGCTGTGATTTACAAGTTAAGGGGATGCATCATCCATCAGACAGGGAATCGAAGCCAGCCCATCCTGTCACACATTTAATTAGAACATCTGTCTCTGACTGCAGCCTGCTGCCAGTCAGGGGATTCTCGGTGACATCGGGCATAGATTGCAAGCTGCCTTCTGTTTGTCCGTGGGGAACCACCTTACCCACTAAGATAGTTTTCTCTGGGCCGCTCAACTCTCCCCATGGCTTCTTCCATGAAGCCTTCCACACTGGTGGCGCCTGCACTACAACATGTAGCGCCATTGTCCCAGGAAGCTCATCCAGCTCACCGGAAGCTAGTGGTTTTTTAACAGTTATTTTCAGATGCCAGTGCAAACAGACAATGACAGCAATTTCATGCTTCAGGGCTGAGCTTGAGTGACATGTCTTTCAAGAGGCCTCTCATCCTCTTGTTCTAAACAAGCCTTAGCTTTTTAGACTGAGTCTTTTTCTTTATCATGTATTATAGTTTTTAATAGTCTGTTTCTTTCAGGGCCTTTCAAAGGGTGTTTTGTGGACGCTGATTAGCCCCAGTGGTGTGGTGGGCTGCTTAGTGCATGGTTAGTAGGTCAAAACCACCAGCTGCTAGGAGGGAGAAAGAGGGGGCTTTCTACTGCTGCAAAGAAAGAGTGTCAGCCTCGTGAACCTAGCAGTGAGGTTTGTGAGCAATGATGCCCTGCAGACCAAAATCTTCACCAGGGTGAGTGTTTGCCTACCTACCTTCTTACCATGTCTTCCCCAGGCCTGCCTGCTAACTTCTCGGTGCTAACCACATTTGCAGAGAGATCCCTGGGTGTTGGCTTAATTCCCATTTTATCAATAACTAGAAATCATACTGAACCAGACCAGGTGCCCGGGAGTTGGGTCCTATTCGTAGCTCCAGAGTTCAGTGTGCCATAGTAGATCTGGGGTCCACAGGGTTCTCAGTGACTGGCATTTGGGGAAGTAGATCACCATGTCTTTTATCCAAAGCACCTCTGAGAGAAACTGAAGTGCCCCGGTTCAGCCAGCAACCGAGCACAGTCACGGCACCCCCAGAAGACACTGGTAACCCATGAGAGCCAGTGGGGCAGCTGCGTCGTTCCTCTGCAGGATACTTCAGATCGCTAAACTGGGAACAAAAGCGCATTGTCTAGCTGATAGTCAGACCTGCAAGGCCTCTTGTTTTTCACTATTTAAAACCCCCAGAATTATTTGATGGAAGATATCCATTTAAAATACGAGAAACACCTGATCAATAGTAGAAAATGAAGGTTCAAATTTTGTTTTCTAAAAAACCTGATACATGGATATGATGAAATCATCCTAAATCATTGTTAGCAAGCATTGTCAAATGGGTATGTCATATTTCCAGCTGTGGGTTTCCTAGGTCAAGCGAGGTGTGTGTTCTCAGTTTCAGTAAATGCAATATACAGGCTTATTCTGGTTTTACTCAGGGCCTGTTGGTGTGTTTTCAGGTGTTTCAATAATGTTTTATAGTATTGTCAGTGAAAGTTT
This sequence comes from Echinops telfairi, assembly GCF_000313985.2. NCBI lineage: Eukaryota > Metazoa > Chordata > Mammalia > Afrosoricida > Tenrecidae > Echinops > Echinops telfairi. The sequence goes on from NW_022111369.1 coordinate 5,907,304, forward strand.
ATACAAACTGATACTATTTGACAATGGTGTCAGTTGTCAAACTGACATTAGTTACATTTTGCACATGTATCAACTTTCTCTTTCATTGTGTTTTCCTGGTTCCTGGTCAGTGCTCTCGTTTCCCTGCCCCCTTATGTAGTCTTTGCTATAGAATAACTATCGGCTGGTTGGGCCTCGTACAGGTGTTTGTTTATTTTTTAATGTAGCACTCTCCTTGGGTACTGTCTTCTTTTGTGTGCCTGTCATTTCCACTATTGATGGCCCTAAGAGATAAGGTTCAGGTCACGGTTTAAACTGTATCTCAGAGCATTAGTCTCAGGGAGTCTTTTTCATTTCAACTGGTCCAGTCAATCTGGTCTTTTAAAAGGTTTAAGCCCTGTTGTTAAGCCATGTTCTTGTCCCATTTTATCAGGGCTGTTTGGAGAGATTTTTGACTTTCTAGCGGAGATATCCAATTGAGCGTTCCCAGCACGTTATGTGGCTCAAATTTAGGGATGACCATTCAATAGTAAAAGGCGAAACATAATTATACACTCTGAATTGTTAGTGGGGCAGTGCAGGAAATACATTACCCGGAGGGCTGCAATTGTATATTATATTATGATTTGGCTACTGAATTGTCGTTAGGTGCTATCAAGTCAGCTCCGACTCATAGGGTCCTGATGCACGAGCCAAGGAAACACGGCCTGGTCCTGCTCCACCCCACAACTGTTCTTACGTTTGAGCCCATCGATGCAGCAACTGGGTCAGTGCATTTCATTGCAGGGCTCCCTCCTTTTCCCTGCCCCACTGCTTTACCGAGCATGTCCTTCTCCAGAGCCTGGTCTCTCCTGACAGCATGTCCAAAGTACTTGAGACACGAAGCACCCTAAGGAGCATGGTGGCCATGTTCTTCCAAGACCGATCTGCTCCCCTTTTTGCCGGCACCACCGTGCAGCTGCATGATTCTTCTTCGGTCTCTCCTTATTCCATATGCAGCTCTCCACGCAGATGAGCCCATTGACAGTACCACGGCTTGGCTCCGCCAGGCATACCTTAGCCCTCAGAGAAGCTTCCTTGCTTTTGACCACGACTGTATCAGTGAACCAAAACAACAATGCACATTTTGACCCCTGTTACATTATGATCAAAAGATACTTTTCATTTTTAAAAAGCAAAAGCTAAACCCTAGACCAACTTAGACCTTCTGCGCTGCGGAGGCCTCTCATCAGGTGTGAACAGGCTCAGCGTTTGGGTTGCACCTTGTACCCAGAGGCTTATGAGGCTGATGTGGAGGTGCCGCGATTCTAGACGGAAAACACCAGCATCCTATCCCACCTCCCAAGCCTCGAGGGACTTCAGTCAGTGCTGCAGTTGTTGATTTCTTTGAGCCTGCTCTGGGATCATTGTGCAGGCTTCCTTCTCTGGCAGCTAAAGGTCTAAGACCAACAGCGATTCAGCTTTTGTGATCAGGAAAATCCCCACCTCCCCAGTTGGATGGAGATACTTGTGACTGGGGATCCATTGGTGGTTGCCCTGTTTTGACAACTGACAAGATCACGCGCTGCTTCTTTTTTCTTCAGCCCTGATTGCAGACCAGAAAAGTAATAAAGCAGTTTCCATTACCCAGCATGGCAGTAATTGCACCTTTGAGCATTGAGTTTATGGGAGGGAGGGGTAGGCAACGCTTCAGCCCAAATGATCCTTAAGGGCGACATCCTGGTTTGATTTCAGAATATTTTGCATTTATTTGTGTTTAGTAAGTAAACGGCTGGAGTGGTTTTTCCTATCTATTGGTATTTATGTTCAAATAATCCAAAGCGTGACTAGTGATTTATACCCAAGGTTCTCTCGATCCAAGGCAGAAGTCTGAGTCATGACTGAAGTATTCCACTTCGGCTTCCAGACAGATAGCAATAAAATTGGAGTGATACAATTCAGGGTGATCCGGCTTTTATTTTTTTTGAAGGTCATTTTCTTGGGGTTTTTTACAACTCATAACAACCCATACGTCCATTGTATTTATCCGCCCTTTTCTTAAGAAGTTAAATGGTCAGATCTAGGAGACAGAGCCGTGTCTAAGAGATTAGCCATGCCTCCCATACTTCCTTAGAAAGGACCTCTGCCTAGACCTGTGAAAGGAAGCAAGACAAACGTTCCATCGAGTTGATTCTGGCTCTCAGGCATCCTATAACTCTTTACTGGAGAGGAGCAGCTGGTGGTTTTGAACTGCTGACCTTTTGGTTAGCAGCCTAACTTGTAGCCCACCTGTGCTGCCGGGGCTGTTCACTGTCCCCAAAAGAGAGGGCGCCATGGCTTTCTTGCTGCTTCCCGAGAGCTGTCCTCACCCCCTTGCTAGTGTTCCAGGAAGCAGGCTCCTGCTGGCCGGCACGCAGGACGATTGCTTGAGAAGGCGCGAGCGCGTCCATTGATCAGGCTGCGCTTTCCTCTGGTGTTCTTACTGCACGTGCTAGCTAAGATGACTAGGGGGAGCGGAAGCCTCCACTCCCCGCCCCACTGAGCTCTCTGCTTTCCACACAAAAAAGAGAGACAGGGAGAGAGAATTCACAGTGAGAGGAAGAACTCTATAGGACGGACTGCCTTGTTTCTCCAGGTCTTGCAAGTTCTTGGCCTTTGGCAGGGTGCCGACCTACCACTTTTTCTATTGCTCCTTTTAGTGACAAATACTTGCATTTTCCCCTTTGACAGGTTTCCCAGTGGGAATAGACGTGATGGCAGTGAGTGGTTTGGGCTGGACGGTTCCGGCTTTGGCAGTTCTGATTGTATGTTGCTTCCTAAGGGCAGGGGCAGGGGGGAATGGCAACCTGACCTTACAGCTAGGACAAGCACGTCCCGGGACAGAGCCGCCAGCCCGCATGAAACACCATTGCCCAAGCTTTCAAGCTTGTTTGGGGCACTTGACTTTAAAATCGTCTGTATCATTTGATATCAAGATAGGTAGCGTGAGCACTCGATGTGTTTCTGTGTCAACATTGTCTCCTCTTCATGAAGTTTCTCTGGAAAATGTTCATGTCCCCTCCTGTTGTAAACTTCTTAGCTGCGAACCATGCAAAAGTTGGCTTCTGAAATAAAATGCTTCACAAGGATCCCCCCCAAATTCCACAAACAAACTCACTGCCATTAGGTCAACGCCAACTCATAGCAACCCTATTGGACAAGGTAGAACTGTGTGTTTCCAAGATTCTAACATTTTATTAAAATTTTAACTTATTTTATGGGGAGCGTTTATAGATATTATAGCAATCCATAAATCAATTATATCAAGCAAGCTTGTAAACATGTTGCCAAGGGCATTTTCAAAACATTATCTTTTTACTTGAGCCCTTATTATCCGCTCCACTTTTCCCTCCATTCCCCACCCTCATGAACCCTTAATAAAGTGTATATATATATATACACTGTCCAGTGTATCCCTTTACTTTTGTTGTTTGTCCCTCTCTGGGATGGAGGGTGGAATTATACATCCATCGTTGCTATCAGCTCCCCCACCCCCCACCCCCATGGTGTCTCTATTCCTATTACTGTTTCTGACCAGGGTTTGTGAGGTAGAATGGGGGTCATTTGTGAGATAGAATGGTGGGTGGGGAGCATTAAAGAGAACCAGAGGAATGCTGTGTGGCTGCAAGATTCTCTTTATGGAAGTGGAAAGCCTTCTCTTTCTCCCTCAAAGTGATGACAGTAGTTTCGAACTGCTAACCCTGCAGATTGTGCAGCACAGCATGTAACCCCCTCACCACCAGAGCAATCAAACAACATGAACACTCGTCAGTTTGGATCGGATTCTGGGTCTGTCACTTCCCTGGCTATCAATTAGACAGCATTAGCCTTAACAACCCCTCTCTCATAGCAAAGTGAGATTGAAGCTAAAGGTGATTTTCAAAGATGAAGGGCAAAGTGAAAGCCACTATAACAACAAAAGTAAATAAAAATTATTTTTTAAATTTGTAGGGAGCACATATATAAGGCTCACTGTTCAATTTCTTAACATCATTTAAAAGTTGTATAGAACTAATTTGCAAATTCCCATGAGGGCTGTCTTCATCTCAGATGAAGAAAGACATGGGTTAAGTAACTGGTCCAGTTGTGAAAATTACTGAGTGATGGATGGATGTGGTCAGAGCTTGTCTACACATACTTCACTTTATGACTCATCCATTGGTAGTGACTTACGAGAGTGGCTGAGAAGAATCTTGATGCCAGGGACAGTATCACAATTGATTAGTGATGTCTGCATGAGCACAGAAAGGACTTGGGAGTAGCAGAACAGGTGTGTGTGTGGGGGAGCATAAAAAGGGTGGTCCTCCCTTAAAATGTATTTCTGCTAAACTGCCATAGTCTAAGGGCACTTTGTGCCCGGTTATAATAAAAGCCACATGGCTCCAAAGTGTGCAATGGCTGAGATGTGCCAGGGGCAAAGCTAATGGCTTCCCACAAATAACAATCATCCCATTGGCCAAGCATCCCCCCCACTGTACATTGTCACATCCGAACAATGCGCCATTGCCTGCAGGCACATAGGCCCAATGGCTGGCACAGAGGCTTTCCATGAAAAGTGCCTCTGTCTTTTGTTCTCAGTCAGTCTTGTTGTTCCAAGCTTAGGGGAGGGAGCCTCGTGTCCAGATATGGGACAATGATATGTGCTCTACACTGTTGACAGCAAAATTGTGGGTCCCTGTGATGGTGGGCATTTCAATTCTACAATTCTCTGAAATGCTTTCCCTCACCCCCAAACTCCAGTACCATTTCCTTTCAGGTTGGGGGAACTGTTACCACCGACCGGAGTGAGCCTATGGATGTTGTGTAATTGTTGCTGTCCCTCTAGCTGGTTCGTGTTGTGTCCTTCCTGAGTATCTTGAGCTGAAGTCAGTGGGGGAAAGGATGCTTTCTAAAGCATCCACACATTTTACAAATCTGGGTCTAACACGCAGAGACATGCACTTTGAGAATGCATCATCTGTGTTTTCTCATTTTGTACAGAAACCATCAGTAGCTCCTTCACTCGTCTAGTAAAAGCAGATAGCTGATGTAGTAAGTGCCCCAAACCAAACTGACTGCTATTGTGTGGATTCTGACTTATAACCACCCTATATAGAGTTTGCCAGGATGTAAATCTTTATTTATTTACTGGCTGTAAATCGTTAAGGGAGCAAGTAAACTCACTGCTCAGGAACAGCTCATGAGTCTGAACTGCCGACCCTGAGTTCAGCAGCCCCACACTTAGCTGACTGGGACACCAGGGTCTCTTGGTGGAGTGAGTGGTTCACCCGTAATATCTATGACTAGAAACCCTCCTAGCCACAGAGGGAGCCCCTGTACAGAACGGTAACTAGCATTCAGAAGTCGACTGATAATCATCGTTCCGTCCACTGGAATGCACTGGGCTGCAATGAAGGGGGACATTTAGAATGATTTATACAATAAGGAAGCTATATGGTCTCCCAAACAGGAAGTCTGGAAGTAGTTTCCCTCAGAGGTCTGCTCACTCAGCAGCCCGGTTCCTTCTTGAGGGGTTGTTTTGCCTTGTTTTGGGCTTTGGTTTGTTCTTTAGGTTGGTTCCTTGGGCATGCAAAACGTCTGCTACAGTTGCAGACTAGAATCCTTTCCCAAGAGGCCCCCAGCAGCCCTCTCTTCAGATCTCATTGGCTAGAGTTGGGTCACATGCCCACCCTCCTATCCAGGAAGAAAATGGCATTACTCAAACTGATTTAGATCATCAAGACTTACTCCTGTGTAAGGGATGAGGCCATGTTTTCGAGGGAGAGGAAGAGATTTGCTCTTAAACCAGCAATGTCTGCGCATGCACTCAGGGGAAAGGCCACACCCATATGTCCATTTTACTTCCCAGAACAGCTGATAAATTGTTCAAGGTGCAATGCTTTAATTTGGTGACCTAGACACCTTTTTATATTAAAGTTTAGCTGTCATCTGATTTGGTAAAAGACAAAGCAGAGAGTCTATCCTGATAGGACAGACCAAACCTCCCATGTGTTTGACTTGACTAATCTGATTCAATTCCCCACATCACCCTCCCCAATGACTTGACTAATCTGATTCAATTCCCCACATCACCCTCCCCAAAGAGGGCAATTTCTCTACTCTAAAGGCTGAGGTCATTCTCTTAAAGGAGATATTTCTTCTGGGGGGGTGGGGGTAGACAATGCTGAGGAAACAGCGTGTGCAAAGGCCCTGAGACAGGAAACTGAAAGGCACCATGGTTGGCTTGTGTGGTCAGAGAGAGAATGCCAGAAGGAGGGAGCAGAGACAGGCCATCAAGAGCCTGTGAGCCCTGGTCTGGAGCTTTAAGTACAGTGGGAAGCCACTGAAGGGTTCACTCAAGTGAAAAACGACCCCTGGTGGCATTGTGGGTTAGGAGTTGAGCTGCTCACTGCAAGGTGTGCTGTCTGAAACGCCCAGCCGCACCAAGAGAAAGACAAAGCTTCCTAAAGAGTTAGTCTTAGAAACCCCCACAGGGGCAGGTGTGCCCTATGGAGGTAGCACAGCGTTGGAATCCACTCCACGGCCTGAGTTTGGACTTGAGTCTGGGCATCACGTAAAGGTCCCCTGAGTGGTCGATACACCAATGGCTTGCAGTCAACAATGGACTGAAACGGTTGCTGGTTTGAACCTACCCAGTAGTGTGGCAGACGAGAAACCTGACTCTGTCCCTCTGTCACGGTCCCAGCCCAGAGAGCCAGTGAAGCACTTCTTCTTAGTAACACATGGGACCACCAGGAGCCAAAATCCAATCCACATCAGCAGGTCTGTTTTTTTAATTTCCACACTTGGTCGGGCTGCCACTCAACTCAACACTTGCCAACTCGTTTATCCCCAGTCTGGAAGGTGGGTGCTGCCTCTCAGGGCAGGCAGAAAAGAGGAAAGCAACAATATCACCACCCTGCACACCCAGCCGGCTTCCCTTTCGGTCATGCCTGTGGTCTGCATGTCTGAGGCACACCGTAAGGGAGTCACTTCCGTCCTCAAGGCCCCTTTCCCCAGCCAAGACCTCTCACCCTGGGGTCACATTCCAGTACTGACAGAGCTCTCCTCTTGGCAAACAGGTCGCACGGCAGTTGCTTCTTCTTTTTTTCCTTTTTTCATATTTCCAGCAACCCTTCATCTGTGCTTATGCATAGAGCTTACGCATAACAAGGCTTTGCAAAGCCTAGCTAGAACAGAGGCATGTCTGTCGCCCACATGGGGGTGGGCAACCACTGATACCTGCTTTCAGGAGACCTAGGGACGTTAACACAAAAATGAAAGCACTTGGCTGCTAGCTGAAACGTGGGTGGTTTGAACTTACCCCGAGAGGACCGGCATACGTATCTGCTGCCCAACCTCACAGCCCTGGGAACCCTGTGGGGCAGTTCAACTCTGCGCACGTGGGGTCATGTGTAAGCAATGATAGCAACAGAGAAGGGAGCAGGGATCGGCCATGACAGTGATGTTGAAGGTGTTAGACTCGGTTCTCAACCTGGGGTCGCGACCCCTTTGGGGATCGAAGGACCCTTTCACAGGGGTTGCCCAATTCATAACAGTGATGAAGTAGCAATGAATATAATTTTATGGTTGGGGGGGCGGGGTTCATCACCACATGAGACACTGTATGAAAGGGTCATGGCATTAGGAAGGTTGAAAACCATTGTGCTAGAGGAATCCAAGGAGAGATGGACTACAGGATGCCGGGTGGATCAAGCCAGTCCAGATGAGGAAGAATTAGATTAAAGTGGCCAGCAGAGTACAGAACAGAGACGAGACTCGAGGTCAACAGGGGACAGAACCAGAGTGATTTGGATGTAGGGACGACCGTGTACAGCAACCCCATCTCACCAGCACTCGGCCTGCCAGGGATCGCTCCCAAGCTAACACCCAAAGGCTATCCATTGTCATCGTGAGACGCGACTCTGGATTGATCCCTGTTGCCTTCTGTCCCTCTTTTGGGGACATCGATGAAGAGCCAGCGGGTTCATGTTTGGTCTTCTGAAGAAAGCATGGCAAAGTCGGATTAGCTCCTGTTTGTGGATGAGAGGATGGTTCAGGGTAAATGCAAATGATGCTGATTCATCCATGCCTGTTTCCCACCCACGGGTCGAGTTAATGTCAGAAGTGAAATTATTTTCCTGAATGTTGTTTCTTTTCTCTTTTCATCATGAAGTATTTTCGGTGCTCTTCGAACTGGTGCTTATATGGTGTACATTTTGATGACCAAAGGCCTGAAGCAGTCAGTTTGTGACCAGAGTTTTTACAATGGACCTGTCAGCAAGTTCTGGGCTTATGCCTTTGTGCTAAGCAAAGCACCTGAATTAGGTGAGTGTCTGCCTCCTCGCCTTCCTTGTTCTCCCCTTCGCCCATCGTGGCTCCCCGTGTCCCTACAATACTTGTTTGCTGTTGTTTTTCATGAAGGTCCCCTTCTGCTGGTTGCAAGAACGTGGGTGCTGCTGCCTGGGGGTTCCTGACTGGCTTCCACTTTGTTTGCTTCCCTCTCCGACCCCTCCCTTCTTGTAAATAATGGCACCCCGTGTCTATGAAAAGCCAAATAGTTTACATAGGACACGCAGATGTGTAAGCCTTACTAAAAATATACGTCCACTGACTTCTAAAATATACACAGCTCCTTCTCTAAGGCCCATTAACAGCTGGGCTAATATTAGAATTGGGGGAGGGGGTGGAGGGAGCAACATAGCTGTTTGCAGTCCCATCTCTAAACACGCTCTCATCTCCTGAGCTAGGGGCCCGATTAGGACATTAAGCTTTTCATCTGGGCCTCCTCCTGTTCTCATTAGCAGTTGCTAAGGGTTGGACCCTGGTGTTGTTTGATTTTGATTGTCAAAGAGACGAACCCTGGGGAATGACAATGTCGAAATTAATAAAAAATACCCATAATGTGTAGGGACTCGTAAGGATCTTCCTTCCACTGTTTGCTGAATTTGAATGTAAGGATAACACGTGTGCGTGGAGACAGTGAAAACTCTAAATGGTGGTGGTACAGTTCTCCAGAGAAATACCTTTATTGCCAGGAAAAGGGATTTGTCTGCTCATGGTAATAAGTTTTGCATTTATCTGTGAGCAGTTTGGCCCACCCTCCCACAAACTTGTCACACTCTGGGTTCCCTCATTAATCGCATTTTCTTTTATGTTACCAGTTAAGAATCGCATAAAAAAGGGTCAGAAGTCAGTTTCTTTTTAAGTCACCCATAATCTAAAGGACCCCTGGTGGTGTAATAGCTATATGATTGGCTGCAATCCACTGGGTCAGCAGTTCAAAACCACCAACTGCTCCTCAAGGTAAAAAAAAGAGCGGGGGTGGGGGGGGGGTGTCACTTTTACAGTCTTGGACCAGAATACAATCAATGACACTGAATTAAGCATATAGAAGGTGTTGAATTGGAGAATGTTTTCTTGTGCGTAGTTTTGCCACAATTGAACTTAATTTTTTTTTTAAAGAGTTACAGTCTTGGAAACTCACAAGGGACAGTTCTGTCCTGTCCTTAGGGTCTTTATGATCGTCATCTACTTGATGGTGAGCTTTTCGTGCCATGTAAGGGAGGAAATACTGGTGGCATAGAAGGCTACACACTGACCTTCTAACCATAAGGTCAGCTGTTCGAATCCATCGGCTCCTATCAGTCAGAGTGGGCTCTCTGGCAGTAAGATAAGGAGTGCTGGTTGGCAGGGGGTGACATGTTGGACAGCTAAACCGAAGGTCAGCAATTCAAGCCATCCAGCCACTGTGGGGGGGGCGGGGAGATCAAGTTCTCAGCTTCTAGAAAGACTTACAACCTCAGAACCCCAAAAGGGTAGTTCTCCTCTGTCTATTAGGGTCACTATGATTCAGACTCGACTCAATGGCAGTGAGTTGCTTTGGGGGTTATCATCTGTTCCCATAAAGATTTACCATCTCAGAAACCCAATATGGGGTCTTTGTGTCTCAATGGGAGTGGTTTTCAGCACCCTTTTTGTAAGGTGCCCCAGTTCATGGAGGGTATGAGGTCTCTGATACGTGACTCAGCTACTTACCTGCTTTACAGTGGGTGCTGTACATCTGCTGCCTGTGGCCAGTTGGCAGTTTTGAACTATGGGTTTGCCTATTGTCTTACCATGCTAGACAAAGAAGAAAACTTTCTGAGAAGACAGTCACCATGAAGATGGGTCCTCTGCTTAATCCATTGTGCCACTTGCCTTTTAATAGGGCTGGAAGGATTACTTTATCTAAAAGGAAAATTTTTAAATATCAATTTTGTGAGCCAGGGCCCAGAAGGCTGTTTTGTTTGTTTGTTTGTTTGTTTAAATACCTGAATCTACACTCTAGGTACAAAAACTTAAGCTAGTGAAGTAATTTTCAAACTTCACTCTCCAGACAATGCTGGAAAATTCTCTGGGTATATTTTTTAAGAATTTACACACACACACACACACGCACACTTTTTTTGGGGGGGGAAATATTTTAATTTTGAATTTTCATTTTATGAGTAATCTTTCTTTTGAAAATTAATCATACTGGATATATTTTTACAGTGATTTTGTTTCTTAAATTAGATTCATAAAATTTCTGAATTTGCTCTCAATCTGGAGCTGATCTGAGAATGTGTAGTCTTTATTCAGGTCTTTGCGACTTATTTTTTAAGATAAATCCATGAATATTAACATGTGAGAATTGTGCAGAGTGAGTAATGTATGTATACACACCGTCCTTGCTTAACTTCATTTATGCCACCCTACTGTATTTCCAGAGGTGCCCCAGTAGCATATAATGGATATGCATTGGGCTGCTAATCACAAGATCAGTGGTTCAAACCCACCTGTTTCTCCTCCAGAGAAAACTGAGCTTATCTGTTCCTATAAAGGAGAAGCCCTCTATATAGGGTTGATTTGAGTCAGAATCCCCTCCATGGCGGTGAGTTTGGATTTTATTGTCTTGCAATGGGTCCCTCCAGACAGCACTAGTGATGTTGTGGGTTAGGGAGTGGGCTGCTTACCACAGGGATCGAGAGTTCAAGCCCACTAGCCGCTCTGAGAGGGAAAGCTGAGACTACCTGCTCCTGTAAAGATTTATTTACAGTTTAGGAAGACACTATATAGGGTTGCTGTGAGTCAGAATTAACCCAATGGTGATGGGTTTTTGGTTTTTGAATTGTATGTATCCTCTTCAGTCTCCTTCTCAACCTGTTTGTAAATGGAACTGACTACAAAGGAGGAATGTGAATATGCTATCCTAAATGCTTTTAGGGTACTCACCTCTGAGTAGACTCAACAATGCTTATAGACCCAAACAGAAATACATAATCAGAATGTTGTTTCTGTACTTCTGGCCCTTTTTTTTTTTTTTTTGGCATCAAAATGCTATCTTTAATAATGAAAAATTGGAAACAATCTGAATTCCCAGAGCTTGAGAATAGTTGAATGTGTTCTGATAAAGCTGCTGGCTATACAGCATACAGGTGGCAGTCAGAAAGTAAAAAACCAACCCTACACAAACCAGAATGTTTTACAGCAAGTACATGTTACTTTGGCAATCAGAAAGGTAATAAAGATAAAACATATTATGATTTCAAAGCAGTTAATGATCTGAGGAAATGCAGTATATGACTGAGTTAAAAGGCATGCTACAACACTAAATGTAAAACATTGTTGCTTCTTGGTGCTGTGGAGCCTGTTCTGCCTCCTAGTGAGTTCATGTGAGAATGGAGATCAGCCCATAGGGGTTTCTTGGCTGTGATGCTTTGGGAATGAGTTTGCCAGGTCTTTCTGCCATGGAGCCATTGGGTGGGTTCCAACTGCCAGCCTTGCGGTTGTACCACCAGGGGTTTGAGCATCACTGAAACGGTTGTGGGAAAATGTCAAGGGCAGGAAGACCACACTGTCATGATAGCGGGGTTAGGAGACGACTGGTAATTTTTCTCTTTTCATTTTCCGTACACTTTCCCAGACTCTGGAAGCCTCAAAGGAAACCTTTCTAGAAATAACTTTGCTCAGGCAGGAGCTTCTTGTCCATTGTGTTTGGGTGCAAGGTGGGGGGGGGGGGCGTGAGGGGACTTGAGAATGAAAATGGTCCTTTCAATCTCTTGGCTATAGCGTTCATTGAAACGTCTATCTAAAATGGGAATTTCGTACTTGAATTCCAAATTGAACTCAATCGTTCAGGGTTGTTGGTGGGATTCCCAGAGAACTGTGAGCTCAACACTCAGAGATATGAGTGCCGTCATCCCATGCCTTATTATTTCATTGGTCTTGGTGAAGTTAATGAATCAACCATGTCTTCGCTTACCCTAAACACACAAGTGCCCGTCTGTAATTGTTGTTGTTGTTGTTGTTTTTGTTAGATGCTGTCAAATGACAAAGTAGGACTATCCCATAGGGTTTTCTGGGTTGTGATCTTTTCAGAACCGTATCACTAGATCTTTCTGTCATGAAACCCCCTGACTGGGCTCAAATCACCAAGCTTCCAGTTAGCTTATCCACTGTCACTGCCTAGACTCCTCCCTGCTCCATCACGAACAGTGTTACTGAACACAGTCTTTGCTCAGGAGCCCAGAGGGGGTCCACCACTCAAGTGCACTCAAGTCCAGAGTCGATTAGAGAGCTGTGCCACTGGCATTACTTTCGCTGGAGAAGCTTCTTTCACCACAGTAAATTGTAGATTGGACACCGAATCATCCATCTCTTCACATTTGAAACAGGGACTGATTATTGTTTACACTTATCCAAAGAACTGACTGTTGGGGGTGAGGGGGAGAGGGCAAACCAATATCCTACTCTTGGCATAGTTCTTTAGAAAGGCGAGTTAGTGGTACACATCCATTCCTCAAGTCGTTTCAGGTCCATTGTATAGAGCTTTTCGTGGCCTGAGCCCTTTTTCTTGGTTCAGTCGCCAAAGGCAGAATCAAAACAGATTGGAGAGTCAGCCTGGCTGAGACCACTGTCTCTGTGGCCCTGCCTGGGCAGGGAACGCCTGTGTGGGCTTGCGGAGGGCTTTGCTTCCGTTTTGCAGGTTGTGTGCCTTCTCATGTTTCGCTCTTAAGAAACCTTCCTCACTCATTCTTAATTTGGGAAGATTTAGATCACTTGAAGCTTCTTATTTTTGAGGCCCTAAGTCCTGCCTACCCGTTCACTGATGTAAGTTTATAGTCTCCCTCCTGCATACTAGAGAGAAAAGGGCTGATCAGAAAAGGGAATTGCTCCTCGTCATCAACCCTGAAGCTGCACTTCGTCCCAGAACAAAACGCCACAGGCCTGCAGTTTTCAGTCAACTCTTGATGCACGCAGGGCTTTCTGTTTCAGCAGAAACAGTGAACTCATGTGAGTGGGTTGCAGGGTTACAATCGACTAGACTAAGTGAGGGGAAAAGAGCCACCCTACCTGCCCTGTGTGTCACGATCGGGGAGCGCCCACGACTGGGATGACGCTCACAGTTGCTGAGATTTCGTTCTGGGGACTCTTGGAAACATCTGCTCTGAGTCGAGGCCCTTGCTCATTCTGCGCAGAGGAGCGCAGCCGTCTGTTACCAGCTACACCCCCCCGGGGTACGCATTCTCTTTCTCTTCACAGCCATGAGCAGCCTGGGGTTTGCAAAAGTTGACAGACTTCTCCGAAGCTGCACAGAAACCGGCGGAGGTAGAGTTCAGGGGGCCAACTTGGGCCCAAGGAAAACCAGGCCTTGCCTCAATGTTGCTGAACCGATGGTAGAGAGGTCGTGGTAAAAAGAGGTGACTGACACCAGGAGTCAAAAGTCCTGTTGCTTAGTCTTGGCCGACATTGTTTGCATCATGCCAACTGGACTTTCTTCAGAGGGAGAAACTCTAGTTGGCCAACACCACATGCTCGGCCCCTGGGGGAGTTTGCCTTGCTGAGTCAGGCTGCAGTTTCAGGCGAGCCTGTCAAGAAGCATGGTTGGCATGACTCTTGGCTCATGACAAGTCAGTTGAGATGTTGTGTAGTTGCCCCAGAGGGAGGAGAGAAAGAAACGCCGCATCTCAGCTGAAATATCTGAAAGCACCTGGCGGAGTTGTGGTGAGGCCCTCTGGAGCCATGTCCGGTTTTCCCACCCGAGGTTGGCGATCGTTCTCTGGGCCCGCTGCCTTCTTGGGATGGTGACCTCGATATGACATTGCAGTGGCACTTCTGAGAGTCTCCTGGACCACACACGAGTGGGAGACCTCCGCCTTCATTACTCCATCCGACATACCGTGCTCTGAAAGAAAAGTTCTTACGTGGATTCAAATTCATTTTATTTTAAAGACTTCATGACACTTCTCCCAACCATGCCATTAGAAGCTCTGAACTTAACATAGACCTCCATGCTACTGAACGAAGCTCTGACCAAACTCCCGGCCACCGAGCCAATGCCGACTCCTACGACCCCATCGGAGAGCGTGGAATGGTCCCTGAGCGTTTCTGAGCCGGTTACTGTGTGTAGGAGCAGAAAGCCCAGGTCTGCTGCTCATGAAGTACAGCCGACAGGAATCAAGACAGCCTGGGGCTGGCATGACAGTAGGCCTATAGATCAATGCAATGCAATGAAAAGTCTGTAAGTAACATTGATGGTTAACAAAAGGGTTGCTGATCTTTGATGAAGGGGCTAAGTTCACTAGATGGGGCATGAAGAGTCTTGTCTAAAAGTATGGTGTGTGGGGAAAACTGGATTTTCAGAAGTGTTAACATGCGATGGGATGCACATGCCTCAGGACACACACAAAAACAAATCGGAATTGATCAGGGACGGACCTGGTAAAATTTGTTGATGGAACGACAGTGTTGTCAGGCCTAGTTTTAATCATGGGTTGTCTAATATGGTTGCAAAAGCAGTAAGGGCAAAAGAGAAGCATCAATAACTAGAACTTCATGAAAATGAAAACCTTTTTGTCATCAGAAGACTTCACCAAAAAAGTGAAAAGGCAAGCCATAAATGGGAAGGGAAGCTTCAAAAATCATAACAATCCCAAACCAAGCTCTATAGACATATATGGCTTTGATAATGTAACATAAAGACAAATAACCCCATCATAAAAGAGACAAGGGGCGTGAATAGATATTTCACCACAGAGGAAATTCTAAGAGCCACCAGGCACATGAAAAGACACGGAGCTGCCTTAGCCATCAGAGAGATGCCACTCCATACCCACTAGAATGGCTTGGCATGGTGGGTATAGCAGTGAGCCCAGACATGGGGGTGACTATGATGATGCCTCAGGACTGGGCAGTGTTTTCTTCCGTTGTGCACAGGGTCACCATGTACTGGCAGACTGACTTGGCACCTCCGACCTCCAAACGCACTGCCATTACATCGTTTTGGACCTATAGTGACCCTATAGGACAGGGTAGAGGTGCTCCTTGGGTTTCTGAGCCTTTCATTGTTTACAGGAGTAGAAAGCCCCGTCTCTCTCCTGAAAAGCAGCTGGTGGTTTCAAAGGCGAACCTTTCGGATTGCAGCCCAATGCATAGCCCCTACGCCACCAGGCTGCCTTCCACACTGAGCAATAACAGAAGTAAGCAAATGAATAGCTCCTGCTGAGGGCTGGTCGTTCTCAGTCTTTCCTTGGGCTCAAGAGTTATAGGCATGTCTGCGCAGCATGTGGCTTCCCTGAGTGTTTCCGCTGGACCCCGTTGTGCCTACGTAAATCTCAGAGCAAGAGGAGGGGACCTGTCCCTGTTATTGTGCAAGAAGTCACATTGGGGTTCACGCACGCTGCTAAATTTCTCCGTGTCTCATGATCACAGAGACAAGAAAGAATATCATGGATTTGCCTGCATTAATTCTGTTTTTGCCCCACATCCAAATTTTTTTTTTCTATTTGTCAATGGCCTTGGATTTATTCTTTGCAGCGTTTGCCCTTGTTAAGGGTGGGCACCTAATTTATTTTTCTCTTCATCCAACTTTACAAAACTGTTCTACCATATAGCTTCCAAAATCATGACTCTTTTCAAGGAAGCATTACAGAAAAAGACTATCTGCACTTAAATCTAGCTCCCCTTAATAGAAATGTCCTACCTCATAACCAAGGGTCTCCTACTTCCAAGGGATATTTGCAGCTTTTGCCTTTCATGAAAATTTTACTTTGCTGGTAGCCATGAGGGAAGGCTTCACATTTTATAGGGAACTCACAAATATAAGTGCCTGAGGGCTGTTTGTCACATGGCGCCCTGGTGGCATACTGGTTAGGAGGTGAGCCGCCTACCACAAGGTCAGCTGTTCCAAACCTCCACTCACTCCTTCAGAGAAAGACGAGGTTTTCTACTTCCACAAAGAGTTACAGTCTTGCAAACCCATCCTGGCAAGTCTACCCTGTCCTACAGTGTACTTATGAGTCGGCACACACTCATGGAAAGGGAGGTTTTTTTGTTGGCGGGTGGGGGTGGGGGTGTCATGGACCGGGAGCCTGGTGGAGCTGTCAGATAACTACTGAACTGCTCCCCCAAAGACAGAGTTCAGACCCACCAGCCACTCCGCAGGAGAAGGATGGAGCTGTCAACTCCTATCATTCAGTGGCCTGGGTCTGGTTTGGATGGATTCGTTTGTCCGGTCATCAGGACCAGTGGTGGTTACCATGGTTTCCTCCTGGGGAGCCAAGACACATGTGCTGGGCACCTGGCTTCAGATGATAACTGATCCGAGATGAGTCCCAGGACCCATCCGGGTGTTGTTTTCCTAAAATCTGTGAGTGAACATGGTAGCTAACTTTCCTTCAGACCAACTACAATTAATGGGATTTCGTATAAAATACCTGCTTAAAGGTAACATTGATTGGGTGTTTACTATGGGCCAGGTGGCCATATTAAGGATCTGATTTAATCTGTCAACAACTCTGAGCTATCTTTTTCCCTTTAAAACTGTTTCCTTTGTGCCTGTGTGTTTCAGCGACATTCATTCCACCACTCGTATCATCCATCCATCACCACTCACCGTCGCTGAATTAACGCTGAGCTAATTTTCTTATCCTCGTTTTACAGAATAGGAAACTCGGGATGAATGTGGATCAGGAACTTGCCCAAAGTGGCAGAGCTAGTAAATCCCAGTCTAGGATTCAAATGGAGTTCACGTGGCTTTCAAAGGAGCCCGAGTGGCACGGTGAACCCACTAGGAGAACACCTGCAGTCTGCGCCCAGGAAGCTTCCAGCCCAGCAAACCCTGCGGGCTAGTTCTCCTGGGTCCTGTAAGGCCACTGGGTGTCAAAACCAACGTAGATGACACCTAGCAGTGATGATAACCATCTGATCCCGAAGTGCCTCCCTCAAGTTGTCTCTCCTCTCCTGGCAGAAAAAGAAACGATCCTTCCGTGGTGGGCCCAGGCCTCACGTGTGTTTTCTTTCTCTCCTTGTCTTTCAGGGGATACAATATTTATTATTCTGAGGAAGCAGAAGCTGATCTTCCTGCACTGGTACCACCACATCACTGTGCTCCTGTACTCTTGGTACTCCTACAAAGACATGGTTGCCGGGGGTGGTTGGTTCATGACCATGAACTATGTCGTGCACGCCGTGATGTACTCTTACTACGCCCTGCGGGCGGCGGGCTTCCGCGTCTCCCGGAAGTTTGCCATGTTCATCACCTTGTCCCAGATCACGCAGATGGTGATGGGCTGTGTCGTTAACTACCTGGTCTTCTCCTGGATGCAGCAAGACCAGTGCCATTCACACTTTCACAACATCTTCTGGTCCTCCCTCATGTACCTCAGCTACTTTGTGCTCTTCTGCCATTTCTTCTTTGAGGCCTACATCGGCCAGAGGAGGAAAGCCACGAAGGCGGAATAGTGTCGGAACTGAGGAGGAAGCCGTAGCTCAGGGTCATCAAGAGAAAAAAAAAAAAAAAGACAAAAGAAAATGGCACAAGGAATCACACATGGTGCAGCTAACACAAAACACAACACACAAGCAAACACACAGCCCAAGGCAGCTGAGGGATAACTAGGGTGACGTAACCCAGTACGTTTATGATCCTTATTTGGTGAGGACACACTGAGTTCACCTCCGTCTCAAAGGACTGCTGCTGGAAGCCCTTTAGCTGTGAGGACCCATGGATGCAAAAGGGAACCCGAGGTGGGTGGGGGGCGGCAGGGGGGAGAAGCAGACGGCAAACACACAGGCTATTAACCCACCGTGGTGAAAAACAAACAACTTTATTTACAAGGTCTTATATTTCTCTGAGGATGAAAGCGTCATACTTTAAGGAGGATCAGGAGTTTTAAGAATAATAAATAGCGGTGTGAGCACACGTTCTTTTTCCCACACTAAACCAGAGCCAGCGGAAAGAGGAAAACGAAGACAGCGGTGTGTGTATGTAGAGCAACACAATGCTTTTGCTGACGTGCCAAGCTTTTGCAGAAAGGTCAGCAGGCCTTCGCCCTTGCCCCCCTGTTAACCACCTCTCCGGTTGGCCCAGCAGGGACAGCACTGGGCTGATAGGGAACAGGCCCATGGTGGGCACCACCAGCTGCTCCGCTGGGGAAAGACGAGGCAGGGCTTCTCTAAGAGGAACAGCCTGGGAAGCCCTCTGGGGGAGTTCTAGTCCCTTCCGGTGGGGTGCGATGAGTCGGAATCAGCAGCGGTGGGTTAATCACCTCTTCGGAAAAGGGCCGTGAGCAGCATTTCCACCGAGAGAAAGACTGATGGTTTCCCCCTCGCTGCACCTCCTCAGGCTAGTGAATTTGCACAAACCAAACGGGACACAGTACTTTTCGAAGGTTCCTCCCCGGAGGATGGAAACACTGCCACCCAGCTCCCGGAGGGACAGCTGTGACCGGGAGCATTTCCGAGCGTGGCACCGCAGTTTTTACTCGGAAAGGAGAAACGAAGTGTTCACCTTTGCTCGCGCCAGGCATTTGAACCGAAGAGTAAATACATGCTGGGGGGCGGGGGTGGGGTGGGGGCGCCGCGGGATAAGAACGCCATTAAGAGAACTCAACCAAATGATTTGAAATGAGCCCTGTACTGCCTTCTCTACTGTATCTGACACCGTTCCTGAGCGGAGCACAGGGAGGGATGGGGCCAGAGGTGAGCCGGAGACCCACTAACAGTCACTATTTCTACTCCCACCCCCCATCTGACGTCACACATACGCATAACCTTCCCAAGGAACCCTATGGTACCGCCCATATTTTCTATATTTTTGTGAATTTCAGAAACAAATCTGCAGGGCTCTAACTGACATGCGTGAACACTGTGTTTCTGCATCATCTGCATTTGCTCCCCCAAGCAATGTAGAGGTGTTTAAAGTGCCCTCTGCTGGTCAAGTGGAGATACTTCAACAAACACTTCATGGCAAGTTTGGCGGCAACAGTTGACAACAAAGGGCCCCCTATATAGACTTACTATAGTTTTAAATGGGAAAAAAATAATGTTTTTTGACCAAATTGTAGGACATCCTGCTTCAAGTCAGCTTCAGAAAATTTTCAAAAGGACTTAATGCTCTGGAACTCACTCAATTTATTAAGAGCCATATTCTTTCAAAAAGAACAAAGGAACAAAAAACTAGATTATATTATCTGTCATATTTCAGTCCTTTGCAAGCCAAATAAATGTGTAAAAAATTGTTCCTAGTATTTCAAAGACACAATGATGTAAAGTTGTTCAATGTGATAGAATAGTATTCTAATTGGTTTACTAGCTTAATGATTAGACAAATTAGATGAGAAGATTAGGGGCTGCTACACTGCTTCGATTATAAACTCGCCACCACACCTATATGCACACAGAGCTGGGGTGCTCTGAATTTCAAAGCCCAAGTGAATAGAAACACATCTTCTGGCGACCAAGACAAAAGAAAAGAAACTTGTTTGTCTTCTTGCTTTATTTGAGAGTGTACAGTAAAAGGGATTTTTCAAAATTATTTTTATATTATTTGAGCTTTAATTGTACTGTCATTCATGAAACAGAGCTGCTCTGCTTTTCTGTCAGAGATGACAAGGGCTTTTTCAGCATCTCGCTTCTGTGTGGAATTTTAAAAGAATAAAGTTTTATTCCATTCTGTGTGAATGGCTTGAACCAAGAGCCCATGAGGACCAAGTCATGGCTGGTTGACCTGGTGGGGTGTGGCCTGGAGGGGGCGCTGGGTGGGACGTCTGTGTGAAGTTATTCTAGACCCTCTGTGATGACATGACGTGGGTTCCTGGGTGCGAATCGATTGATGAGGGAATGTACTATGATCACAGCCCAAAAAAGAAGAGACACAAGCTAGACAAACCAGTCCGCATAAGACATAAGTACATAAATCTGTGCAATACACTTTTCTTTCTTTTTTAAGTTACTGGATAACAAAAAGTGAGCAGGATCTTGAAAATGCGAAATGACAGCTGACTAGCGTCTAATGGAAGGATCTGTTAGGGAATCATCTGGTTGGTTTAATTGACTTATTTGAGCTGGTCATGTACGTTAGAATGAGGACATGAGCCAGAGACCTTAAAGAGACCCCAGATGGTGGCCCCAAAGTACTCCCGTTTTGGTACCGCTTTCATCCCTAGGGGTCCCTCGAGAAATGATTTTAACCGTTTGCAGGTTGGCTGTGTCCTAAAATCGTTTGCAAATTAGGCGACTTGCATCTAAAGGCCTTTCTCCTGTTATCCGGGGAAGGAGGAGAAAGGGAAAGCCTGTTGAAACTCCAACTTCTGGGCGTTATCGTCTCTGCAGTTCTTTTGGTTTTGTTTGTAAATTAGCATCTCCACTGCTTCCTCACATCAAGATAGGGGGCTAGCACGCGAGCCCGTGCCGCTCTGCCACCTGCCAGAGAATCAATTGCCACCTAGGTAATCCTGCTGTCACCGAACATTCCAGAAACACTTGGGCAGGCAAGTTTGCCTAGCTGCCCCCACTGTGCTGCAATAAATCATCTTCCTACTGAAGGCGTTCCACTGCACTCCTTTGCCAGGGTGGGCAAACCGCCTTCCTGGATAAAAATGAAGCCGAACTCCATCTCTATGGACATGCACTTTTATGCCCTGGGTCTGAGCCTCCGCCATGAGATTTCAATGGAAAGCGGTCTAGTGACTGTTCCGAGAGCCGAGGCATTTACTACCTGGCTCTTTGGCGAAAGGACCAATTACTACATTGTTCCGATCCAAAGCCAGCTCCTGAGTGCCAACTTAAAGGCATGGCCTAAAGTTGTTATTCCAAAAACTTGTTACGATCTTCCGAATCAACCACATCAAAATGTATCTGGGGAGAGTGAGGAGGAATATATAACCTTGAGAGGAAAAAAGGGCCGCTCACTTCCCCAATCCTTGCCCACCCCTCTTGGTTCATGTAGCCCTGGCCCTGAGCCAGGAGCCTGGATGGAGTAGTGGCTACACGTTGGGCTGCAGTCCGGAAATTTAACAGTTAAAAACCACCAGCTGCTCCTCAGGAGAAAGACGGGGCTTACTCCTGTAAAGAGTCGCGGTTGGGAAACCCATAAGGACAGTGGACCCTGCCCTGTCAGGTCGCCGTGAGTCAGGATTGTGGATGCCACTGAGCTGAGGGATGAGCCAGAAGCTCCCTGTGAGGGGGTCCTGGTGGTGGAATAGGACAAGGATCACACGTCGGGCTGCCGTCTATATGGTCGGCAGTTTGAGGCCTCCAGCAGCTACTTGGCAGAATAAACAGTTACACTTTCAGAAGCCCACTGGAGGTCGCTACGAATCAGCAGTGAATTTGGCAGTGAATTTGGTTTGGTTTGTATAACTTAATTGAAAGATTCATTGCCACGGGGTCAATGCGGACTCATGGCAACCCTATAGGACAGGGTTGAAGTGCCCCGTGAGCTTTTGAGGCTAACTTACCGAGCGTAGAAAGCACTATGGGGTGGAAGACAGGAGGAACCTACGAGTACTTCACGGAGGAAAACCCACAGATTGCTTTAAACGCCTAATGTATCTCCGTGATCAAACTACCGATGATCCCATCCGAGAACAAAGAAAGCAACCGGAGTCGGTGACACAGGGTAGAACATTCCAGATGCCTCCCCTCATGGCTAGCCTGCTGAGTTACTTGGGAATTATAACTCAGTCTCGGGCTGGACTGGCCTGGTTCTGGTTCAGGCGAGCTGTTTGTTAGCTAACCGGAGAAGATTCAATAGATGAGCTCCCCAGAGCTCGGTGCTTTGATTATACAGGGCTGGCCTGTGTCGGCCTCGTTCCGATGATGCGTCTTTCTCTGAAAAGTTTCCATCCTAAGTACAAAATTTTGTGAGAATTTGGTGGCGCTAGCCCAGAACTTGCCCACCTTTGAAGGGAAAATGGCATCCTTGTGTTTTGATTCAACCATTGTTAGCTATCCAGTTGTGATCGTTTTGTTAACTCTGGGTCGGGGGCTTCCGGGGGCTTCAGCTTTTTAAGTTGTCCTGTCCTTTCTGTATTCCAAATATGCAGGATCTGTTGCTTTGTGCTTCAGATTCATGACAGGATACATGATGCTCTCCAGGATGTGGCCCGTGTGCACACACAGGAACTTGAGATGCATACCCTGTGTGACCTGGACAATCAGGGTGCAGCGTTAGCTCCCAGTCTGTCAGTCCACCAAGAGCCTTCACACGCTCGTACCTGGTCGTTGAGCAGAGCAAGCATGGGGTGGGCAGAGCATTTCCATGGTGACTACCAGCTGGTGCAGTGTCCAGTTCTCCGTGGGCCGTGCGGCAGACTCCGTAGCTGGAGAGGTTTCTGAGACACGTGTGCAGAGCATCAGAGAATGTTGCGTGGCAGTTAGACCAAGTTGGTTTCCTCATCCTCCTCTGATCCTCTAGAAAAGCAAGGGCCCGCAGCAGACGGGCAAAGAAAGAAAGAAACTCCCAGCTTCCCCTCTCTGCTTTTTTAAAAGCGAAATAGAAGCGGTCCTAGCCTTAACGGGATGGACAACGGAAGCGCATCCGTGTGTGAATTTGGGGAGGTTCTGCCACGGCGGCTGCAGGCCCATTCTCACCATCAGCTCAATGGAAATCGAAACCGTATTGTAGTCAACTCCCCGAAGCACTGGTTCCCTTGACAGATCAAGGTCGACACATGTGCAAAAGGCTTAGGCCCATCTGGGCTGGAGAACCCGACGGGCATTGTATTTTCTGGCGTCTTTTCTCCCGGTTGATGCAAATTCAGAAGCTAAAGTCAGAGCCTCCTAGTGCCCCCTGGTCCTGTCAGGTCGCTTTGGACTTCAGGAAGGAAGCTGCTTGCTGCTACCTTGAAAAATCCCCCCGGGGGATTTTTACAGACCCTAGAGGTTAGCCTTTTCCAGACCCTTGAGCCTAAGTTCAGCTAGAAGCCCACCCATACCAGTAAATCACGGCAGTGTTTGAATTGTTATTTTTAAGTGTTTCCTTAACAACATTAAAAAAAAAAGTTATTTTTTTCTGGCGTATTAAAAATAAAATCATAACTTTTGATTTAAAATTCTGCCTCATCTCTCTTTTCTTTCAACTCGATCCCAGGCCGTCCAAAATGGGGCATTCTCAGAAGCTGAGAATCATTCCAAAATTTCAGTTAGGACCTTGCCCACACCCAGCACCGATGCGTTCATGGGATGGCAGAGAAGTCTTTGTAAATCTCTGGTCTCTAGGGGCGCCCAGCAATGATAGTTTCCAAATCTAAATCCCACCCTGCTGTCGTGGAGTCGGTTCCAACACCCGGAGCTCTCAGGTCCAGAGTGGAAACCACTCTGTAGGGTGTGTAAGGCTGAGGCTTTGAAAACGGCTCTCCTGGCTTGCCTTTCAAAGTCCCTCTGGGTCTGGTTTAATCGTTTGTACCAAGCCTTGTAATCAGCCCCGGTGTGGGCGCTGGGGAAGCCTGCAGTTCAAACCCCACAGCCTTTCCACGGGAGAAAGGTGTGGCTGTCAGCTTGCCCGGAGATTAGAATCCTTACGGAGCAGTTCTGTCCCCGGAAAAGTTCGCAGGGTTTCGACATCGACTGAGGAGGTCCTGGGGCGGGAGTCGGAGTTGGATGCCTGTTTTACAGGTGAGGGACATCTGCTCACTCGATGGAGTGAGATGGGATGAGATCTGAGCCTCATGTCCCTCACAGTTTCATAGCAGACATTCAAGTCTTGGAAACACCCAGGGGCAGTCCTACAGGGCTGC
Source organism: Echinops telfairi (assembly GCF_000313985.2). Lineage (NCBI taxonomy): Eukaryota > Metazoa > Chordata > Mammalia > Afrosoricida > Tenrecidae > Echinops > Echinops telfairi. The sequence continues at coordinate 5,931,324 of NW_022111369.1, forward strand.
TATGAGTTGGCATTGATTCGAGGGCAGTGTGTTTGTTTTCTTGTATACACACACACACAATGTGTGGTATCCTAGTGTAAGTAGTTTACCCTCAACCACAACCTGAAGGTTGGCGGTTCGACCCCAGTGGCACCAAGAAGAGCCTTGCAATTTGCTGCCATGAAGGTTACAGTGAAGAAACCCCTTTGGAACCATTACACATAGGGCTGCCACGAGAGTAGGACTCCCGGCAGTGGGACCATCCGTGTACTTACTACCAGTGGGTGAACACCAGCAATGGCCCACCGACGTTTGTATTTAAAAACCAAGAACCGTGCTCGCTTCGGCAGCACATATACTAAAATTGGAATGATACAGAGAAGATTAGCATGGCCCCTGCGCTAGAATGACATGCAAATTCGTAAGCGTTCCATATTTAAAACAAAAAAACACCCAAGAAGCTATTTGTGGAGATGCCCTCCGCCAAATTATTCTAAAAAGTAGGCTTCTTGTCACATCACCTCAGAATAGATTGTGTACAATGGGAAATGTTTTCCATTTCCCATTGAATGTATTTTCTTAAAGTGAGATGGGCTGGGAGATGCAGCAGAATGCAGAGAGTTTTTTCCTTAACTTTGAAAAAAGGAAGAAAATGAAATCCTACGGTCATTTCTGCTTTGATGAGTCCCAGAACGCATAGTACTAGGACTCATGATACCTGAGTAACAAAGCAAAAATCTCATGAAATGCAAATTTGGGAAGTGAATAAAACCAACATTAAAACATGCGTGCTGCTTATAGCCCCGCCCAGTGGTGCCAACGCGGGTGATGCTGCTCTCTGGGCAGCACGGGACAGCACCAGGGGTGCTGCCACAGAGAGACCTTCGTTTTATTCTGGATGATGGGCTATAGCACATGTACATTTGATTGCCAGGGGCTGGGGCTGCTCAGTGATTTTTATTTATTTATTTTCTGACAAGGGGGCGGTAAGCTAAATAAGTTTGGGAACCTACCTTCTAACCCATTGCCACGAACCCTGTCCTATAGGGCAGAGGAGACCTGCCCCGTCGGGTCTCTGGGAGACGTCACATCTTTCTCAGATGGAGGGGCGGATGGGTTTGCAATCCCAGTCCTTCGACTACCAGCAGAGCGCTCAACCACCCCACCTCACTGTCTAACCCAAACCACCACCCCCTGCCACAGAGCCGACCCCTTGCCGGGAGCAGCCCAGCACTTACCCAGAAGCGCCACTGGAGTCCAAGAGCAATAAGAATGGGACTGGAGTGCCAGTTTTTCTTTTTCAGTTACATGACTGAAATAGTGTTTCAGTGTGAATGAAATTAGAGCCACTGTGGGTGTTCAAAGTCAATGATCAACCAAAATCAGAAAATCACCTCTGACTCATGGGGACCCCATAGGGCAGAATAGAACTGCCCCCTGGGAGTTTCTGAGGCTGGGACTCTTTAAAGGAGTAGAAAGTCCCACCTTTCTCCCGCCGAGAGGCTGCCAATCTCAAACCACTGACCTTGAGGTTCACAGCCCAGCTCCTAGTCACTAGGCCACCAAGGCGCTCTGTTAAAATGAAGGGAAAGGCCCTTAGAATTTACTGATGCAGTGAAGCAGCAGCCCAAGGGTTAAGTAAGCGCAACAGCCTGCTGCCCACATGCCCCCCTCCTAGGATCTCACTGTGGGAATTCTGTAATCGCTGGTGTTTTCAAACTCCTTGGGGTGAGAACCTGGTGCTAGACTCTGGGGTCTCAGACAATGCTTCCTTTTCTATTGAAGACACTAATTCCTTTCATGCTGGAGGGAGAATCTGTGCCCCCGAGTGTTTCTCTGATGGTTTATTTGCGTCAGCTCCAGGGAGTGTTTCTTCAGGCAGCCAGTATCTTTTTATGCATAGAAGGCAAACCCTGTTTGCTCTTCCTGCGTCCTCCTCCACAGCTCACAGCTCACAACTCGTGGAGTTACTAGAACATACCAGCCCGGTTTCTGCAGAAGGAACACGGGGTCTTCACGTGAGATGCTGCTCTGATTTCGACTTCATTTCGGATAATAAAATTAATACAACCCAAACAAACCTAATTGAGCTTCCAATGGACTCAGGCAGTCCTGCCAACTCATTCGTCCATTGACAAATAAACCCAGGCATCTCTACGACCTGTCAGCCCAGATTAAGGCAACCTGTTTTGGTTTGTTCTCGTTGATGTAGGGCCTCTGAGCTTCCTGCCAAAGTCCTTGAATCTAATTCTGGAAATTGCCAGGGGGTGTCTCCCTGGCCCAACTCTATCATGCATTTCTGTGATGCACAATCTGCTTCTTCAACCTCGTCTCTGTCCTCCCATCGCACTAGGCTCAGCTGCATTGCATCTCTCCAGTCTTGCAATCTCTTTCTGTGCTCTCAGAGGGCAGACCGGCATTGTTCTATGGTGGGGCAAGATGCCACTTTCCCCCTCATTAGATGCTCCATGTGACGAAGCTGATCTCTGCCTTACTCAGGAGTCAGACAGGCACACAGGCCCTGGGGATGGATTTGGGGTGACTGCCTGTGTTCTTGTTGTCAGGTGTTGATGAGTCCGTTCCAATTCACAGTGACCCGATGTACAACAGAAGGAAACACTGCCCATTCTTCACCGCCCTCGTCATTGCTACCAGGTGGGAGCCCCTTGTTGCAGACATCGTGTCAGTCTGCCTCCATGACTGTCTTCCTCCTTTTCACCGGCTTCTACTTTACCAAGCCTGGTGGCCTTTCCCGGGGCCTGGTCTCTCCTGACAGCTTGTTCAAAGGAGGGGAGATGAAGTTCTGCCATCCCTGATGGCTGTATTCCTCCAAGGCACCTTCCTTTGTCTACTGAGAGTCCACAGGCCATGCCATATGCTTCGCCAGCACCACCATCAAAGGCAGCCCATCTTCTTCAGTCAGCGGCACACAGGAGCAGTTTAGGTCCAGCACACTTCTGTCTTCAAAGTGCCATCTTTGCTCTTAAACCCTTTAAAGAAGGCTTGTGCAGCAGATTTGTCCCAGTGCAATGTGTTCTTTGATTTCACAACTGCTGCTTCCATGATCCAAGTAAAATGAAATATTTGGCAACGTTGACCTTTTCTCTGTGAATCATGATGTTGTCTATCGGTCCAGTTGTGAGGATTTTGTTCTCTGTATATTAGGTTGTAAGTCACACTGAAGGCTGTGCTCTTTGACCTTCATCAGTAAGTGCTTCAAGTCCTCACGCTTTCAGTAGTTAAGGTTGAGTCTGCAAGTGTTTGATGTGTTCTTTGTCGTATAGTTTAGTTGCTCAAATTATTTGCTCAGTGTACAAATTGAATAGATTGGGTGAAAAGATACAACCCTGGATTTAAGCCACGCACTATCTCAGGCGTGCTCGTACTTTTTCAGCATGCAAGCTACTTATAAAATGATCAAATCAAAATGATCTACCAACTACAAAAATGCAAACCATATATATTTTGTATTTATTACATTTATTCATAAATGCACTGAGAATTCTTTATATGTACAGTGTATGTTTATGTACATGTTGCACAACACCATTAACTTGTCATTACCTGAGTTTACTCTGGTGACTTGCACTGAATGGAATGAGCCAGGGATGCATAGTCTGGACCCTAGCTGCTGACAGGCAGCCTCAAGCACACTTCCAAATGATCATCAGTCATGGTGGAACGGTACTTGGACTTAATAATCTTTATGTGGAAAAGGTTGACTCACATCAATAAGTACAGCCAAATAATGCAGTCAAGGAGGTAGCACGTTTTCTCGTGTTTGGGTACTTTCCGTCTGTGAGTAAGTTCCAGAACTGTTCCTGCGCGCTGGACTTCAGCTGAATGTCGGCTTGTAGTGTCAAAATCTCCCATTCCGTATGAAAGTGATACGTTTTGTTTTCTTACTTGGTCCAGCTCCCCCACTCGTTTTAATACCCTTTCTTACGTTTAAGAGAGAAAAAAAAACAAGGTCTATAAATTGGCGATGACTTAGCTTGTCAGTTTTGCTGCACTTAGCGCAGTTGTTTGCGCATGCGTTTGACACCTAAGCTTGCATCTGATTGGCTGCGCTGTATATCAATTAAATGATGGGATTGATGATGGACTTACATCTATTTTTGTAATGCCACGCGATCTACCCACACTACACTTGTGATCGACTAGTAGATCGAGATCAACGTATTGAGCACCCTTGCACTATCTTCTTGTCCTGTTCCACCCATTACCTCTGGGTCTAAGTACAAGGTTGAGAGCATTATAGAGCTTCCTTGCAAGGTAGTCCACATGAGCACAATTAAGTGTTGTGATATTCTCATTCTTCACAATGTTATCTGTAGTTTGTATGATCCACACATTTGAATGCCTTTAGATCAGTGGTTCTCAAGCTGTGGGTCTCGACCCATTTGGGGGTCGAACGACCCTTCATAGGGGGTCGCCCGATTCATAACAGTAGCAAAAATGACAGTTATGAAGGGGCAACGAAAATAATGTTATGGTTGGGAGAGTCACCACAACATGAGGAACTGTATGAAAGGGTCGTGGCATTGGGAGGTTGTGAACCACTGCTTTAGATAGTCAAACATGAGTAAATGCCTTTCTGCTTTCAGCCAAGATCAATTTAATATCAGCAATGAGATGCTGTATTCCAAATCCTCTTCTGTGTCTGGCTTGAATTTCTGGCAGTTCCCTGTCCATGTGCTGTTGCAGCCATTTTGGCATTACTTCACCAATATGTTACGTATGTGTGACGTTAATGGTTTTGTTTGATTTCCTCATTCTGTTGGAGCACCTTGCTTTGGAATGGGCACAAATGTGGACCGCTTCCATTTGGTTGGCCAGGTGGCTCTCGTCCGGGCTCTTCATCCAAGGGTTGGAACCTTTTACTTGATAGTCCATCAATTCCTAGAGCCTTCTTTTGGGCTAATGCTGTCATTGTAGCTTGCCTTTATTCTGTCACTACCATTGGTTCTTGATCATATGCTAGCTCTGGAAATGGATGCATATCAACCAGTTCTTTTTGGAACAGTGACTCTGTGTATTCCTCCTATGATCCCTCTTATGATGCTGGGGTGGGCTGGGTTGGCTAGAGAAACAAAGCCAAGGACACTCATGTATGTGTAAGAGAGAGCTTTATATCAAGAAGTAACTGCATATCAGGAAAACATCCCAGCCCCGTCCAGAACAAGCCCATAGGTCTGATACTCATCCATAAATCCCTCTCCAGACTCACATGCGATGATGCAGAATGCAGAGAGATCAGAGGCCGGTGGGTGCAGAGTTGTGTGGATCCAGTGACGGTGTCTCTGGCAGCTGTCCGAGTGGCTTGGCTGCAGGAAGGTGAAGCAGAGAGGGTGGGGGTGGAGGGAGCTCCCCAGGGCAATCCTTGTGCAGCGGTAACACTCACAAGGAGGCACCATCAGGCTGTGTCCTGACAGACTAGACTTCACCCCTCAGCTTCGAGTTGCCACAGAGTTATGTAACTACCCCAGATACTTTCTGTACCATTCACTATTTGCCTACAGAATCCTTCAATAATTCAATGGCAGGCTTGAATTTTCCCTTCAGTTCTTCCATCCTGAGCTATATTGAGGGGTTTCTTCCCTTTCGGTTTTCTGAGTCCAAGTCTCTGAACCTTTCATTGTCGTGCTTTATTTTGTCTTCTCCAACTGGCCTTTAACATTTTCTATTCAGCTCTTTTTCTTCATTGTTTCTTTGGGTCACTTTAACTGCTCTTTGTTCAGGAGCAAGTTTCAGAGGACCGTCTGATACTCACTTTGGTCGCGTCTGTCATGTCTTTGTAGGGATCGTTTGCTTTCTTCACAAATGATATTTTTTATGTCATCCTGCAATGAATCTGGTCTCCCATGGTTTGTATTGAGTGTGTCAAATCTATTCTTGAGGTATTCTCTAAATTCTAGTGGAAGATGCTTACGGTCATGTTTTGGCTGCATGGACTTCTTTTCATGTTCTTCGGCTTCAGCCTGTACTAGCATATGAGCAATTGATGGTCTGTTCCGTAGTCAGCCCCTGGTCTTGTTTCAGTTGATGAAATTGAGCTTCTCCATCATCTCTTGGCACAGATATAGTCCATTTGATTCCTTCCTTTGGTGAGGGCCAAGTGTACACCAAACCGAAAAAATCCCCACTGCCATCCACTCAATTCCGACTCACAGCGACCCTACAGGACAGGGTCCTGTGGGTTTTTGAGACTGTAAATCTTTACAGGAGTATCAAACCTCTTCTTTTGCCTGTGGAGCAGCTGGTGATTTTGAACTACTGACCTTGCAATGAGTATCTCAACCAACACATAGCCTGCAACACCACCAGCACACTTGGTTATCATACATGGCTGCTAAGGAAAGGGTTAGAGGTTTAAGTTCACCTAGGGGTACCTTGGAAGAAAGGCATGGAGATCTTTAAAAAAAATCAGTCATTGAAAAGCTTATGGAACATGAATTGTATTCTAAGACACAGACGATCACCATGAATCTGAATCGATTTGATGGCAGCTAGTTTAGGACTGCCCAGGTGGCTCAGGTGGTAATCTTCACCATCACAATGCTGACTTTCTGGTCATCTGTAGCTTCATCCTCTGACAGCTTTCAAATACCCAGGTCCCTGCACAGTTTTCCCTTAATTCTTTGGGCATCCATTTTGAGAAGCGTTGCCTGACTCTTTAATTCATAGGTGGGGGAGGTAGGGGGAGGGGAAGGGGGGATTTGTGATTTTATAATTCTATCCTCTCTTCCACACTTAAGAATTAAAATTATTTTGCTTGAAGAAAAGAAGCATTCTTCATCTACTGAGGGGATGTGAGCATTCTGAGATCCAATGAACAGAGAAAACATATTAAGAAAGGCAAGGGAAGTGCTCAATTCTTTTCTTAAAATGACCAGTTTTCAGAGTATCAATTTAGCACACTAGCAACCTCCAGTGAGTTTTGAGAGACTGGTTTTTGCTTGTTTGTTTTGTTTTTCATTCTTAAAAAAAAGTATCTTTATTAACACATGGATTTTAATATACTCAATACTTTTCAACCAATGGCAGTTATTCTTTTTTCCTGCTCAAATTAGCCCATCGTTAGTCACTGGGAGTCTCTCTGTGTTCTTTTGGCAAGCCCACAGTAAGCTTTCATTGCATCCTTGCCTGTCCACCCCAAATGAGCCAATTAAAAGCCTGCTTAAGACACAATGCAACCATTTCTCTAAGGATTCATGATTTCTTTTGATGGGGCTATGACTGACTGAATTTTTTTTTAATCCTTAAAACTTACCTTTTTTAAATCATTTTATTGGGGGCTCGTACAACTCTTGTCACAATCCATACAGCAATTGATTCAGGTATGTTTGTACAGACATTGCCCTCATTCTCCCCAGACACCCACTTTCTATTGAGCCCTTGCCCTCAGGACCAGCCCTTTTTTTCCTCCCCCCTCCCTTCCCACCCTCTCCTCCCTTCTCCCCCACCCTTGTACAATAGATTGTACATTGTTATTATTGTCATCTATCACACCAACCGCTGTCTCCCTTCCCCCATGTTTTCTGTTGTTCTTCCCCCTGTAGAGTGGTGTATGGTTATGTGTCCATCATTGCGATCGGTTCCCCCTTTCTCCCCTGCTCTTCCCCTCTTCCCCCTACCCTTCCAGCATCACCATTCCAATGCTTGGATTCTGTGTGTTGTGAGCTCCTATTCCTTTCTATACCTGTGTACATGTTCCAGTCTAGTCTGAACTGGGAAGCAGCACTGGAGTCATGGTAGTGGGGGGTGAGGAAGTCTCAAGGAACCACAGGAATAGTCTGTGTTTCATCGATGCTTTACTGCACACTGGTGACCCATCCCTTCCCTCTGGCCCCTCTGTGGGAAGATTGTTCCACTGCCTACAGATGGGCTTTGGATCTCTGCTCCAGCCCCCCTCATTATCAACAATATGTTTTTGTTTGTTATGTGTCTGCTGATGCCTATTACACGGTCCCTATGACTGCTCATGATTGCACCTGTGGTGTGCTTACTCCATGTGGACTTGTTGCTTCACTGCTGAATGTTGGCTTGTGTAACTTCAAGCCTTTAAGACCCCAGATGCTCTATCTTTTAATAGCCGGGCACCATCTGCCCTCTTCACCACATTTGCTTATGCACCTGTTTTGTCTTCAGCGATTGTGTCAGGATTAAATCTTACCTTTCAAAATGACTCTAAGTGTAACTACACTTTCAAATTAAAAAGAAATTGCTTTCAAAGGCTAAAAACACACTTAGCTTGCTGCTCACAAAAGACATTTCAATGAGCACCCAACACCGGCCACACACAAGGAAGATTGCAAAGCACATTTGTCCTTCCTTACTGATTCTGTGATATTCCGACTAAGTTGGTGCAAAATAGTTTTAACCCCACTTCGCCAGCTGAGCTAAGTAAAAATGCACACATAGAACTGTACAGAACAGTAGATGTGTGCAAACCGTGAGACATCGTTCACATTCTCTCACTGGGAACAGTGCTCACGGGGCTCTGAAGCATGGTCCACTCAGTGGAGGCATGTAAGTCAACAGTGAGACGCGTGAAGCAGAGCAGGCAAGGACTCGTGATGCCAATCATACAAATGGACAGTTGTCTAATTAAATCTCAGGTAGACCAGAAGAGCAAGTGTGCTGGGCTGTAATTTTTCAGTTTGTTCCACAGAAAAAGAAGTAAAGATGGACTAGGTACATCAGGTCACAGCTGTAGCAAACATTCGTTTATTCCTTCAGTGGAAATCCTTCTACAAATCCACGATGGCGTCTCCGTGCCTGGACATCTGGAAGCCCCACCTTTAGTCCTTCAAGCCGTGATGTTTTACATTCATGGCTGGAGATAGAACACTTTCCACCCCCTTTTTTGGTGAATGTAAATCAATCACAGCTGATTGCACACCCGTCGAAGGTAGGATCACAGTATCATGATATATTCAGTAACTGAGCCAGATGAAGATGAAATTGGCCTACCTGCTTGGCCTATCAAATCCCCTGAGATCCGTGGCACTTTGCAATTGATAGCCCTTATTTTTTTTTCACTGTGGTTTGGGTTAGGTTTTCAAGCCATAAATCTGCTTTATTCTCTTTTGGGTTGCCAATTTGTCATTAACACCCTCCCCACCAGCCACAACCACCTCACTGTCAGGCATCTTTTGTACCAAACAGTAAACTTGTGCCAAATGTTTTTTTCCCCAAGAAGACTCTCTATAGCTGGATGGCCCAGGGGATTTTCAATAGGAGAATTTGTCCATTTGACTTCCCCTCTTTGTCATCAAACACTTTGTCACCCAAGCTGTTACTTTACACTGTGACTTTTTCCCTTGTTGCCTGATGGCTTGGTTCTTCAATGTCTAGGGTTCCATTGTGGAAAGGGCTCTGTTCTAGACAGCCAGCATGCGCGATTCACGTTAGGCTGCGCTCTGAGCTATTCCACGTGTTCTCGGACAGGCCTTTGCACGTCCTCAGTATTCTCATCTCCAGTGATCCCCATCTGTTCTCTCCAGTTAACGCTGCCTCCGTCTCGCCCAGTCCTTCCACACATTGGCAGAGGGAAGCAGGCCCTTTTCAGCTGTGACAAGCTCAAATAGAATTAGGTGGAGATGCCAAGAAAACAGGATGGAAAGAAACCAACAGTGCGGACTTGAAAATCACCTCCAATGACTTGACTGTTCCAAAATAGATGGATTGCTAAACAGAATTGACCAAATTCATCAGAAAAGGATCCAATTTTTCACTTGATTTTCCCCCCCAGATACACTGTCTTGCTTCAAGCTCCTGTAAGTGATAGAAGCCCACAGGCTTCTCCTGGGAAACGTTGTAGCAAGTCACCAAGAGCCTCTGCTCCCAGTCAAACCACTAGATAGAAATCCTACTGTTTCACTGACTAGTTTTGTAACTGTGGGCAAGTTACTGAATCTCCTGTAGCCTTCATTTCATGTTGCCACAGTATCTCCCTGATAAACTGTCCTTGGTGGGTGCCCTCAAGTCGGTTCCAGATGCTCAACAGAATGAAGCACGGCCTGGGCCTGAGCCAGGCTCACAATCATTCCTATGTCTGAATCCATTGTTGCAGCCACTGTGTCCATCCATCTCATGGAGGGCCTTCCACTTTATCCCTCTTTGCCAAGCATGCTATCCTTCCCCAGGTCTCTCCAGACAACACGTTCAAGGTATGGAAGCCTTGCCAACCTGGCCTCTAAGCAGCACTCTAGTCGTACTTCTTCCACAGAAGATTTGTTCGACCTTTTAACAGTCCATAGTACTTTCAATAGATAAAATAAAATTCTTAGTAAGTGCCTCGTATAGCCTTAGTCCTCAATAAAGTTGTCTCATGGGGGCTCCGATGGTGTTAACGACTTGCTTGCTAACCAAAAGGTCAAAGACTATCAAACGTGACTATCCGTTTCTGTCAAAAGTTCAGCCTTGGAAATTATGGGGCAATCCAGTTGGCCTTTAGGGTTGCTACGAGTTGTAAGAAATTGCACAGTGTAGGGCAGTAAGAGCGTGTCCATCACACGTAACCACCGCTCCTGACCAGAAAGGAAGTTTGGTTTCCTTCATTGTGTCCCCATCACCCTTGGTTACCCACCTCCAAAAGCTCAAGAGTCACTATATTTCCCCCCGATCACATAGCACACGCAGTGACCACTGCATCTTCAAGCCAGCCCAATGGAGAAGTCATAACGTCAAATAGTTCTAGAACCCTTGATTCGGGTAGTAACTGTCCACTCACAAATCAATCAAACCCATACTGGGGCATTACTGCTCTCCTGAGAGCCACTAAAAAAGGTGGTCTCCTCCCCCTAAGACCCTCTGTTGGCCCCATTGCTTTCTCCCTGAGCTTGCTTCCCATGTCTGTCTTACATAAGTGGGTAAACCATCAATGTCCTAGGTGGTGGGAGGAAGGGTGTGGTGAGCAAACAATGTCATAGATAGGGGAACAGCTAGGGAATTAAAACCAACCTCTAGGAGGTTGTAGAGATCTGTGGGTATTAGAGCAACACCAATCTAACTGAGAGGAAGTACTAAGAGGTGGAAGAAGGGTGAACGTGATGGTGGGGCAGGAGAAAGCAAAAGGAAACTGAGAAAAGCTCTAAGAAGCAAAGCTATAGATAGAGGTATTAACAGAGGTGTGTACTTATGTGAATACATTAATCCATAAAAATAGAGGTATTGGCCTATGTACATGTATTTATTAGGCAATACACTGAGGCTTTGGACAGGCCTTGGGCCTCAGCTCATACCCTCTCTCAATACATGAACACTTTGTTCTAACAAAATGGCATTCTGTGATACTCATCCCCCTACCCCAACAGGATCGCTTATGGCTGCATAAGAAGATGTGGTGAAGACAGTGGATGGTGCCCAGCTATTAAAAGATATAGCATCTGGGACCTTAAAGGCTTAAACTTAAACAAGCGGCCACCCAACAGTGAAGCAAGAAGCCCACATAGAAGTGCCCCAGCAGGTGTGATCATGAGGTGTCATCAGGATCTGGTAACAGGCATCAGAAGACTCATAGCAAACAAATAACAAACAAACAAACAAAAAAACGTGTTGGTGAGAATGAGGAGGTCAGAGCGGAGAACCAAAACTCATCTGTAGGCAATGTAACATCCCTCCACAGAGGAGTCACAGGGAAGGGATGAGTCAATCAGGGTGCAGTGGAGCTCTGATGGATCTCAAAGTATACCTCTGGTTCCTAGAGGCTTCCTCACCCCCCACTATCATGACCCCAGTGCTGCTTCCCACTCTGGACTGGACTGAAACATGTACATAGGAATAGTCAAGAGATAAAGCTCAGGACACATGGAACCCAGAGAACAGGGACACTGAGTTACTTTAGTGTATTGTGCCAACCTAGCCAATAAACACATGTGGGGTTAATTGAAGGGTGAAGGGATTCTAGTTCTCAGGTCCCTTGCTTTGTGATGGTTGGACCAGAACAGAGTGCAGCTGCCTTAGCAAGTTCCCTGCTTTAGCTGTCAAGGCTCACTTCCTGCAAGACATCCCTGAGGAGAAGCCACATGGACCTCCCCGATGCAGCCCTGGGTGCTGGAGCACCCGTGTGGAGACCCCTGCCAGCGCTGAGATGCTTACATGTTCACTGATTTGGCTTTCCTCCTGCAGTCGGTGTCTTAGTGCTTGGGCAGCACTGGGTTGGGATGTTTTCTTGATGTGCACGTAACCTTTATATAAAACTCTCTCTTAGACATGAGTTTCTGTGGATTTGTTTCTCTAAAGTACCTAGACTAACACAGATACCAAAAGGGTAGAGGGAAGGTGGGAGAGGGAGGGAGTACCAATCGCAATGAATGGCACATCACCACACATCCCCATCCAGGGGGAAGAATAACAGAAACCAGAGGAGAAGGGAAACAGCTGTCAGTATGAGATGTGAAAATAATAACAATCTATTATCTATCAAGCGGCCACGAGGGTGGAGGGTAGGGAGGGAACAAAAAGAGGAGCTGATCCCAAGGGCTCAATAGAAAGTAAATGTCTATAAAAGAATGATGGAATATATGTACTAATATGTCAGATGCAATTGATGTATGGGTTGTAACAAGAGTTGTAAGAACCCCCAATAAAATGACCTTAAAAAAAACTCTTTCTAGATGGGGTCAACTTGCCAAGGACAACAACAAAGAAGGTGAGATAGGAAGCTCAGGGGGTGGACAGTGTCAGTTAATGGCAAAGAGTAACTCAAACAAGAGGATGAGTCTGCACAATTCCGAGCCTGTCATCCGTGTCACTTGAATTGGTGTCCGTTTTGGCCGTGTAGAGTCTCAATAAAATAAATTTTGAAAGAAGCTTTCACACACACACACACACACATACACACACACACAGGTTACATTTGTCAGTCTAACCCCGGAATGAAACTGTGCTGAAGGCTGCAGCCTCAGCTAATAAAGCAGTATATTCACAACTTTAAAAAAAAAACCCACAAACAAACAACAATCCAGTCTCCTAGTAAGAAAAGCATCCACCTCTTCTGCATTTCCAGCACTTGAAAGGCTGTGTTCTAGCCAGTGTGTCCCAACACTGAAATGCCTAAGTCCTTCCCCTTTAGCAAGACACTTCAGCCCACCACCTCCATACCACAGACCTCGGCAGCATTCACTCCCAACACTCATGCCCAATGACGTGAGTAAAAGACTCATACCCAATGACTTGAATAAAAGCAAAGCGCTCCCCTTCTCTGTGATAGCTGCCATACTCAGAGCAGTTTCATAAGAAACATTGATAAATGGGTTTCCTAAATGCAAGATTCCTCCCAATTGCTTCACGTATGCTGCACGTGGGGAGAAAATGGAAGTTACCTTCAGAGAAAGTATGTTCTTCTCTGCTATTGGGACAGCCAGAGTAGCCTGGAACTATGAAAACATGCCCGCGGCTTGTTTGCCTATAAATTATAAATAGATCCACATTCGTAGTTATTGGGTGATTCTGGAAGTTTCCCAGCAACTTTCAGAAAAACAATTTCTCAGGAGCTTACAGAAGCAAAATGGATTTTAAAAAATAGTATTTTTTGGCATAAACTGCTAATTAATTCTGATTCTCCCTTATTTTTGTGACTACATGTGATAACTGTATCCTTGTTAGTGCTCAATATTTTGAAATATGAGGTGCTTGCTATGTGTGTAAATAGACTACACACACCAAGAATAAGGTAGCCTGAAAGTCGTAACAAGACCATCTTAAAGTCTTGGCATGAGTCTAGAATCCATGTTGAGTTCTATTTTAAATTTTAAAAGAGAAATGAAGCCTTTGTTTATTGTTTTGGTGAAATATATACACAACAAAACGCAGGCTACTTCAGCTACTTTAACATGGACAATTCAGTGACATTGGTTACATTCTTCACACGGCACCACTTTCCTTAATAAAAGACACCGGAGAGCCTACTGGGCTATGCACTGGGCCGCCAACTGTAAGGTCGGCAGTTTGGAACCACCATCCATCCCACAGGAGAAAGATGAGGCTTTCTGCTCCTGTAAAGACTTGGAAACCCTCAGGGGCAATTCTACTCTAGAAGGATGCCATACATTGAAATTGACTCCATGCAAATGAGTTTTTTAACTTTGGTTTTCTCAACAAGTTTTTCTCAGGTTGAATTTTGAAGCTGCCTTTTCTAACAGCAGCATCTGTAACCTTTGTAGTGACCTAGCCACAAACCTTCAAGGACATCACTTCTCTGCTGGTAGGCAGATGCAGCCGGTTCCCAGGGGGTCTTTTATGTATGGTTAACAGATGCAACAAAGGGTCTTGACTCCTAGCATCATCTATAAATCGTCTGTACCTTGGGCCCCCAGGAGGGGACATGCTTAAGAAATGTCTGTTCAGCTATTGTCTTGTGACCCTAAAAATCACCCCAAAGTGGCAAATGCTTGCAATTATATACACCTTAGCAATCATGGAATCCCATATACATGTTATGTGCCAGTCCTGGGTACATCCTGGCTCTTAGATAGCCCACCTTCAGCTTCCAGATTGTCTTTCAACCCTCGTGACTCCATAGCTTTCGTTGCTACTTCACCTGTGTCAGAATGCGCTCTTCTTCACTCTCCTTCTCTTTCTGCAGGTGGATGGCTTCCCTTTCTGGACCATTTCTGACCTTTCCATCAACCTCATTAGCAAGTTTTAAGTAGGAGACAGTTCAGTAACCGACCAACGTGGAAACCCTCTCTTGAATGACACTTACCCTCCTCCCCCAAGGTGTGTTCTTAACGTAGAACCCAAAAGATGGTCATGTTTAGGAAGAGAGAGAGAGAGAGAGTACATGTGAGGAGGCTTTGTGAAAAATGAAGAGAGAAAATTACAGCAATAAAACTTTTCATTCATGTTTTAATAAATTTGCTTGCATTTTACCTTTCAAATTAAAAACTTTTTCTGCTTTTTCATAGTTTGTTATTAAGAAAAGCGTTAGCTGTTTGTAGAAGGGGGGGGGGGGAATAACATCAACTTCACAGAAACCTTGGAAGGGAGATGATTTTCCAGTTATACTGACCACTTAAAATTACTGTCACTTGATAATACTTTGATCTCTAAAATATTTAACCAATAATGGTGGCAGCACTAGTTGTTGCTGGTGGCCTGCTCTTTTCCCTGCTTGAAGTACTCACCCCCAACTGCTGGAAGTGTTGGCTGTGAACTCAATGAAGTCCTGTCTTCTTGACCAAACAGGGAGTCTGTGTTGGAGCAGAGAAGAATGAGGGAGACAGTATAGACTACAACAAAAATTAAGTCACAGAATCACATGTGAGCAATATGTCAAATGACAGCAATAAAACCATCCTTATCAACAATAATATTGAATGTAAATGGATTAAACTCATCAGATAAGAGACAGAGTCTAACAGATGACTAATAAAATATGAACCATTAATACACTCCTTACAAGAAACATACCTCAGATACAAAGTCAAAAACAGACTAAAAGTCAACAGATGGAAAAAATATATCAAACAAATTGTAGTGAAAATTCAGGAGTAGCTGTATAAATTTTTGACAAAACAAATGTTTTGTCAAAATAAAAGCTGTCATGAGACACAAAGAAAGCCATAGTATAATGATGAAAGTTACAATAAGACAAAATCATAATAAACATCTAGGCAACCCATGAAAGACCCCCAAAATACATTAATCAAATTTTTATTGGTTTGAAGAGACATATAGACAATATAATAAAAGAATATTTTATTTTATTTTTTAATTTTATTGGCATATAATTCACATATCTTACAACTCAATAGTTCAATTATATTGAGAAAAATGGTACAATTATCATCACAATGAATTTTAAGGCATTTTCTTCTTTCTTTTATTCATTGTTATTAGGTCTCTATTTCACGCCTCCCCACTGCCCCCCGCAGCCTCCCCTGCCAACACCCCAAGAAACTACTAACCCAGTTACTGTCTCTATAGATTTATCTATCCTAGATTTCATATACAGAAAAACATATAAACTATCAACAACAAGTAAAACAGAGAAAAATCTCATCAAAACAAAGCTGGAGAAGATTTTAATACATAATTTTCAAGAAAAAGCAAATCAACTGGAAAGTAAACTAGCAAAAATACAGAAGAACTAAACACAGTTAATAAACTTGGTCTCTTAATCATATACAGAACACTTCACCCAACAATAGCACAATAGACGTTATTTTCCGGTGCTCATGGAATATACTCCAGAATAGATAATATGTTAGTCCACAAAACAAGCATCAATAATTTTTAAAATTGTGACACTATGAAATATCTTTTCAGATCACAAGTTTATAAAATTAGAAATCAACAACAGAAAGATCGACAACAACAAAAAATTCATTACATGGAAATTGAACAACACCTTATTTAAAAACCACTGGGTAATTGAGTAAATCAAGAATACAATTAAAAAATTACTTGAAACAAATGAGAAGAAAGACACAATATATCAAAGCCTTTGGGACACAGTAAAAGCATTCTGAGAGGGCAATTTATAGCAAGCAGAAGGAGGAGGAGGAAGAGAAGCAGAAGAAGGAAAAGAAGAAGAAAGAGCTACAGTAAACACCTTACCATGACACCAATAACAATGAGAACAAGGCCAGCACAGCAAATCTTAAGTCACCAGAAGTAATGAAATGATAGCGATTAGAGCACAATGAATGAATCAGAAAACGAAAGGAAAAAAGCAACAAGATAAGAAGTTGTTTCTTTGAGAGTTTTTTAAAAATTGAGAAACCGCTGACAAATCTAACAAAGGAGAAGGAGGAAACACAAACCTTATGAATAAGAAATCAAATAGACAGCATTACAAAGGCACCAACCAAAATAAAAATAATTAAACAATACTAGGAACAAGTGTATTCCAACACATTTGAAAGTTTAAAAGAAATGGGCAAATTTCTAGAAGCACATTACCTAGCTAAATCAGCGCAGATTTGTGTAGAAATGCTCAACAGACCTATAACAAAAGTCTAGGACAGGTGATTTTACTAAGGAATTCTAACAAATATTTAGAAAATTGTTAGGGCCAATTCTACACAAACTATTCCAGAACATAGGAAGCACAACATACTTATAAACTAATTTTATGAGGAAGTATTAACATTGGTACCAGAACCAGAAAGATGTCACAAGAGTGGAAAACTATAGACCAATATCCATTATGAACGTAGATACTGAACATAGAACGTAGAATGTAGATTTTTCAACAAAATTCTAGCCAACAGAATTAAAATAATAATAATATGAAATATACCATGATTAAGTGGGATTCATACCTGGTATGCGAGGATGATCCAATATTAGAAATGCAATCAAGGTAATTCACTCTATAAATAATAGAAAAGTAAATAATTGCATGATTACATCAATTGATAAAGAACAGGTTTTCAATCAAATTCAACATCCATTCTTGATTGTTAGACAGGGTTCTCTAGAGAAACAAACCCAGGACACTAATGATTTTATATATATTTATATAAATATATATATAATATAATAAAGAAAAAAATCAATCAATAAAGCAGTACAAATAGATCAGTGCAACTCACTTCCATGAGACAGCTAATATACTGGCAGTCCTTCATGTCTTGTGGGCCGCTCTGTAGAGCAATTCAGACTGTCCAGCCACAGGCAGCAAACAGCAAGGCAGGTCACCAACAGTCAGACAGATGACAGGGTCCGACAGGCCCCAGCTCAAGCGATGTATACTCCAGTAGTGTGGCGAAGCAGGTCTTGAAGGAACCTCAAACTACATCAACACAGTCTGTGGGTTAGTTGTCCCCCAGGTAGTGTAGCTTGCAAATTGAGGCTGAGAACAAGCTAAGGCAGCTGTACACTGGTGCAATCATCAAAGAACAAGAGACAAGAAAGGCAAGGCTTGCCAAGCCATTTATCTCTCTGCCCTTCAATTAATCCCACATGTGATCATAGGCCATGTTGGTATAATAAACCTATCACAATCCACCCCTTGCCAAGTTGGCACCTATACACAATTCTTTAGCCATATATCATTTCCAGACATTAATATAATCACACGTATACTTAACATCAAACATCTATCATACATATAAATGAAAACACACTGAGTCCAATTGTATCTGGTACATCATACATGAACAAAGGAAAGATATTCAATAAGCACATGTAAAGAAAATAAACTGACAATC
>NW_022111369.1:5949840-5953032 GCF_000313985.2 Echinops telfairi
TCACAGGTCATGGTAGCATTAAGAGTCGGCCTATGGGATCTCCTGGATTCCAAACATATTCTTCTTTACCTCCATTATGTAGCACCAGTCCAATTTCTCCTTGGTAATCAGGATCGATCACATCACTTAGTACAGTGACACCCTTCCTGACCTGTTGATCCAAAGGTATGAGAAGCCCAAAGTAGTCAGGGGGCATTCTCAGCTGCCAGTTCAGTGGAATCTGTGCTGTGTTTCCGGGTGGGAGAGTTCCTTCCTTTGGGACCAGGACCTCCAGGCCTGAGGAACACAAGGTTGTTGGGACAGGAAACAAAAATGCTGCAAGTGGATCACTAAGAGTAATAGTGAGTGGTGCCACTCCAGCTTCCACTCCTTGGTGCATGGACCCATGAATTCTGGCTATTGGAGACAGCACCATATACTAGCCATTGGTTTAGAGCATATGCAGCTCCCTGGAGAACATTGACCCAGACCTGCAAGTTGTTGCCACCTAGTTGGCCCCGTAATTGTGCCTTTAGGAGCCCATTCCATCGTTCTATCAAGCCAACTGCTTCAGGATGATGAGGAACATGATACGACCAGTGGATTCCATGGGAATGGGCCCATTGCTGCACTGCATTTGCTATGAAGTGAGTTCCTTGATCTGAAGCAATGCTAGGTGGGATGCCATGCCCGTGGATGAGGCATTCTGTAAGTCCATGAATAGCAGCTTTGGCAGAAGCATTGTGTGGAGGAAAGGCAAATCCATATCCAGAGTAGGTGTCTATTCCAGTAAGAACAAAACGCTGTCCCTCCTTGATGGAAGTGCTCCTATATAATCAACCTGCTTCCACGTTGCCAGTGGATCTCCCCGAGGAATGGTCCCATATCTTGGACTTAATGCTGGTTTCTGCTGCTGGCAAATGGGGCACTCAGCAGTGGCAGTGGCCAAGTCAGCCTTGGTGAGTGGAAGTCCATGTTGCTGTGCCCATGCATAACCTCCATCCCTGCCACCATGTCCACTTTGTTCATGTGCCCATTGGGCGATAACAGGAGTGGCAGAGGAAAGAGGAGGACCAGTCTTCACAGTGTGTGTCATCTTATCCACTTGATTATTAAAGTCCTCCTTTTCAGAGGTAACCCTTTGGTGAGTGTTCACATGAGATACGATTATCTTTACTTTCTTCGCCCATTCAGAGAGGTCTATCCACATACCTCTTCCCCACACCTCCTTGTCACCAGTTTTCCAATCATGTTCCTTCCCATTCCCTGACTATCCAGCCAAGCCATTAGCCAGAGCCCATGAATCAGTACACAGTCTCACATCTGGCCACTTTTCCTTGCCGGCAAACTGAATGACCAGGTGCACTGCTCGAAGTTCTGCCCATTGGGAGGATTTCCCTTCATCACTGTTCTGTAAGGAGATCCCAGAAAGGGGTTATAGTGCTGCTTCACCTGCATATCATGCAGAGCTATCCGTTAACCAAGCATGACTTTTTTATTCTTCAGTTAAAGTATGATAAGGAATTCCCCAGGGAGCCATTGGTGGAGACTGGGAGAAAGAAGGTAATGTGACAGGAGTGGAGACTATAGGCATTTGGGCAACTTCTTCATGAAGCTTACTTGTACCTTCAGGTCCTGCTTTGATTACTATGGAAGTCTTGCTGTTCGCCTGATCTAGCATTTTTCCACCTGTATAGATCACGTAAGTATTTAGTAAGCTTCCCATGTATTTCACTCCAAGGGACACCATGGCTAAGTAGCCAATGCTGTAAGTCCACACGAGACGGGTTCTCTAGAGAGAAAAAAACCCAGGACACTAATGATTATATATATATGTGTGTGTATATATAGATATACCATAAGAAATAAACAGTTAATTAATCTATAAAGCAGTACAAATGAATCAGTGCAACTCACTTCTGTGAGACAGCTAATACACTGGCAGTCATGTCTTGAGGGCCGCTCTGTAGAGCAAATCAGGCTATCCAGCCACAGGCAGCAAACAGCAAGGCAGGTCACCAACAGTCAGCCAGATGACAGGGTCTGACAGGCCCCAGCTCAAGTTATATATACTTCAGTAGTGTGGCAAAGCAGGTCTTGAAGGAACCTCAAACTACAGCACACAGTCCACAGGTTAGGTGTCCCCAGGTAGTGTAGCTTGCAAATTGAGGCTGAGAACAAGTTCAGGCAGCTGCACACTGGTGCAATCATCAAAGAGGAAGAGACAAGAAAGTTGAGGCTCACCAAGCCATTTATCTCTCTGCCCTTCAAGTAAGCCCACATGTGTTCATTGGCCATGTTGTCACAATAAGCCTACCTATCACATAAATAAAAATACTCAATAAAATAGGAATAAAAGAGAAATGACTCAATATAATAAAGGCCATCTACGTAAAACTCTGTTTACAGGAGTAGAAAGCCTGTCTTTTTTCCGGGATGCTGCTAGTGATTTCAAACTGCTGACAATGCAGATCACAGCCCAATTCATAAACAACCCGTAACCACCAGGGTTCCTGGAGTCAGCATTGACTCAATGACAGTTTTGATTCTTTTTTTTTTTTTTGTCTATGTAAAACAATTGTCAGCATTTCATTCAGTGGGGGAAAGAAACTGGGACCATTCCCCTTCTGAACAGGAACCAGGTAAGGTTGCCCTTTATCACCATACTTATTTAATATAGTTCTAGAAGTCTCAGCCAGAACTATTAGATATCAAAAAGATATTAAAGGTATTCAAGATGAAAACGACAAAGCAAAGCTTACAGTTGGCATGATCTTATAGAAAATATTGAAGTCACAATTAGAAACAAAATTGCTAGAACTAATTGAAAATTCTAGCTATAAGATCAACATAAAAAATTAATTTGATTTTTGTATATTAAGGAAGAGGACTCTGAAAATGAAATTAAAATAACAATACCATGTACAGTAGCCTCCCAAAAGTTCAAATACTTATGAATAAATTGAATCAGAGAAACAAAAGACTTATACAAAGTAAACTATAAAGCATTTCAATAAGAAATCAAAAGAGATTTAACATAAATGGAAGAATATCCCATGTTCATGGATAGGAAGATTTAATATAGTGAAAATGTCAGTATCACCAAAAGCATGCTACGAATTCAATGCAATTCTTTTTTCTTTTTTTTAATCATTTTATTAGGGGCTCATACAACTCTTATCACAATCCATACACACATCAATTGTGTAAAGC
>NW_022111369.1:5954339-5955157 GCF_000313985.2 Echinops telfairi
CTTGTTGTTCCCTTGTCCCTGGGTTTGTTAACACCTCTTCCCTTCCCCCTACCTCCCCCCTCCCATGTCCCCCTGGAACTGTCAGTCCCATTGTTTTCTCCTCCAGGTTGTTCATCAGCCTGTCCTATCCAGACAGACCAATTCAATGCAGTTCTAATCCATATTCCAGTACGATTCTTCAAAGAAATGGAAAAACTAATCAGCAACATTATCTGGAAAGGAAAGAAACCCAAGATAAATAAAACACTACTAAATAACAGAAATAAAGTAGGAATCCTTTATTCCCTGATGTGAAAACCTACTACAGAGCCACGGTAATTAAAAATAGCCTGATACTGGTATAATGGTAGATATGTAGACCAATGTATCAGAGCAGAGAACCCAGAAATACAATCAAGCACCTATAGACACCTGGTTTTTGATAAAGGACTACAGCATATCAAATGAGGTAAGGTCATCTTTTCAACAGATGGTGCTGGAAAAACTGGATCTCCACCTGCAAAAAGAATGAAGCAGGATCCATGCTGTATGTCATATTAAAAAAAAATTCAAGAAGGATCAAAGACCTAATATGAGTCATATGTCATCATCAAAGTCTTTACTTCATCCATGTCTGCATGGTGGACTCTGCTTTGAGAAGGCAGCTCTTCGTTAATCATATTTTGAATGCCTTCTGACCTGAGTGGTTCTTCTTTTAGCATGTCTAACCATGTCCCCTGCTATTTGTAAGATTTTCAGTGGCTAATTCCTCAGAAGTGGACAGCCTATTTCTTCTTGGGAGTCTATTCTTAGAATGGAAGCTCTGCTGAAACCTGTTC
>NW_022111369.1:5956568-5961844 GCF_000313985.2 Echinops telfairi
AGTGGTTACCACAGGAGGAAAAGTAACATTGAAACTGACTTCAAGAGTTTTGCAGCATATGGGCTAGTTTCAAACCAGTAATAAAATGGGAGTTGTTCCATTACAAAATAAAACAGAAAGAATCTCAGGAGGCTATGTCTAGATGCTTTGCTACTAAGGGTGCAATTCATACAGACTCAGGTTGACTTGAAACCAATGTGCTTCCCCATGTCTGTGCAATGAATGAGTGGCTGCAGACGAGTTCTCTCAGGAATACACTAGTCTTGGCCTCATGGAACTCAAACCAAATTCACTGCCATCAAGTAGATTCTGGTTCATAGCAACCCCCCAGGACAGGAGGCAACTGCCCCTGTGTGTTTCTGAGAAGATAAATCTTTGTGGAAGAGAGTTCCCCACCTTTCTCCTATGGAGCAAGCAGCTGCTGGTTTCTAAGGCCTAATCTGCAACCACTATGCCACCAGGGCTGCTTTATAAAAAGATCCAATCAAAGCAGAGCCTTTTGAGGGAATCTTCCAGGCAATTAACCTCAAGTCAGGGAAGTCAGCTCAGAAGGTTAGGGTGATTTTGGGGGGGCGGGGGATGGGATGGGGGGAGGTTGGGGAGGTGGGCAGTGAGATTCCAAAGAGAATCTGGATTGAGTTTTCTCAAATGACAAGACGATGTGGATTTATGATGAAGTTTTAAGAGAATCGGTAGCTGTTTTAGCGAGGAAAAGCCCAGGAAATTAGTATTGAAGATTTTTTTTCCACCATCACAAGAAAGCATCTGCTCATTCTTCCATGGTAGTAAGGGCTGTTTTGTAGGAATCATACTGGGAAATCTTGTCCCGTTCACCCAAGAAATCTGATCTCACCCCTTCAGACTTCTTTTTGTTCCCCAAACTCAAAGGCATTGAAAAAGGAATCTAATTTGAGCCCCTCCCAGACGTCAAAACAGCCATTGGGATGTGGTGTAAGTCAAAGAGCACAGAGTTCTCCAGGAAAAGGTTAGAGAGATGGCAGCACGCCCTACTGAATTAGGTCAATCTAGAAGGAGCATGTGCTGAGAAACAATGCCTTCACATTTGGCTCGTTTTATTTAATGCATGCTTCCATGACTTTGTAGCAATGCTTTTTTTTTTTAACTTCGTGTATCAAACTATGCAAGCATTAGCCATAAAAAAAAAGAAATGAACATTTTCTTTGACCCTCTGTCCATATTCTCGCAGTGCCAGCTTTGGGATGAAGTAATTTCCAATGTAGGACTAGGAAAATATTGCCGGACTGGGCCCCAGTCACTACTATCTTATTCACACTTCTCCGACCACTCTTCTTTTAATTAATTCTAAGAGTCTAGGGTTCCCCATGTCAGAGCCTTTATTATGCTTTTGATGAAAAGTGATCTTTCACGTACTTCCTCCCAATCTCAGGTTCAATGCCAGTGCTGCAGGGAAGTCAGCCCTGTCCCCAGCGCAGTCTAAGTTAAACCCCAGCATCTCATACTGTAAACTTCCTCTATTAGATATCAGGACAGTAGTTTAACATCTGTCTCCCCAGATGAACCTCATGTTCCACTAAAGAATGTTTTATGAATGAATGAATGATGTTGTCCCGGTTAGCTGCCTTCAAGAATAGCATCCTGGTCTTGTGACATTGCTCATGAATTGGTAATGGACTTGGACCATTGTGGTCCATAAAAATTTCACTGCTGTTTTCAGAGACAGATTGCCAAGCCTTTCTTCCTAGTCTGTCTTAGTCTGGAAGTGTTGCTGAAACCTGTGCAGCATCATAGAACACATAAGCTTCCCCTAATGGACACCGGTGATGGTTGTTAATGAAGGACCTTGTCTAGAATTGAACCTAGCTAACCTGCATGGAGTGCAAAAATCCTACCATTGCATCACTATTGCCCCTACCAATTAATTACAATTCATCATTAATAAGGGTAGCATCATTGTGAGGGCAGCCTCATTGTATAGCCAGTACGGTGTATGGTTCGTGGGATGCAAGTATAGTCTCAATATTTTTTAAAATAAATCAAGGAATTATATAAGGAAATGAATAAATGAAATGAAGGAAGTACAGATCTTAGCCAGAAAATTCTTGCTAATGATTACAGGTTGGCTTGATTGATATCTACCTACCCACCATTCCTCAAACCCATAACTTCCCATTTCTCTTTGTTTTCCTGAGTACTTGGCATTCCATCATGCAGGTCAGAGGGGAGTTGCAGTGTGCACACCGCAGAAAAGCTCCTTCCACTTCCCTTCGCTGCGCATGAGCTGGCAGTTGAAGTCCTTAGTGATTAACCCCTATGACACTTTTTAAGCATCCTCCTTTCATCATTCAATAATATGCAAAATTCTTTGAACCAAAACCTTCTCATTATCTGTAATTACTCTGTGAGGCACATGAGCTGTTAACAAGAAGTGCAATTATCCCGCTTTGTAATAAGAAGCCATATTTATTGATACTGTGATTAGGAAGTCACTAAAAATAGATGTGGTAATCTTGGGCTTAGTTCTAGTGCAACCGGATGACTGAAAGGCACTTTTTCCAGATGGCCAGACCACTAGAAACAAGATGATTACATCAGGGTCACATGAATCTTGGTCTATAGATACAGGATAGGGTTACTACTAGTTTGCTTTAAAAAGCAAACAAAACAAGCTTTATTTGATGGAAGACAGGAGATATTGACAGCGGTTTTTTGCTTAAATAATTCAAAGGGAGAACTACGTCTCCTCCATGCCTGTCTCACAACCAAATCCAACAGTCTGCCCCACTCGCAGTCATCCTATTTCACACCAAGCGGAAAACCAATCAGCATTCAGCAGCATGGTCTCCTCTACTCTTTGAACAGTCACAGGGTTGGATGATCATGAGAGATTCTTTCAGAGAGTGGTGAGACCAAAGGTGGAGGCCGAGGTTCTGAAACTCTCAATAGCAACGACTGAGAGGGGTAGATTGAGAGAAAAAGAAGGAAAGTAATACAGCATGTCTCTTATCTTCCCCATCCATTGTCACAAAGCAATATCCACAAGGATATAGATTTGCTCAGCATTCCTACCCTACCCTGCTCCAAATCCCACCCCATTCCTTATCATAGAGA
Source organism: Echinops telfairi (assembly GCF_000313985.2). NCBI lineage: Eukaryota > Metazoa > Chordata > Mammalia > Afrosoricida > Tenrecidae > Echinops > Echinops telfairi. The sequence continues at coordinate 5,959,659 of NW_022111369.1, forward strand.
ACATAGAATCCAGATGACTCTGAAGGTTAATGACGATCTGCGTTGTTCCCACGCCTGCTCCCCAGTAAACTGGTTGACATCTTGCTCTCTGCACCTGCCTCTCAGTTTTCTAGGGGATTTCATGAACCTGGCTAGGTCAGTGTTTCCGCATAAGCTATGCAAACACCTGCACTAATTACAGTGGAGAAAAACCATTTGCATTAACACAACCAAGGACCCTGAATGCAAGGCCATGATTTTGCAAAAATGTGCCCTTGAGTATAAAAACTATATTCTTCCGGATTCTGTTATAAATGATAGAAACCAGACTCTATCAGTCAAGGCAAAAGAAGGAATATCTCCAAGCTGAAAATGTCTGGGCATGCGCAGCTTAAGCAGTGCCCACATGAAGACAAGCATCTCTCTTTTCCTCACTTTGGTTCCAGCTCGGTATTTTTCTCTGTGGGGCAGTCTCAGCCAGTGTGTTAGTCGGGGTTGACTAGAGAAACAAATCCAAAGACACTCATGTGTGTAAGAGAGCTTTATATCAAAGAGTAATTATATATTGAGAAAATATCCCAGTCCAGTCCCAATCAAGTCTATAAGCCCAGTATTAGCCCATATGTCTGATACTCCATAAATTCCTCTTCAGACTCACGCAGTGCAGACAATGATGCCGAATGCAGGAAGATCACAGGCTGGTGGGTGAAAAGTCTTGTGGATCCAGTGGCAGTGGCAGCATCTCAGCACTAGTGCAGGTCTCCAAGTGGTTCCTCCAGGTCTCCATGTGGTTCCTCCAGCTCTCCAAGTGTTTCAGCAGCAGGAAAGTGAAGCAGAGAGAGTGTGGTCCATCTCCATGGAGAAAGAAAGGAAGTTCCCAGAATCCTCATGAGAAGGCCATGCCCACAAGGAGACATCATCAGGCTGATGATTCCTGATTACAGGCTGGACTCCACCCTTTCGCTCTTAATATCCACAAGTTGACATAAAATTATGAAACTACCACAGTTAGGCTTTCCTCAAGAGGTGGCACAATGACCCTCACTATACCTTATCAACTTAGCAACTGTAATAGGAGCAGTTACTCTTTCTCAATTTAAATAGAAGTCCAGAATTGAACATCATTATTTTAGTTTGAAGCAAGGATCCATTTCTGGACCCATTCATGTGAACAGTCATGGGAAATGCTCATTAGCCATCGCTGGATCACATGCCCAGGAAATGGGATCAGCGAACTACACTGTCAATTTGGGAAGTTGTTGCTTAAAGGACAGCCTGGGTGGTATAGTGGGTTATCTATTGGGCTGTTAATCTCAAGGTCAGAGGTTAGCATCCATCAGATCTTCCTGGGGGAAGATGAGGATATCTGATCCTGTAACTATACAATACCCAGCTACCACAGGACAACAAATGGTTCTCTTGTTTCGTTCCATTGTGTATGGGATCCTATGAGTCAGAGTCAACTCGCCAACACCCACCACCACCAACAATAACAGAACAAACCCAGCAGCCTGGCTCCAGAGTGTGTACTGTCTTCATCTTCTCTGCGTGTATACTGCAGTTTTCTTTTGCCTCAGTTGCACACGGTTAGACTGTTTGAAGCAACATCTCAATATTGCAAAAGCAGAAGTGGTTGATGCCTGATATTTTTTTCCTCAGGCATATGCAGAAATCCAATCTCAGGGTCCAACAACAGTACACTGGACCCACTGCCATCAAGCCAATTCTGATTCATAGCAACACTATTCTTAAAGCTCTTTGTGTGTTAATTAAGGAAAAATTTTTAGGTCTACTTAGAAAAAATAGTTTTATTGGCCCATACGTCATACAATGTAATCATTCAGTTATCGTAGGAAGACTTGTACAATGATCACCACCATCAATTTCAGAGCATTTTCTTCTCAAACATAACAGCAGCTGTGCACAGCACCGGGCAGCTTTCCATTGTTCAGACACGGGATCACGATGAGTCGGAATCAGCTGGCTGGCACTTAACGACGTTCTCAAGCATTGAGAAGGCTAATTGTTATCAGCTCTCCATTTCCCTTCCACCCCCCCTGCCACGCCCCTAAATAATTATTAATCCAATTAGTGTTTCTGTAGGGTTAGCTATCCTGGCTTTTACACACAGAACATCACACAACACAGTTAATGCTCAAGGAAGCAGCAGGCAAGAAATCAAACGATATTGGACAAATCTACTGCTA
>NW_022111369.1:5962207-5963425 GCF_000313985.2 Echinops telfairi
CACACAGGATCACGATGACTTGGAATCAACTTGCTGGCACTTAACAACTTTCTCAAGCATTCAGGCCATTTAAAAAAAAAAAGGCAACAAACCCCCTCTCCTTTGGGTCAATTCTCACTCAAAGTAACCCTACAGGACAGAGTACAACTGCTCCATTGGGTTTCTGAGACGATAAAATGTTATAGAACTAGACAGCCTTATCTTTCTCCCTGAGAAGTGGTTGTTGGATTTGAACTGCTGACCTTTCAGGTAGCGGCCCAAGGCATAACCCACTAAGCCTCAATCATCCAAGGGACATCTTTGCTTTTTTTTTAAGGGAGAGAAAAACATTGATTCATTTATTTTAATCATTATGAGTTAAGAACATCAGCTAAGCTAACAATTTACATATTTGGCCCCAATATACAATGGATGAGGTATTTTACAAGAGTGATTTAAGTTCAGTACATTGTGTTTATAGTTGGGAAGTTACCTTAAACTTGTTCAAGAGCAGAAATATATGAAAGAGCTACAATTGATAACACAGGAGAGTGTCCTGACACCAGAGCCAAAGGACAGATATTTGGGGAAAATATTTTCTCTATGAAGAATATTGTTGAGAATGAATACTTTTTATTTGGCTTAAATATTCAACAATTTGAAGTCACTAAGTTTACCATTAAAGAGGAACCGCTCCTTGTCAGCCGGTGTCTGGGGCAAGGAGAATTCCGTGGGGAGGAAACTTAGCAACCCTGGCTGCAGTGGTGGAGACATTTCTGGCGCAAGACTCAGCGAAGAATTCACCACTTAAGTTCAGCTTGAGCCATTTGTACTTCAGAGGGGTAAGAAAACGTTGGTATTGGTGGAATTTTTAACTTTTATTTCATCACTGGGATGAATGGCAATTTGTGGAGTGGTACCAGTTCGCAGCATCAGCGCCTTCTGTATCTCAACTCAGGAAGCAGCAAGCGAAATTGGGGTGGGGAGAGTTGACTTCACCATTCCAGGTTGCACAGGGTGACACCAGCACCCACCAGCCAGTCGGTGCACCCTGCAGGCAGAACCATGGAGGGCGTGGACTGAAACCCAGCAGGATAATCTTTCAATTATTAACTGCAATCTTGGAAGTACCCTTTGTGCAGCTGTTCTGGTCACATTGGAGACTTCCGATTAGCACCTTTTTCCTCTGGACACATCTTGGGCACAACATAATGTCTTCCAGAAGTGGAGGTGAGAAAT
>NW_022111369.1:5963651-5965389 GCF_000313985.2 Echinops telfairi
GCCTCAACGGCGGTGCTTGTCCCCATACCTGTGTTAACATCCTGCAGGAGAGCAGAATCAAAGACAGGTACCCCTTCTGCAGGAAAGGAGCCACTTCAGGAGGGTCTGTCCCCTCAGCACACATCGTCGGTTTCTGAGAACCATCTAGAGATGTTTTCCCCTTGCCTGCCTTTGATTTTTTTTTTTTTTTAAGCCATGTCTGGATCTTGACTTCCTTTGCTGTGACAGGAAAATTCTTTGGCTTTTCTGTGGAGTTCTGCATTAAGGGGGTTTACTGGGGAAGTTAACAGGTTACCAAAAGTCAGGATCAGCAAACGGTAACAATATGGCCATTGGTTTCCTCAGTCAGCAGTCAAGTCTCTCTCTGGTCGCAGCCTTTCAATCGTGTGTTCCCTTGAATTTTAGTTCCACGGACCCGAAAGCTAGCCCCTGCTCCTCCCCATCCCCCCAGCTCCCAGTCACTCTGTCTTCTCACACTTTCATAGTCTCAGGTCAAAGAAGAAGGTAACCCCTAGTCTCAGGAACACTCCTCTGAGTCTTGATGCCAATCTCTGATGTCTTATTGGCCTCCACACCAGACAAGATCTTGAACTTGCTCCACCAAGGTCTTTGGCCTTTCTCCATCCTCCGTCTTTGCTTCTTATGGCTTTTTCCACCACCCACCTGTCAGTTTGTTGTGTATTAGGAATACCACATGGTTTAAAATCAGGAAACATGTGCGCCAGGGTTGTATCCTCTCACAATACTTGTTCAAGAAAAAACACACCAGTGATCAGTGTAGGGCCTTACCTAGGTAATGGTGATCTTTTAAACATTTCTCAGGGCTTTTTTTGTAATCCAACTAAGTTTTTATCAAAGACAGGACAAGTTTTAGATGTTATAGCCTCAAGAGGGTGCACACTATTTCTGAAAAGCGTGCCAAGCCACGTGAAAGCCGCGCTGGGTGGGTTCACAACCAGGTGTGAGCAACCACGTGGTAAAGAGCACCCAGACCTGTGGGACTGGGGGGATCCTGGGAGGCCAGAAGCCCAAGAACCCTAGAGGCTAAGGGCATGAGTGCCTAGAAATTGGCATGTGGGCCAAGAGGCTGGGGCCCCCGAGTGGGTCCAGAGTGGGTGTATATGTGCCCCCTTAGGGGAGGGAGACCCTCACCCTCCACCTGCTGCTGACCAGGAGCTTGGTAAGAGAGAGAATTGGCTTTCTAGCATCCAGCCTCTTTTAAACTTTTCAAAGACTTTAAAAGTTAGGGGAATGGGACCCTACATCTATTGGTGAGGTGACTAGCTGGTTAATAAATAAGGAGATAAAATGCTGAGAGAGAGAGAGAGAGAGAGAGAGAGAGAGAGAGAGAGAGAGAGAGAGAGTTGAGTTACTTGAATGTAGATTGAGGTTTGCCACACCGAGGCAAAACACCAAGGGCGTGGAGCAGAACAGCAAGGGTAGCAGAGCAATGAAGTCCCCAGGGAGTGCCAAAAATAGACTTTGGGGCCAGGGTTTGACACCCCAATGGCCTTGACTGGAAAACACTCCTAAAGGCCAATAGTCCTTGAACTAACTACAAACTTTTCTTTCTTGTTGTGTTTTGTTTTGTCATTGGTTTGGTGTTGTTGTTGTTGTTGTTTTGTTTTCTTTTGTTGCTTGGTTTTGTTTTGTCTTGTTTTTGTGTATGTTATTATCTCCGCAGGTCTGTCTAAATAAGACAAGCTGGATGAACAATCTGAGAGAGAAAACAATTGGA
>NW_022111369.1:5966187-5967261 GCF_000313985.2 Echinops telfairi
ATGATCCCAATTCTACCTTACAAATCTGGCTAGACCAGAGAATGTACACTGGTACAGATAAGAACTGGAAACACAGGGATTCCAGGGTGGATGATCCCTTCAGGACCAGTGGTGAGAGTGGTGATACTGGGAGAGTTGAGGGAGGTTGGGTTGGAAAGGGGGAACTGATTACAAGGATCTACATATAACCTCCTCCCTGGGGGATGGACAACCGAAAAATGGGTGAAGGGAGGCATCAGACAGTGCAATATCTGACAAAATAATAATTTATAAATTATCTAGGGTTCGTGAGCGAGGGAATAGCAGGGAGGGAAGGGAAAAATGAGGAGCTGATGCCAGGGGCTTAAGTGTAGAGTAAATGTTTTGAGAATGATGAGGGCAATGAATGTACAAATGTGCTTTACACAATTGATGTATGTATGGATTGTGATAAGAGTTTTATGAGCCCCTAATAAAATGCTTTTAAAAAGTCACATCTAAGCATTAAAATTCAAATTTCTCTAGATATGTACTACTTAAAACATTCTGCCTGTATCCAGTATTGCAAGCTTGCGCTCTGCAAACACTGTTATAACATAAACTTCTCTAGACATCTAGAGTTGTGAAAGAACATTATTCCAGCTCTGTGTAAGCCTTCACAGCAAAACGAAAATTTTATGATTTAGGATTGTATCCATATCTCCATTTTTCATGTCAAAATTTGCACATTTCTTCCAGTATGTCTCAATTCCAAAGTTTTCTGAAAAAAGGAACAACTGACTAAAATAAATTTTTTTTAGTGAGCTCTATTCTCCTTAAATAAAGTCATTCTTCAAGATGAAGGAGTTGGAGTCTGCAAGAATTGGCCACTGCCCAAATCCATCTCCGGCTTAAGAGCATGAAGAAAAATTTCAAAGCTGACAATTGTGGAGCTTTATGAGTTAAAATTATGAATTATGAAAACTTTGAAAGCCACTCAAAGCATTGCCCGAGATACTTGTGAAAGCTCTGGACAGGAAGTCCCATGCCTCTGATGCCCTGATGCCCGGCCTATGCACCAATCAGCTACTTAAACTACTGACAAGTCACATCATG
>NW_022111369.1:5968799-5974191 GCF_000313985.2 Echinops telfairi
TGTATTTTGGACATGTTATTAGGAGTAACCAGTCCCTGGAAAAGGACATCATGCTTGGTGTGGTAGTTACACACAATTTCATGTCAACTTGATAAATAGAGCAAAGGGGTGGAGTTTAACCTGTCAATCAGTTCACAGCCTGATTGTGCCTCCTGATGGGCGGGACTTCTCATGTGGATTCTGGGAACTTCATTCTTCCTCCCTGGAGGTGGGACACACTCTCTCTCTCTGCCTCACATTCCTGTTGACAAGCCACATGGAACCACACAAATGGCAGCCAGAGCCCTGGAGATGCACCCACTACTATTGAATCCACAAGACTTTGCACCTACTGGCCTGTGATCTTCCTGCATTTGGCATCATTGCGAGTGGCAATGTGAGTCTGAAGAGGAATTTATGAACTAGTATCGAACATATGGGCTAATATTAGGCTTATGGACCTGCTCTGGACTGGGCTGAGATATTTTATTGATGCATAATTACTTCCTGATATTACACATATATGAGTGTCAATCAACTTGTTTCTCTAGTCAATCCAGCCACACTGGGTAAAGTGGAAAGTTGGGGAAAAAGAAGAAGACCATCAAGGAGATGGAGAGATACAGTGATTTCAACAATAGGCTCAAATATATACATCGTGTGGATGGTATGGGATAATGCAGTGTTTTGTTCTGTTGTACATAGGATCCATAGGGAGTTGGAACTGACTTGATAGCACCCAATAACAAGAATAACAACAGTGGCTGCTCCAATCTGCTCCAATCAAAACTATAGCCAAGAAAATCCTATGAGACAACCCTACACTGTAACATATGGGGTTCCCATGAGCTGGATGGAATCAACTCAACAGCAACCAGTTTGGTTTTTCAGTTGTATTCATGTGCAACTACTTGGGTCCTGTGAATGACTAATATACTCCCCTGCTAAACCAAAGGTTGGAAGTTCCAGTTCACCCAGAGGTACCTCTGAAGGAAGGCTACAATCATCAGCCACTGGAATCCTATGGAATTCTTCATCAGGGGTTGTCCAGAGCCACAGAGCTTGGTGTTAGTTTGGTTTTTGCTTTGTTTTGCTTTTGTGTGTCAGCTATTAAAGCACACTATCAGATCTATGCTTTTGTTGTTATTGTTGTTCATGCCATCTACCTGGGAGTCATATGCATTAACTACCCAAAGAGGATCTTCTTCTAGACAGACTAGCAATAACAAGTATATTTGAACATTTTTTAAATGGTGATACACAAATAGAAAATTATCAAGCCAATATTGAGATGAGGGAGATGTTGATAAACCTTGAAAACTGCCCCCTAAGGGGAGAGGCGAGACCACCAGGACTAAACCAAAGATAAATTATAGATCGCTGAAGGAAACGCACGAGAGGTTCCTGCCAAGAAAAGCAATGAGGAAACTCTGCATTTGTCTTGATATCTACCATTTGGCAAACACAGAGAAGCCTTGTTGATGCGGTGTGATGAATGGTCGCGCCATGAGCGTGGGCAGCATCGTGCATAATGCAGAAATACCGATGCTAACAGTTGCACACAAGGACATGGCCATTTATTTTTCATGGGCTTTGAAATTTGATCTCTAAAGTGGTCCCAGGTGAGTGTCTCCTTGGCCCAACAAATCTCGGTGAGTACTTTGATTTCCTCTGCATCCAAGATGAATCTATCCATTGTGGCCCTGCCTCTTAATTGACAAAATAAAGAGATGGAAAAGATGCCAAGTTTCTGATTAAATTATTGTGCCAGTTCTCTGATGATGGAAGACTTTTTGCAAACTCCAAATGGAGCATATTATTTTTCTAGGACTAGTTTTAAGAAAAAGGGCGTGTGTGTGTGTGTGTGTGTGTGTGTGTGTGTGTGTGTGTAACAATAGGACCAATTCTGACATTCCAGGACTGAAAGCAATTGCTATTGGATTTCTTTCTAAACTCTCTCAAGCTAGAATGAGCTTGACCTCCCCACTCTCACATCAGAGGAGTTTCTCATTATCCTGTCTCATGCATCCCTGTCATCTTCTCTCCTTGAAGCACCTCAGTCCCTAGAAACTAGCTATATATGACATTCAGAAAACAGTGAGTCAACTGGAACTGAGTGTGAGGACACTGAAGCACCATCGCTCGAGCTAGCATTTAGATTAAAAACAAAAGACAAAAACAAAAATTTCACTGCCATCACATTGATGGCAACTCATGGCGACCCTTTAGGACAGGGTAGAACTGCCCTTGTGAGTTTCTGAGATACCGTTTACAAGAATAGAAAGCCCTGTCTTTCTCCTGAGGAGCAGCTGGTGGTTTCAAACTGCTGACCTTGCAGTTCACAGCCCAAGAGAGTCAAAGTAAAATCCACTTCATCAGTGAAGTGGGGGATTCAGTATGTTGTATGGTGTGTGGGCTGTGAACAATAGGGTAGAGGTTTTTGTTCTGAATGTGTCCCTTGGTTCCCCCAAGAAGTCATTATCGCAGTGCATCTGGAGGAGCCATAGATATAGGCCCACCTGGAGAAGCTGTTGAAAAAGAGCACTGATCATTAAAATGGTAACTCACACTTATGTGGAGGCTGGTTTGCACTGAGTTCAGGGCTCTGCACAAAGAAAGAGAATGCAATAGGAAGGGCTTCTTCTAGGTGACAGACTGAGTGTCCTTCCTTCCCGTCAGACTCTACAGGATAGCTCACAAGAATAGAAGCCAAAGTACAAAAAATATTTTAAGAGAAGAATTCCTATTCTTTTCTGGACTATTTTCATTCGAGGGACAAAAACTCACATGAAGGGTCTCAGTAGCACCTAACAGTAACAGCGCATGCTCTGATGTATCCTGAAGCCATCGAGTCCACTGACAATGAGTCAATTACTACTCATAGCAACCCTATCTGGGGCTGCCAAGACTTGGTCAATCTTCACAGGAGCCTTTGTTCCAAATCAGAGCACAGCCTCCATGCCAAAGTGACAATGAGAAGTAAGAGACTCGAGAGGGCCACTTTGCCAAGAGAAGGATGGCAGAGCAGACAGACCTACAGAGAGGAGCAGAGACATGGAGCACTAGAGAGGGAGGAGCCCAGGTTCCTCTTGTTGCTGCCCACCTTCCCTGTGGTCAGGGAATATTTCACTTCTAGGTCTTGGATGGGTGCCCTAGAGACCCATGCCAGCCTCACAATGAACTCTTCATTGCTGCAGTCAGTTCTAGTCTGTTCCTGGGCTAATCCCTGATTATTTCTAGCTAAACTTCCTGTGGGATGTAGTTCCTAACAAAACTAACAAAGCCTTAGACTGATTTGTGAAAGTTAGCACCAAAGTGGAGGAAAATTGCCTTATTCTCCACAGGATTTGGGTTACATCTGGTGTGGCATGCTCAATTGCACACCTTACTTTGACTAAGACACTCCTGTGCCAAAGGCAGGCCTCCACAGAAGAGGGACCCACACAGCATGGGTCGTCAGTCAAGGAAGGACAAAGAAACCAGGGATGTTTGGCTTCAGGTGGAGAAGACATGCACAAGAAATGTCCTGAGACAAGGAGACACTATTTTCTAATATGTCAAAGGTTGAAAGAAGAATTGGTCTTTTTTAAGGCATAGTCCAGGACATAGTCCTCTGAGTGGATGGCTGTTCTAGCTCAACGTAGGGAAAATTTTGTTTTCTCAACTCCAGAAAAGGTGTCTTTTGAAGTGTCAAGCTCCCTGTGGTTGCTGGTGTTAAGACAGCAACTGAGGATCCTGTTCAGTGACAATGGGAAGAAATTCTACATTGAACCTTGCACTGGTGACATTTAGGATAAAAAACCCAAAACACCAAACTCAGCATCATGCAGTCCATGCTAATTCCCAGCCAGCCTATCGGGCAGAGTAGAACTGCCCCTGTGGGTTGGAGAGACTATAACTCTTTATGGGAGTAGAAAGCCTTGTCTTCCTCCCACAGAGTAGCTGGTGATTTCAAACCATTGACCTCATGGTTAGCAACCCAATATGTAACCAGTATACCACCAGGGCTAGGATAGACTATATATGTTAGATTTGGGAAATGTTCTTTCCTACCTTGTAAACATAAAGGGAAAGAGCCTGGGTGTTGCTGTGAGGTTAGGTTCAAACCACCAGCCACTCAGCAGGAGAAAGATGAGGCTGTCTGTTCCTGTAAAGATTGACAGTCATGATACCCTACATAGCCATCCTTACCAGTGGGAATCAACTCAATGGCAGTGGGTTTGGGTTAGACTTTTAATCTTAAACAAATAGAATGACTGTTTAGTGACCTGCGCAATCGTTGAAATGCAAACTTTCTGTTTGCCTCATACCCTGTGAGCTTTGCTGAGTCTAATGCCTGTTTTGAATAAGTTGTCCTTGATAGGTACCATGGAGTCGTTCCAATTTATAGTGACCCTAAAGGGACAACAGAACAAAGCACTGCCCGATCCTGCAACATCCTCCCAGTTATTGTTCTGGTTGAGCCCATTGTTGCAACTACTGTGTCAATCCATCTTGTCGAAGGTCTTCCTCTTTTTTCACTATCCTTCTACTTTACCAACTGTAACTGTGAAAGGATACAAAATCACTAGGAATCTTAAGAGACAGAGAAGGAAAGCTATGGTTTGGGAATGAGAAGTGACAAAATGAGTGGTCTAATGTGGAGAAGAGTTAAACAAAACAAAACCTTCAGGGCGGCAGAGCTTAAAGTCGGCGTGCAAAAGGCTTTCTTCCCTTTGTGATCTTGGTCCCTACTATTCAACTTAATTATTTAAAAAGTTATTCCTACATACTATCTTATGAATGCAGGAAATGCAGGCACTTTCATTGCAGCTTATGGCTCAGGAGAGACATAGGCATTGCTGTAAGAATCTGCTTAATAATTTAGCACACACAGAGAGGTTTACACCAAGCAGAAGTTAAAATGGGAAGTTGGGGGGACAACTCAGCAATGGATTACTGAAGTTCAGGCTAAGAACTAGGTGAAGATGGCAGCAAAAGAAGGCATTAGAATTTGACTAACTTTTGGTAAGCATGAACCTTTCCATTTTACTATTTCCAACCAAGTAATTTCATATGAGATTCCACATGCTTCCTCCACTCCCTCTCCTACACTGTCCTATGACTGGAGGGTGATGGGTTTAGTTTGGTGTCCAGAGGAACCTTGGTGGCGCTGGAAGAATTAGGCTGCTAACCAAAAGGCAATTTGAACCCCCCAGTCACTCCCAGGGAAAAACCATGAGGCTGTCTGCTTCTGTAAATCCTTATGCCTTGGAAACCCTACTTCTGTGGTGCTCTCTGATGGCGATAGTAGTTGGAATGAACTCAGTGGCTTTGGATAAATTGCATTTTTGTATCATCTCCTAAATTCGATGGTAATGTTTCCTCAGAATCTCCATTATTATCATCTCATGTCTCCTTTAAATCCCTCGGT
>NW_022111369.1:5974811-5977499 GCF_000313985.2 Echinops telfairi
CTCTTTCTTACACATGTATGAGTGTCACTGGAGTTGTTTCTCTAGTCAATCTGGCCTAACACAGGCAGTTTCAGCTACATGAAACACTAATAAATCAGCCACTGAGACTTACAGATAACATATTGCTAGGAGCCAAAGCCTAATACCTATTACTGAAGAGATCTCCTCCTAGTACCAAAGACAAATGCTCTTTAGGGTTTTCTGGTGCCCTTCGTGTTTTTTATAGTCCTATCACTTTAGCCTAAATCCATAAAAAAATATAACTTAGTGATACTTATTTATGTACTTTATGTCAGTGGATTGATGCATTTTGACTAGCTGTAATTCACTTATTTTAATGTCTATATAATATTCAATTATATAGATGAAAGATACAATTTTCCTCTATTTCTTTAATGCCTTCTCCCCCTGCCACCACCACCATCACCATGACCTCAATTCTACCTTACAAATCTGACTAGGCCAGAGTACATACACTGCTATGGATAAGAGCTCACAACCCATGGAAACCAGGACAGATAAACCCCTCAGGACCAATCATGAGAAAAGAAATACCAGGAGGGTAAAGGGAAAATGGGGGGAGAAAAGGGAAATAAACCACAATTATCTACATATAACCCCGTTCTAGGAGGATGGACAACAGAAAAATGAGTGAAGGGAGATAGCAATCAGTTTAAGACATGGGGGAGGGGGTGGAGTTATACATTTATAAATTATCAAGGGTTAGCACACCACCCCGCTACCTTGAGGAAGATTTGAAACTCCTCCAGCCCCACAGGCAGGTGATCAAGTCTCAGTTATCTCCTTACTTACCACTCTATTTCTACTTTCTTTGTCCTCTCGCCCTCCTATCTTTCCCACTGCAGTCGGCCTCAACGGGCTCACGTTTGTTTTGTGTTGTTCTCTCTTACTTTGTTCTTTCCCCCTCTTTTTCCTCTTCTCTCCCTCTCTTGCCTATCATACACCACTACTGGCTTCCAGGCCACTACCCTCCGCCTCAGGCAAATCAACCCAAATAGCAGGGGGAACTCCAGCCTGCCGTCTCTGGGAGTGCTGCCCACCACACGATGCAGCTGTGACAGCCCTCTACAGGGCTCCATGCTGCTAAGGAAACCTCCATCAGACCTCTGAGGTGATCTGGCCAACTAGGGCAATTCCGCCCAGCACCACTGGGTCCCTGCGTTAAAAGGGCACACCAACCTGCCTCATGGGGCAGGGTTTAAACCACTCTGGTCCCACATTTAGGCAATCAGGGATCAGCTATCTCTTTATCTTTTCATTCTCTCTTTGTTCTCTCTTTACTATCACAGCCAATCTTAGTGAGCGCAGTTGTGTTTTTTCCCTTCTTTCTTTTCTTTTTCTTGCTTTCTTCTCTCTTTCTTTGTTCTCTTCTCCTCTCTCTCTGCTCTTATAATTCTCTCCTCTCCCTCTCTTTCCTTCCACATGCCCTGCTGGTTTCCAGACTCCTACCCTCTGACTAGGGCAACTCTGCCCACCCAGTGGGGAGAGCTATAGCCTGCCCACTATGACAGCTGTGCACATGGCATGAGACAGTGCTACATATGGCACAGCATGGGTTCAGTTATTTCTTTATCTCTTTTTTAAATTTTCTCTCCTTTGCTTTCTTTTTGTTTGTCTTTCATTTATTTTTTCATTTATCCTCTTCTTTTAGCTCTTCTCTCTTTCCTGCCACAGTCTCAGCAGATTCAGTTTTTCTTTTTTGTTGTTTTCTTTTTTTACTTTTCTCACTTTTGCTCAGTCTGTGCATTTTTTGTGAATGGGTGTTAGTTCCTTGGCATTTTTGCTACAGCCTTTGTTTTCCTCTTTCTCTCTTTTTATTCTCCTCTCCCTCTCTTTCCTTTCACAAGCCATTATCGGCCTCCAGGCCACTCCCCTTGGCCCAGGGCAACTCTGAAGGCCCAAATGAGGGAGCTCCCACCCGCATTTGTTGGCTTTACACACATCTGGGGAAATCACGCCAGTCCTCTTCCATATACCATGCATCAGAGGTTTCTCCCCTTCAAAAGGTGGGGGGAACTTCAGCCTAATCCCCAAGGCCCTACAAGTGATTGGAGGGAACTCCTGCTCACCACTGCTGGGGCTCCACAATGCTTCAGGAACATCCACCCAACCTCCAAGGCGATCTCTCTGACTAGAGTAATTCCCCCTGCTAGCTATGGTGCTCTACACCAAGGAGGGTACACCCACATGCCCTTCTTGGCACTCCAGTTGCAGAGGGAAACACCACATGCCACCCAAGATTATCCAAGCACCGTGAGGCTTACTTAGAGATCAGCTAGTGAAGCGACACTCTCATGGGCCCACAAAAATGCAACCAACATCACATGAGGGGACTATCAAACTCTCATTCCAAGTAACGGAATACTGGTCGGCTAGGGTAAGAGTGAAACCACAGGAATATACAGCAGTAGCCTGACCCCTCAAACAGCTACCATCAGGTAGTTCATAGAAGCAATCATACTAGTCCCCCAAGAGAGAGCCCAGTGCTCTTCAGCTCCTCTAAAACAACACATAAACAGCAACCAGTCCTAACAGCATCAAATAAAACGCAGGAGAAACAGAAGACAATGCCAGAATATGTCATGAACCTAACAATGTGCATAGAAGTAGATATTGACCTGCCACAGAGAGAAATTTTCAGAATTCTGCCTTGAGTCATACATGATA
>NW_022111369.1:5979418-5985305 GCF_000313985.2 Echinops telfairi
AAACAGCACAATTGGACAACTTGATTTGTTAGATATATTCAGAGCTTTCCACCCAAGTGCAAAAAAAATAGCATTCTTTTCAAACCCACATGGCACATATTTGAAAATAGACCACATGCTGGGACACAAGTCGAACTTGAGTAAAATCAAGCACATAGAGATTATACAGACATCTCTCTCGAATCACTGTGCCATAAGGCTGGAAATTCACAGGATGGTGAAGAAAGCAAGGGCAAACAATTGGAGGATGAATAATTCTCTGTTGTAAAATGAGTGGGTATTGACCCAGATCAGAAATGAAATAGGAAGCTTCTAGAAACCAATGAGGATGAAAATATGACATACCAAAACCTTTGGGATACAGCAAAGGCATTTATCAGAGGAAGATTGATAGCAATAAATGCACACATGAAAAAAGAAGAGAGACTCATGGATAATATGCTGGCATAAAACTTACAACAATTAGAGGAGAGTCAACAGAACAATCCGTACAATAGCAAGAGGGTAGAAATAATAAAAATCAGAGCTGAGATACAGGAGAGGGAAAACAAGAAAACTATGGGGGAAAACTAATGCAGTTATAAGTTGGTTCTTTGAAAGAATTAACAGAATTGGTAGACCTCTGGTAAACCTAATCAAAGAAAGGAAGGAACAAAAGTCAATTGCAAGGATGGGGTATGAAACAGGGGATGTTACAACGAACCCTAATGAAATAAAAAAGATAATTACACAGTACTATGAAGGCCTATACTCTAACGAATTCAACAACTTGGAAAACATGGAAAAAATATTTGGAAACACAATCCCTCCCTAGATTATCTCAGATAGATGTCAGGAACCTCAACAATCCATAGCAATGGAAGAAATAGACAAAGTAATCAAGGGATTACCAACCAAAAAAATCCCTTGTGCCAGATGCCCTCACAGGAGAATTCTACCAAGTATTCAGGGAAGAACTGAAACCAATCCTACAAAAACTTCCAGAATATAGAAAAAGACGGAAAACTCCCAAACTCTTTATATGAAGGTAGTATAACTCTGATATCTAAAGTAGGCAAAGATCCTACAATAATTACGAACTACAGACCAATATCCCTAATGAACATCAATGCAAAAATCCTTTAAAAAAATACTGGCCAATAGAATACAAAAGCATATAAAAAAAATAATTCACCATGACCAAGAGGGATTCATATCAGGGATGCAGGGATGGTTCAACATATGAAAGACCATCAGTGTCATTCGCCACATTAGCAGGAAAAATGATAAGAACCACATGATAACATCAATAGATGCGGAAAGAGCATTCGACAACATCCAACATGCATTCCTGTTTAAGACACTCAAGAAGATAGAAATAGAAGGAAAATTACTCAATGTTATACAAACTATATATAAAAAAACAACAGTCAGTGTGGTAGTCAATGGAGAAAAGACTAAAACAATTCCACTGAAAAAGGGGACCAGACAAGGATGCTCTTTGTCCCCACTCCTATTTAACATCATACTGGAGGTCCTAGCTAACAACATAAGACAAAGAAAAGCCATCAAAGGTATTATCTAGGGAAGGAAGAGGCAAAGCTATCCTTATTTGCAGACGATATAATTCCATACATCAAAAATCCCCTAAACTCCATAAGTAGAGTGCTGGAAGCAATAGAGGAATAGGGCAGAGTGGCAGGATACAAGATCAACAAACAGAAGTCTATCAGTCTGCTCTATACATCAGGCAAGATCACAGAAGAGACCATTAAAAAGGTAGTACCCTTTACAATATCCAAGTACAAATTGAAATATCTAGGGATATACCTGACTAAAAAAAATGAAAGATTTGTACGAGGAAAATTATAAAACACTACTACAAGAAACCAAGAGTGACCTCAACAAATGAAAGAATATCCCATGCTCATGGATTGGAAGACTCAATATAGTAAAGATGTCAGTTCTGCCCAAGGCACTATATAAGTTCAATGTTATCCCGATACAAATACCACCATCCTTCTTCAAAGAATTGGAAAAACTGATTATCAACTTCATATGGAGGGGGAAGAAGCCCAGTATTAGCAGATAACTCCTCAAGAAGAAATACAAAGTGGGAAGGCTTGCTCTACTTGACTTTAGCGCTTATTACATGGCCACAGTAGTCAAAACAGTGTGGTACTGGTATAACGACAGATATTCAGACCAGTGGAAAAGAGCTGAAATCCCAGATATAAAAGCATCAGCATACAGGCAACTGCTCTTTGATAAGGGCCCAAAATTATAAAATCGGAAGCAGATGCCATCTTCAATAAATGGTGCTGGTAAAAATGGGTTATCTACCTGCAGAAAAATGAAGCAAGACCCTCACCTCACTCCATGCACAAGAATAAACCCTAGATGGATCACCGACCTTAAGATAAAACCCCAAACTATTGGCCATTAATGAGGGAATTGGGACAAACTTGAGAACCTTGGTACAAGGAATACATAGGCTATCGGAAATAAGGAAGGATACAAATACAGAGGAGTCACACATAGACAAGTTGGATATACTGAAGATAAGTCACCTGTGTACATCAAAAGAATTCATCAAGAGAGTAATAAGAGAGCCCACCGACTAGGAAAATATCTTTAGCAATGACACATCAGACAAAGGCATTATTACTAAAAATCTGCTAGCTTACCATAAGAGAAAAACTACCTGCCCACTGAGGAGGTGGGCAAAGGACCTGAACAGAAGTTTCACAGAGTCTGAAATCGGAATGTCCAATAAACATACGAGAAAATGTTCCTGATCATTAGCCATAAGAGAAATGCAAATTAAAACAACTTTGAGATACCACCTAATACCCTCAAAGATAGCCAAATTTTATTGAGGGCTCTTACAGCTCTTATAACACTCCATACATCAATTGTATCAAGGATATTTGTACATATGTTGCCATCATTATTTTCTAGACATTTACTTTCTATGGAGCCCTTGGGGTCAGCTATTCTTCCCCCCTCCCCCACCCCACCCTCATGGCCTTTTGATAAATTATAAATTATTATTTTCATATCTGACACCAACTGCTGTCTCCCTTCCCCCATGGTTTCTGTTGTTCGTCCTGGGGAGGGGCCAGCAGTTATGTGTCAATCATCATGATTGGTTCCCCCTTCCTCCCCTCCTCTACCTATCTGTCCCTACTCTCTTGACAACTTGTATCATTTCTCCATTTATCTTGAAGTTACCTGTTGGTCTGGTTGTGATGGTTTGGGTTTGCTTTACATTTAGTTGTATTACATTCTGAAAGCTGCAGTTCTTGGTCTTCATCAGCAAGTGCTTCAAGTCCTCCTCTCTTTTGGTAAGCAAGATTGTATCATCTGCACATAAGTCTGTTAAAAAGTCCTCCTCCAATCCTGATGCCACATTTTCTTCATAGAATCCACCTTTTCTTATTATTTGCTCCGCATACATATTGAATAAGGTAAGGGTTTACAACCCTGACACACAACTCTCCTGATTTTAAACCATGCAGTATTCCCTTGTTTTGTTCCTACAACTGCCTCTTGATCCATGTACAAGTTCTGCATGAGCACAATGAAGTGTTCTGGGATTCCCATTCTTCCCAAGTAGGAATAGACTTAGTAGCAAAGTATTTGGCTTGGTTTTATCTACTTAAAGACAACTGTTAAGAGATCATTGTAATCATGATTATGAGTATACTGGATTGAACTTGATAGTTGGTCAGTTGACCTCCCTCTTGACCCAACCTGAAATTGCCCTAGGTATAAGTATTTCTTGCTTGTTCCATGACAAAAATTTCCCTCTTGGCCTTTTGAATATTCATTTCTTTCTTACTCATTATTTATATTTTTTATCTATATTATTATCTTATCCTTATCACTGCTTTTTGTTTTTGTTTTTTATTGTTTCCATTGGGTGCTCCAGTTTGGGAAGCACATAGAAATAAGAAATAAGATACATAGAAATAAGAACTGTTGCAAAGGTTTATAGGGGAGGTAGTTGGGGGTAGGAGATAAAGAGGGTGATGGAGTTGGGGGAGCAAACAAAGTATGTGGGAGGAGGAAGGTAACATTTGAACTGATGGTGATTACACAATTCATTTAAAAAATGATTTAACCCTGGGAGTTGGGGAGAGAAAATGTTCTAAAATTGATTGTGGTGATGATTGTACAACTCTTCTTGATATGATTGAACTATTGAATTGTGTGAGACGAGGATTAAGTGCCAATAAAACTTTTTAAAAGAAAGACATTTGTTTCTATTCCTTTCTCCTTGTAGTGAAATGGGAGAGAAATTCAAGAAGTGGGAGAGAAAAAGATAAGCAAAGACAAGTTATTGCATAAACTTGCACCCCACCCACCCCCAGTCAGCTATTGTATTAAGGTATTATTGGTAGTATCGATTCCATGGTTGTAAGATAATTATATTCTTAGAACACCTTGTGAAATTTTACCTCATAAAATCAAATAAATTTCAAATAATACCAAGCTTGATAATTTATGTTATTTAAACTCTAATACCCCCTTAAATTGTAATGAACTTTTATACCAGAAGTATAATGTAATGTTTATTTATGGTGATTTTGTTTAAGAATTAGAAGAAAATTATTACTGTCTATAATGAAAATGATTCAGGGAAATTACTTTCACTCCCAAATTTAAAAATAAGATACTGTTCAGTGCAAACACACAAAAGGGTGGGTTACAATTTCCATTGGAAAAAAAAATCTGTGGGATAAGGAAGAATAACCATTGGTAAACATTGCCATTTCAGGGATAGTGTTTTAAAATGAAATATCTTCATTCTACAAATTTAAATTTAAAATAGGCCATCTAATTATCAAGAAACAAGGTTGTAAATCATTATATCTTACATCTATCTATCACAATGTATTCTGCAAAAATACTGTCAGTGAAAACATTGATGATGATAATCAAAATAACAGCAACTCATAACAACAGTTTTTTAATTTATAATTTTGTTTAATCTCTCTCTGTTGATTAAAAACATCTTATTTTTACTTTGTATGATAAGTTGGGTGACGGTTTACAGAAAAGATCATCCATTTTACATGAAAAAATTCATACTCCTTCTATTTCATCTCATGCATTGCTTCAATTTACTATCCCCCATCCCACCTCTTCCCAAAGTCTACTCTCTCTATTCTTTCCTAACCTTCCTGAATGCTATCCTTGGGTAAATGCTGTCCCTGGTACCCCAAATGGTGGATTGTTCCAAGGTGTACTCTATCAATGGTGTGATGATTCTCATCATTCATCTATTGTTTAACTGAAAACTGAGCTGCAAGGCGAGTTCCGTTCCAGACACGAAGAGTAACCAGGAGGCATAGCCTTGGGGGATGTGACCAGTCTCTCTCCAACCAGTCAGCCAGTCTTTTTTATAATTTTGAATTTTTTCCCATATCTTTCTCCCTATCTAGGACCTTCTGATGTGATTCCCTTTCAGCGCAGTTTGTAGGGATAGCCAGGCATCATCTAGTTCTTTTGGTCTCAGGGTGGTGGAGATTAATGTTGATATAATCTGTTGGACTAATTGTTCCCATGTGTCTTTCCAGTTTCATCATTCTTCTTTTCTCCAGGCAGGGAGAGACCACTCACAAGCTAGTTTGTTTTTCACTCACAAGCTTTAAAGACCCTAGTCACTACTTACGTACCAACATAGGATGTAGAGTGCGTGGACTAGTTATGTCAATTAATTTTCTTGGGCCACTGAGACGATGAACTTGACCCCATAAGCCTAGAGACTCATTTCCCAAAGATGTCTGATTATGTCGCAGAAGTTTTCATAATTTTGCCCCGTATATGCTTCACCAGGTCAATGAGTATAGTTGCAGCAAGGTGTATACCCATGTCCAAATATCCTCTCTCTCTCTCTCTC
>NW_022111369.1:5985444-5991842 GCF_000313985.2 Echinops telfairi
GAGTCTACTCACAGATAAATCCATGTCTCTATCCTTTCCTTTGAAACTCAGCAATTCCAGGATTGTCATCTGGATTGGTTTCATTAGTCTCTTGTGTCTTTGTTGTAGAGTGTCTCTAGCAGTAATTTTATATTCTAATCATTCCATAAGATTAAGCTGAATGTTCTGCTGAGGTGAAAGAAAACAATACCTTGTAATTGGCCAAACCTGTGTGGCTACCTATTTTTACCGGATATCTTCTGTGACTGCAGACTGGTGGGCAGAGGGGGGAAATCTATTTATAGATTTGTTGATTGAAGATAACACAATTTTCAAATCACTACCATCTCCATTTTGGTTACTAATGAGTTACCTAGTGAGTCTCCTGATTATTCTTCTTTGAAAATCTGCCCTAGAACCTCCCGAAGGAACAAACAAAAGGCACCGTTATATATTTATCTACTTGGTTGATTGCACAGACATCTAAGGAGCCAGAATCTGGTTTTTTTCCCCTCTACTTTCGAAAAGAAAATACACTCTTCATTGACACAATTTGTTCATTTGTCCACCTTGACCTTCCCTTTAATTCCGATTTTTCATAGTTGGCTCCATTGATCTTATTGGATGCAGCACAGTGGATCAGAAGCCCTTTGTGGACATACAGCTTAGCTGACGGAAGAAGAATGAGCCTTCTCGATATCCACAGCAAAGGCCTGTGTGACAGAGGAGGGTAGATGAAGGTTTTGTTCGATTCCCTGGGGACTGGAGGCGTTATTAGTCAATAGTGGGCTCCAGTAGCTTTACTCTGTGCCCATTCCATGAGGTTGGGGCTACTTTCCATATGAAGTTGGCTGCACCGATCCTACATTAAAGAAAGAAAAAAGAAGATTCAGTATTCATATGATTCACAGTGCTCAGCTAGAAAAGAGAGGGAACCCAGGTGGTGGTTGGAGAACAGACCTGAAATGTGATACACAAAATGAATCCCCCCTTAAAAATTAAAATGCCTTTGTCACACTTGAGATGATTCAAAGGAACATTCTTCCTGATGTTGCTCTTTAGCTTTCGCTGTGTGCTGTATCTCCTTACATCTGGATAATAAAGGATCTCAGCATTGGCCTTCCATTTCAAACACACTGCTCCTCACACGGAATGCTGCGCCTAACCTACAGGTGATCATCACTAGTTCAGCCTATGCTTCTGATGGCGTTTCAAGAGCACAGAAGGAGGTGGCTAGGGGACAGACACGCTTGCATCTCTTTAACATGATCTTTTACTACTTAATCATGGATCTTATTCTCATATCTCATTCAAATATCCTTCTAACATCCCCATGTCCACCTCAAGCTCTACTTTCACTGTTGGCATTTATGAAACAGCAAGACATAATTGACCATGTGTTCACTCATAGTAGGAGGCAGTATATGAGGAAACCTGATGATGTTCGATATTCATTGGGCTGCTAACTTCAGTGTCAGTAGTTTCAACCCACAAGCCACTTCTCAGAATCATCTTGATGGCAGTGAGCTTATATGAGTAGTCTGGAAAATGGGTCAAACTCTTTACAACAGAAAGCACAAAATGGAACATTCTAGCCTATTCCCGAGTAGTCGACAAGCTTTTGTGAGTGTCTTAGTTGTTTTCTGAGCTTAACTGTAAGCTTACTATTGAGTAACTTGAAATATTACATTAAAAATACAAATATACTCTATGAACATATATATTTATGAATATAAATACATGAATATGTACATTAAGTAAATTACCTTTACAAGAATTATATAGTTATTCCCTTAAGGAAAAGTAGTATATAACTAAAGATACTCTTTAACATTTTTATATTGCTTTTTAATATTACCAAAAAAAGCAAAAATCCATGCAAAATTTTGAAAATGCTGAATGTTTTAATTATCCAGATAACAGAGGGACCACTGTATTTATATTTTTAAAAGCCACTGTCATTTATTATAGCTTTAATATTCTAAGGTATAACTTACATGGAATTTAATATTTTGGGTTATTTGGGAATGTGTGTGAGGTGGGAATTTAGAGTGATCCTTTTGAAACAAGAAGCCTATGTTTTCTCTACCAAGAAATCTGAGGAGGGCAAGGTCATAAGCTTGCGTCCTGAAGGACAAATATCAGAAAATATTAGCAGAGGAACTGTTTTTAATCGGCTCAGTGTTTCTCTGAACCCTGCCAAAGGCTTAGGATACAAAACCATGTTCAACACTACCCTCTGGGACCTAAGCAGAAATGTGAGAGCTGAGATGCAAGTCTAAGAGGTTTCTCACAATCGAACTCTTGGCAAAGGTAGTACGTCCGAGGGTGTTGAATTCCATCAGAAACAGATGGAGTTTCAGAACAGCCTGAGAACCTGAGTCAACTTTATGGGCCTGCTGCCCATTGGCTTGGCTTGACTTCAAAGATGGCCAGGCATTTCATTGAAGTGTAGCCTCGGGTAAGACTCAACAATTCCCAAATCCTCAGGACAGCCTTCAGGTCCACTTGAACTCACATCAGCCCTTCTCGCCGGAACATGCAACATGTTTGTTTGTTTGTTTGTTTGTTTGTTTCCCCCAGTCATTTCCAGCTTCTCTGGTGTGATATGTACGACTACCAGTGTGGGGCTTAAATCCCAGGAATGATTTTTAGGACCCACCCTAATTCACAACAAGGTATCATTGTATGCCTGCTCTAGCAGATTGCCATGCGGAATGCTCTGTGACCCATGTTTGAAG
Source organism: Echinops telfairi (assembly GCF_000313985.2). Lineage (NCBI taxonomy): Eukaryota > Metazoa > Chordata > Mammalia > Afrosoricida > Tenrecidae > Echinops > Echinops telfairi. Next base: position 5,988,165 of record NW_022111369.1, read on the forward strand.
GAGCTCTGGTGACCTCACATCAAATAAGCGGCCAGTCCAATTCAGCTCTGTGAATGCTCCATGACCTTCCAATACAGCTCAGCTGCTCACGTGGATGATACAATCCACCTACTTGTTTCGGTGGTTAGAAATTCCTGATCAGTGCCAACAGTTACCAGGGTAGGCAGGCTGCTAGCCAGACAGTTGGAGGTTTGAGTCTACCAGGAGGTGCCACAAAAGCAAGCCCTGGCCATCTGCTTCCAAAAACCGCCTATCAACTGACACACATGTGGCCACTGTATATCTGATTGGCTAAAAGGCAACTGGTTTGTTTTCCATGTGGTTAGCTAAGTGTGTTAACTGAAAGCTCTCAGGATACATGAAACTGTAATCATTCACCAGGTTCCAGAGAAGGAAGCTGACCAACGTCTGCTGCCTGAATGTCCGTCGGGCCCACCGGCTGACTGCCACACTTGAGCTCTTGGTGTTCCTTTAAAACCACAAACTGCAAAGGACAAGAGAGAGGAAGAAGATGTCATCATAATTCACAAATCATCTCAAAATCAAATCAAAGTGTACAGCCTTATTATGTTCACTCTAGAGAAGATAAAAAGGAGAAGATAAAGTCCTGCTGTATTTATTGCCCTGACAAACGAAGGATTCAGGTTTCAGTTAGGGTCCTTAGGTTCCTCTCCATTAAAGCAGCGGTAGTTCGGTGTCCCTGGGTCGGTTCTGTCTCATAGTGACCCTATGCCGCAGCAATATTCGTTTCCATACGTATCATGATGTTGTCAATATAACGAAAACAAAACTTCTTCTACCTGATTTATGAGGACAATAGACAACATCATGATAAATTGAGAAAAGAGAGAAAGATCAAAGTTCTCAAAAACTTCATCTAGCTTGGAACCATAACCAGTGCTTGTGGAAGCAGCAGTCAAGACACCAAATGAGGTTTTGTGCTTGTACAAAGGGTAAGCTTTCGAAGACCTTTTTATGGGTTGAACAGCAAGGATGCCACTTTGAGGCTTAAGGTGCTCCTGACCCAAGTCATAGCATTTTCAATGACCTAATCTGCTTGTGAAAGTTGGCCAATGAATAAGGAAAAATGAAAAAGACCCGGTGCCTTTGAATAATGATGCTAACAAAGAATATTGAAAGTAATGTGGACTGACAAAGAGCAAACAAAATCTATCTTGGAAGTATAGCCAGAGTGCTATTTAGAAGTGAGGATAAAAGGACTTCATCTCACATACTATGGACACATTATCAGGAGAGGTCTGTCCTTGGGAAGGGACATCATGCTTTGTGAAGTAGAAGGCCCATGAAACAGAGGGAGACCATTAAGGATGCACACAGAGTGGTTGCAGCAAAGCCTCAAGCATAACAAAAATTGTGCAGATGTGGCATAGGGTCACTGAGTCAGAACCGACCAGGGACACAGAACTGCAGCTGTTTTAATGGAGAGGAACCTAAGGACCCTAACTGAAACCTGACCCCTCCATTTGTCGGGGCGATAAATATAGCAGGACATTCTCTTCTGGCTGTTGACCTTCCCACAGACGCAATCAATTTGTATCCACAGGGGAAAGAAGAGGCGGTCTACTCCTGGAAATATTTAAAGTCTCCAAACCAATGAGCCAACTCTATTCTGTCCTGTTGGGTTGCAGAGTGGGAATCAATTCAGTGGCAATAAGTTTGGTTTGCTTTTTATGTTCTATCTATATAGTTGCCATTTATGTTGTTGAAAAAAGGTATATGCAGCGATGAAGTCCCGCATTGTACAAAAGTCTATTATGCTATCTCCAGCTTCGTTTGTATTACCAAGGCCATATTTCCCAACTACTGTTCCTTCCTATTTGTTTCTGACTTTTGCATTCAAATTGCCAACAGTTAGCATCTTGATTGCTTGCTTGACCAATTTCAGACTGAAGAAGTGATAGAATAATTTCTTTGATCACTAGTTTTAGTGATCAGTGCATAGATTTGAATAGCAGTTGCATTAACTGAATTTCCTCGTAGGTGGGTAGAAATTATCCCATCACAGGCCATGTTGTGCTTCGAGGTAGATCTTGAAATGCTCTTTCGGAAGAGGAATACTATACTATTCCTCTGGAGTGTGTTATTCCCAGCATAATAAACCATGTGATTTTCTAAATCAAAATGGCGGATAACAATCCATTTCAGCTCACGAATGCCTAGGGGACCAATCTTTATGTGTTCTCTATGACTTTAGATGACTCCCAGTTTTCCAAGATTCATACATCGTACATTCCACATTCTGATTATTAATAGATGTCTGCAGCTGTTTTCCTTCGCATTTTGCATCAGACCCCATCAGCAAATGCAGGTCTTAGAAGTTTTACTCTATCTATGACTCTGCTTTGAGGAGGCAGCTCTTCCCCAGTTGTATCTTCAGTGCCTTAGAATCTATGGGGCTCATCTTCTGGCACTATTATCGGACCATGTCCCTCTGCTCTATTCACGAGTTTGGCAGTGGCTAATCCCTCAGAAGTGGACCGTCTCTTCCTTTTCGTAGTCTCTTCTTAGTCTGGAAATTCCACTGGAACCTGCTCACCTTCGGTGACTCTGCTGGCATTTGAAATTCCAGTGGAGCTTCAGCATCATAGCAACACACAAGCCACCACAGTGCAACAGAATGAGAGAAGACAAGCATGGATTAAAACAGCTAGGTACTACCAATACCTTTACTGAAGAATCTATTCTAATTCTGAAATCTAAGATTTGAGGCCATAGGTACCTGGGGTTACTATTTTACTAGGAAAAAAATTGTAAAGGTACCATAGTTATTTTAACCAGTAGGTCTGACAAGCAACATAACTCAAATATGTATGCACTGCAACCTTTCATATATGAGGGTTACAGTTCATATATACATGGATCTATTACAAACAGTGTGCTTAACATGTTTCTGTGATTGGTGAATGACTTAAGACAAGTTCTCTGAATAATATACTTATCTAAGTCTTGTTAGGGTACCTTAAAAAAAGATCCAATAAAATAGTGGCTTCTGAGTTCAAAACCACCAGCTATTCCATTGGAGAAATATAAGGTTTTCTACTCCCATAAAGATTGATAGCCTTGAAAACCCCGAAAGGTAGGTCTACTTTGTCCTATAGGAATTCTATGGGTCGGAATTAACTCGGTGACAATGAGAGAATCAATCTTCACTCCCTCCTGATGAATGTCCTCCCTATAATAACATCTTAAAAAGTCAATATATGACCCACTCTTTAAGGGAATGGGCCCATTATTTGTGGCTCAAGTCAGGAACCAGCCCTCTGCAATGCAGAATGTCCAATTATGTACCTCTCCACCAGAACAATGGCGGTCCCAGAATTTTAGGCTGAGTTGGGGTAGTGATGTCACTAGGATGGGTTCCTCCAGTGTGGTTACTCACAGGGACCTCCCAGACCAGACCACATAAAACAGGAAAGGAAAAACCCCTCACTGCTGGGGCCAGCCCCGCTCCCAACTAAGTGGACAGCACCACCCTCCCCCCTAGAAGAATTCACTTCACAGGACAACACTGAAGCTATAGCAGAAGGAGAGGGACTTGTCTGATCAGAGCACACAGGAGCCAACAAGGGGGGAAGGGGGAAAAAAAAGAGTGAAGCACATCCTGGCTCACCAAGCCCGGAGGACAATGTTTCTGCTCAGAGCAGCAATGCACAGAGA
>NW_022111369.1:5993435-5997892 GCF_000313985.2 Echinops telfairi
GATGGCAACAAATGTATGTCTTGACATGTATGTGTGGATTGTGATAGAATTTTACAAGCCCCCTCCAATAAAATGATTTAATTATTAAAAAAAGAAAAAAAACCTCACTGCCAGAATCAGTTCAAAATCATACCAGACCACATACTAATGTCTACTATCTATTAAAATCATAGAATGTGATAAACACAATTGTTTATTGCTTCAGTATAATATTTCTTAGATATATGAATTTTTTTGGTATATGAATATTTTTTATAGATGTTGTACAATCTTCCTACATTGAATTACATCAGTGGTTTTCAACCTTCCTAATGCTGCGACCCTTTCATACAGTTCCTCATGTGTGGTGACTCCAACCATAAAAGTATTTTTTTTGCTACTTCAAATTACAAAATTCATAACTGTGATTTTGCTACTGTTATGAATCGGGTGGCCCCTGTAAAAGGGTCGTTTGACCCCCAAAGGGGTTGCGACCTACAGGTTGAGAACCGCTGAATTACGTGATTGGCTTAAGCATTGTTATTAGTAACCCTAAAGAAGACTATTTTTTGGTTTTCTCTTCCTTTTCCTTTAGATTTTGCTTCAGTTTCGAATTTTTATCAATATTAGTTGACAAATCCAATGTATCACAATATTGTAGCTAAAACACCAGAAGATTTTCTAATCACCATAATCACCAACTATGAACACACTGGAAGCAAAATGACACCGCAAAACACAGTGACAAGCAAAACCCACTGGAACAAAAATGTCAGTGGTACTTACAGAGCGAGCAACAGATGAAACCATGCAATTTCAAGCATCCTTGTAATTCAGTAATCATGGCAGCTCTGACCAGAACACAAGGTTCAAAAAATAGATTAGCCTCGAGTTTTAGCCTTGTAGTGACACACGCAAAGCGGACTTACAAAAATGCTCTTGTTGTTTTAACTAACTACAGGGATCTTTTTATAAAACTCAATACATTTCTGCTAAAAATGGAACAGAAATTCTGCAGACATTTTGATGGCACCTCCCCTGACATTGCCACGTGGTAGAATCTCTGCCTCACCCCCACCCCCCTACCATGCTAGGGGCATTCCAGAGATGGGAAAGGCAGCTGATGGAACCCGATTTGTTTCTGCTGCCCCTCTGCCTAGTTTGGGTTCTGACTCCCGCCTGCTCTCAGGAGGATCTGCAGCAGCAGTTGCTGTGGAGGACAGCTGTGATGACTGGGAAGGGCCGTGCTCAGCAGCCTCCGGCCGCCAAACATAGCTCTGCGCCCACAAGCTGCTCATGACAGCAGCCAATGTCTTTGGTTTTTCAAAACACTGAAAACACACAGATTGTGTTTCTCCTGCTCTCTTCTGATTTACATAAGATGAATTAAATGTGCTGCCCCAAATATGAAGGGAGTACTGTAGAGACTGGTAAGTATTATTCATTGCCTGCAAGTAATTCCAACTCATTGCCATTCCAGCTGTGGGAAGTATTGACAGAGTGTTCAAGGACATGGCCTTTCAGAAGCACATTCCCTGTCATCTTCCTGAGTACTTCTAAGTGGGTTCAAACAGGCAGCCTTTTGGCTGGTACCTCTGGTACCACCCAGGTGAGGAGGGCAATTTGGGTAATTTGAAACCCACAAGGCCTCAAAGAACTGAGGACATTTTACAGCTAAATCCACCCAGCAATACAGACTTAAGAAATCTGTAGTCACACAGAGATCTTGGAGACCATCTAATTCAAACTGCTCACCATATTGAAGAAAAAGCAGGGTCCGACAAATAGTGGGAAGCTAACTGAGGTTGTTAGTTTATTGTGCCAACCTGGCGGATAAACATATGTGGGGTTAATTGAAGGGCGGAGGGATAAATGGCTAAGTGAGCCTCGCCTTTCTAGTTCTCGTCTCTTGCTTTGTGATGGTCGGACCAGGGTGCAGCTGCCTTAGCCTGTTCCCGGCTTCAGCTGGCAAGGCTCACTTCCTGGGAGACAACCCCAAGGAGAAGCTGGATGGACCTACACTGGAGCAGCCATGTTGAAACCCCTGCCAGTGCCGAGATGCTTACACATTCACTGATTCGGCTTTCCTCCTGCAGTCGGCATCATGAGATGGAGGAGGACTTTGTGGCTTGGTGTCGACATACAGATTAATGTTGGACCTGTGGGCTTGGGGAGCACTGGGTTGGGATGTTTTATTGATGTGCACTTATCCTTTATATAAAACTCTCTCTTATACATGAGTATCTGTGGATTTGTTTCTCTAAAGTCCCCAGACTAATACACCATTTTTCTGTCTTAGTTTAGCATTCAATTTTAACACACACACAAAATAAGTATACTTGAAATGTCTGTCACAGGCAAGGAGAGATGATCACTTGTTAGTGAGAACTCTGACACGGGACAGCGAGAAGGTGAATTTGGGAATGGGAGAAATGATGCCGAAAGATGCCACACAGTGCCGTTCCTTCTCTCCTAGTTGCTTCCTGAGAGCTCTTTCCTATTTACCAACAGTTTTGGATCTTCTATGGACCTTCATGTCACGAAGAACACCAATCGCAAACACTAAACCAGATAAGAAGTTCTTCCTGAGCTTTCTAGAAAAGACAACTCCCTTCACCATCCCAAGAGCGCTCCTTGTAGTTCGTTGTCCAGTTGGCCCTAACTCACGGCACTCCTCCGTGAGTCAGAATGAAATGCCGTTGAGCTCGCCACCAACCTCCCAATCGTGGGTAGGTCAGTTTCTCCTCATTTTCACTGACCCTCTACTTCACCAAATACGGTGTCTTTTTGTAGCCATCGATCATTTCTGAAGATGTGTCTAAAGTGAGCAACATCTTCGCTTCTAAAATAAGCATTCTAGCTCGACATCCTTCGACACACATCCTTCTGGCAGCCGTGGGATAGTCAATATTTTTCATCAGCACCATAATTCAAATGCGGCAATTCTTCTCTCTTCCTTATTCGTAGTCCAGCTTTCCTGCGCCTCTGCCAAGCCTGCCTTTGAGTGTTTCAAGATCGGTCACGGACCTAGGTGATTTAGAGAAGTGTCTTGAATTGCCCATTCTACTATGCGCCTCCGCCCACTTTTAAAAAATGTTTCATTGGCACTTAATCCACACATCACACAATTCAATAGTTCAATCATATCAAGGAGAATTGTACAATCATGAACACAATCAACTTCAAAGCATTTTCTTTTCCCCCATGAGTAAATCCCCTTTAAAATGAGTTGTGTCATCACCTTCAGTTCTAGTGTTCTCTCTCCCTCCCACCTTCACTGTTTACTCCCGAAATGCAATCACCCTCCTTATTTCTCCCACACACACACACCCTCCCCTACATCTCCTACAAACTCTTGTATCAGTTATTAGCTCTATGCATACACTCCTGTGCTTCACAAACTGGTAAACCCAACAGAAACAATAAAGAACAAAAACAAAATGAAGTGGTAAGGATAAAACAATAGTAATATAAAAATAAACGTACAAACACTGAGTAAGAAACCAAGAACCACCATCAATATTTGAAAAACCAGGGAAGATGTGTTTGTCATGGAGCAAGCAAGAGGTCTTTGCACCTAAAACAAATTCCACTACACTTTTGGAGGGAGAAAAACACAAAAGGTTACTCGTGTCTGGGGTTTGGGCTGATGTTAACAGCAGCCAGGAGTTCCGATAGATTCGGGCTTCCCTGAACTCAACGAAGAGTAAAGAAACCCAAAGTGGGATTAATATTAATCCAGGTCTGTGCTCCGTCTGCTTTGATTGCATTACCCAAGGCTGGGGGCGAGAAGACGCCCCATCCTCGTCAGGTGGGGGCGTGCTGCTGCTCACATCCCCGCTCGACTCTTCATAGGGATTCTTCAGGGGCGTTGACAGCAGCTTCCGCTGCCTGCAATGAAGACAAAAATGTGAGACAATTTCAAAAGCCAAACAAAACCGTTCACGTCTCACAATGATGGTCAGGAGCAAGGATTTTTTGCTATTGAAATGTAGGGAAGTGTATAAAAGGGGCGGGGGGAGTTAGTACAATTAGTGTATCCCTGGTGTTTGAAGTTATTCTTTTCTTCAGTCTAGAATACGAGTTGCCAGACAACCTTTCACTCTTTCCAAGGTTCTGAGAGGTTGGGAGGTACCTTTGCATTCATCCATTCCAGCTGTCTATTGAGCTACCTAGGTACTGAGGACACAGCAATAGAAAAACAGTAACAAGGAAAACGATAGATTAGTTGATGCATTGGAATTGTGGTTCTGGAGAAGAATATTGAAAGTATCATGGACTGCTAAAAGGACAAACCGATCTGTATCAGAACAGGTAAGGTCAGAGTGCTCCTTGGAGGCAGGAATGGGAAAGACGTCACCTTACATACTTTGGGCATGTTGTCAGGAGAGACCAATCCTTGGAGAAGGATGTCATGCTTGGTAAAGTGGAGTGGCAGGGGACAAGAGGAAAGCCCTCAGTGACATGGACTGACACAA
>NW_022111369.1:6002036-6003583 GCF_000313985.2 Echinops telfairi
GAGTCTAGCCTGTCAGTCAGGTCACAGCCTGATGATCCCTCCTGTGGGCATGGCCCTCTCATGAGGATTCTGGGAACTTCCTCTCTCTTGATTCTATCATAAGAAGAGGCGGGCCTCAATCTCTCTCTCTCTCTCTCTCTCTCTCTCTCTCTCTCTGTGTGTGTCTCTCTCTCTTTGCTTCACATTCCTGTTGACAAGCCACATGGAGCTATACTGATGGCAGCCAGAGCCCTGGAGATGCATCCACTGCCATCGGATCCACTACACTTTTCACCCACCAGCCTGTAATCTGCTGTATTCTGCATCACTACACATGCAGTGTTTGAGTCTGAAGATGAATTAATGGGCTAATATCAGATTTATGGGCTAATATTGAATTTATGGATTTGATCTGGGCTGGGATGTTTTATTGATGCATACTTATTTCTTGATATAAAATTCTCTCTTACACATATATGAGTGTCAGTGAAAGTCAACCCGGTCTAACACACCACTGTACTAGAATACAGAAAGTCTTAAACAAGTGCCTCCTCGCTGATAAATAGAATTCTCCCGACTGCAACACAGTTGCTCCCTGAGCAGTTGCACAGTGCTAGGAAACATGGTTGGATTTTTATCTGTGAATGTCTATCCAATTCTGTACATTTCCAGAGAACTGGGGCTGGTTCTTCACCTGTAAGAGGATGGAGCTGAACCAGATCATTCAAGTCCCCGTTAAGTCCAAAAGTTTCATGACTCGGTGATTTTGGCGGCACAAACTACACTCTAGAGCGGCTTTCCACTGGTGCTGAGCAAAGAGAAAGCTGTCCTGCTTTTCAACAAAATGGAAAGCAAACGAGTAAACACAGTGATGCTTTCTCCTTCACCCTCATGTAGCTATTTCTGAAAAAAATCACAAAACTCTCTTCCAAGTTAGGGAAGTTCTAATTTTTGTTCATAATGCCTAGGACATCACAAGGAGCCCTGGTGGTGAGGCGCTGGGCTGGTAACAGAAAGGTCAGTGGTTCAAACCCACTAGGCCACTCCACAGGAGAGAGGTGTGGCAGCCTGGGACATCCTATGGGGCACTTCTACTCTGTCCTTTGGGGTCACTAGAGGACAAGTCAATGAAAACAAAACAACGACCCCAAAACACAATACAAGACAAAGTTCCCGCTCTCATCCAGGTGACTGCAGCTCCATGTTTCGTGTTTCGGAGTAGCTCTGCACTCCATAGGTTTCCAGAATCTGTCATCTCCAAAAGTTATGCTCTCTCGACTGTGCTTGGTTCCATTCCACCCGGAGATACTTCTGAAGAACGGCCTCTCCAAAAGCAACCTTACTGTCACCGAGTCCATGCTGCCTCCCTCCCCGGTGGGTTTCCAAGACTCTAACTGTTTGCGGGAGTAGAAAGCCCAGCCCAGCCTTTCTCCCTTGGCGCTGATGGTGGTTTCGTACTGCCAACCATGCAGTTCTCAGTCCAACGAGTAACCACTATCCCACCAGGACTCCTACTAAACAGAATTATTCCTGTTCTGAAAGCCATATAAAATACCTGTGTAGTTCTA
>NW_022111369.1:6004531-6009286 GCF_000313985.2 Echinops telfairi
AGTGCCAAGGGGAGCAGTAGGACCAGCCCGACCACACCGACAGTCACCATGGTGATGTTCTGCGGCCGCCAATGGCCAGTGTGCCGCAGCTCCCATCTGAGTTCTTGGTGCTGACATCGCTCCCCAGTGAAGCCAACGACACACCTGTGATGACACATAAGCACAGCTTGTCAGCAGCCGCAAACACCGACGGATTCCAGACACCATTCCTGGCCAGCCCGCCATCCTTACTTTTCCCTACTCAGCTCTTGGGAGGCAGGTGGACAATGCATCCCGGGGTCATATGAGAACACTGGGCCTCACTGGTTCACACAGCCTGGACCTTCCTTCTCCTTTTGGCCTGCCGGCCCTGGGATTGATGCGGGATTCTTTGCATATCACCTCTGTGAGGTCATCGAGAACATTGCTTCTAGTTTAAGTTAGTCTCAAGTTCTGAGACGTCAGCCACCTTTTAAGATGAACACTAAGCCACTCTGCCCTACGAGCTGAGAGTGGGGTTTGGAATCAGTGACCAGATTGCAGTGTGTATCGGCTAAAGGGGAGGATGAGCCCCAGAAGAGGAAGAAGTCCATGAAAGAATGTGCCTAGTTTCTGACCAGGAGGCGCATTCTACTATGCTGAGGAAAACGTTCCCCTCCTTGAAGAAACTCATTCTTAGTTCCAAAGTAGAGGTCTTCGGTGCTGAAGTACCAGCATTTACTATTTTCTTCAAGAAGAATAAAATGACCTCAACTATCTGGAGGAGTGGGGGACACTAGATTTATTTATAAATGCTGTCATCTGGTTGATTTCAACTCTCAGAGACCCTCCAGGACAGGAGAGAACTGTTCCGGTGGGTTTCCAAGACTGTAGACCTTTCCTGGAGTTGAAAGCCCCATCCTTCTCCCAGTTGCCTCATCAGTGAAATTATTCCTACAATTACCAGCAGCCTTTAAAGTATATGAAACAATGCTGCCATCTACTGGGAATGAATGCTTTCAGAACTTATTGGGGAATCTCAGGTAGCAATAAAAGCCAGCGATTGGACATTGAACTCTGTTAGTCTTTGCGAGAGGCCAAAGGGAACAACACAAGCACCAAACCTGCCAAGATCAAACCAAGTCCAACCCCTAGTGCCCGAGGCCAGAGGAGAACTGCCTCACAGGGTCCCAAGGCCATCGCCTTTACAGAAAGGAGCCCAGGTGGCCCTGTCGGGTAAGCTTTGGACCACTCACTGCCAGCCCATCAATTCCTCCTCCTGAGCAAGATGAGGCCATCGGATTCCCTAAAGAGTTACAGCTTCGGGACTCCTACAGAAGGTTACTATGAGTTGGAAGAGACTTGAGGATGGTGGGGAGCTGTTGGGTTCTTTGTTTCATGTAGACAGACACGGCTGGCTACATTTTTTCTCAAGGGCAGCCAGGGTGTCCCAATGACGAACATTCTAGTTTGCAGTGGAGGGCTGAATGATCACTCCTGTTGGATGCTCCCTCATGGTGGTCGCTCCTGTCAGATGCTCCCTCCTGGTGAGTTCGTTCTCCGTCACAAGGGAACGTGGAACTCTCTCTCCATGTTCCCACCCTTCCCTAGAAAGCCTTGCTAGCACACCCAGAGAACTGATAACAGGCCCCGTGCTGGGAAGCAGTGGTATGAAGCAAAGCTGGGAACAAGCTCAGAGAGATGGAGCTCTTTGATCTGGTTCTACCCTGGCTGGTCATAGGAGCTTGAAAGCCACGGTCAGAGGGAGAAGAGGAGAAGAACTAGTATTTCAAGCACATTATGTGCAGGGCACGTTTAATCATTTTACTACCAATAGCAAAGTCTCGTTTTTACAGGGGCTGCACATTTGGTACAAGATCACGCAGCCAGTAAGTCTCCTCAAACCCAAGCCAAACCCATGGCCGATGAGTCCATTAAGACTCACTGGTGATCCGTGCATTAGAGCGGAGCCGTTCCAAAGGGATGCCTTGTGCTTTGAATCTACCCACCCATGGAAGGAGATCTGGCATCTGCTCTCGCAACCATCCCAACTTCCCGAAGCTCATTTCTACTCTGGAAGGCATTGAGTCGCCACGAGGTGGAATCGCCGTGATGGCAACAGGTGTTATTGTGTTGTCTTTTCTTCCTGGTTGGTGTCGAAGGATCCCTGGTTCAGGGACCCTGGTCTGCATTAACCAGGAGACACAAGAAACGCCTCTGAGAGCACAAGGTTTGGAGCTTCAGAAAACGTGCAGATTTCTCCAGACCAGGAAAATTTCGAGGAGCATCTTGGACACAGAGACTTCTTGCTCTCATTTCTTCTGCATCTTCCTTGGACAACTTAGGTGTCTGTGAGGGACTCCCATTGCCTCTCGAAGCAAGACGGGAAGATCCAGCCTTCCTTAAATCTGCTCACAGCAATAGGCATGCTTGGCCTAGAATGACGTCATGAAGCACTGCTAATAACAGTTGGACTAGGAAACACTCTCTCGAGCTCCACCTTACGGCCATGGAGTTGATGCCAACTCATCGTGACCCTATAGGACAGGGTAGAACTGCCCCTGTGGGTTTCAGAGAGAACAATTCTTTTAAGGGAATAGAAAGCTTTGCCTTTCTCCCTCGGACTGGCTGGTGGGTTTGAACTGCTGACCTTGTGGTTAGCAGCTCAGCGTATAAACCACTCAGCCACCAGGACTCCTTTTAAACACTGCCTAGATATATGCTATTATGGAATGAATGATCCCAAAGGGATGTTTATCAGGGCAGGAGGAGGGAAGGGCTCAAGTCTTGGTTTTAACTACAATTTTATCAAGTATGGATTTCAAAAACAAAGTTATGATCCTGATACTCTAGGGATATTTTAAAGACTGCTTTTGACTAAAGGTCCTTCCATTTGAATTTTATCTCTACTCTAATTGTCTGTAGCAGCTCATGTCTAAAACATTACCAAGGAAATCAGATATTTTCCTCAGGATTTAATGACAAAGAGAAAAGCAGTGCTCTAAAGGGTTCATCTATCATTTAATGCGTGGGTGATATCAGGTTCAAATGGAAACGCTATACTAAATACAGGGCATAACTCTTCATATTATTTAATGTCTTTTATCATCCAAACTTATAGCACTATAGATTAAAAACAAACCATGATCCAGTAAACAAATACTTTAAATAATTAATTATAATTAATTTAATAATAACTTGATCATTTGGGATATTAAGAAACAACGAAAAGGTTAAAATGATTTGTTCTTGAATACTAAACTCATTGATGACTATTTTTTAAGGGCTGGGTTCCTTTTAGTTTAAGCAATTAAAACATGTCCATGTGAACTCAAGAGCAGGATTCGGCAACATTTTGGCTGGTTTGCATGAGCACTGCTCATTATTTCTGCCAGGCCAGCATGAGGCGTCATGTAAGGCCACACACCTTGCCACAGAATATGACTCTTTCCTTCAATAATTTAGATGATGCTTCAGCTTTCTGAATTGAATAGCAAACTATTAAGAGTCTTTAAGCTTATAACATCTACTTGTGAAGATCAGAATCTTTGATCACATCTTTCTCAGGCACAGAGAACTTTATCAATTAATTAAGAGGCTAGCATGGGAAGCCTACTTCATCATGGGTACAGAGTCTTGAAAATAGGAAAGTCATTCAAAGTAAACCGTGGTGCAGAACTAGGCATATGATGAGAGCATATCTTATTAAAGGCTCCATGAAAAGTTTGCCAGTGAGCTCTAAAGAATTAGCTCCATTGCTTCAGGCTTCTCTCCAATCCAAGTGTCAGGTTGACCCTGGGCCTACTGTGTTGCCATCAAGCAGTGGTTACTAAACAAAGAAGACGTCAAAATCTACTATTTGGAAATGAGGGCAAAACTCTTTCTTTTTTAGTTTTGAAAGTCAAAGGCATGAAGTCCAGTTGTGCCCATGGATGACTAACCGCCGACCAATGGCCCTCAAGTTGACGTCCGCTCACAGGGACCCCACAGGTCACAGAGTAGAATCGTGCTCCACAAGGTGTCCGTGGCTGTGACCTCTTGGAATCACCCGGCCTTTCTTCTGAGGTGCCGCTGGATAGAGTCAAACCACCAACCTTTGGTTGGTGTCCCAGCACTAACTATGTGTGCCACCTCGGCCCTCTGTGAAGACGCCCAAGGCTTTTGTAAACCCCAAATCTCATCATGGATGTTCTCCACAGACAAGGAGTCCCAAAGGCTTCTGGCACAAGGGAATTTAGAGACAATGGCATTTGTTCATGAACTTTTCGCAGCCCTCTTGGATTTGGCAGAAAATAAATCAAGGTTTAATAAGAAGCTAAATCCCTGGACTACACTTATTACAAAGGAGGCGTGGTGTTCAGTGGGAGAATTCTTGCCTTCACCATTTCCCCACAAACTTTTGGGAGTTCCCTTGTTCCTACTTGTTTTCATAAGTGAAATCTAATTGTAGCGATCTCCTCAATAGAAACTTTACATATTAGCTAAAAGTGATGAACTTCAATATCATACCCAAAAGATCATTTTAACTTACCTGCATGCGTACTGGTCTACTTGTTCAATGTAGACACACAGACCACCATTTAGGCAGTACCCGTCGTATGATGGGGGACAGGTATGGTACATCTGTCTGACAGGATACAGGTCATCTTCCTCCCCACGAGAGTGAGGAGTGGCTTCTAGAAGAATCAGACATTACTTTCATTTGCTGAAGTGATCAGGGCTTTCCAAGTATCACTGTCGGGAACTCGTTTGTGAAGTAGCATCTCTTGGTGACGGTGGAACTACCAGGGGCAAGAA
>NW_022111369.1:6010283-6012558 GCF_000313985.2 Echinops telfairi
CCCCAGAAATCAATATTACAAATGAGGAGATTAGTTGTGGAGCTAAAGGGAACCACCTGTGTTTCCATTTTTATTAAATTATGAGTAATAAAAAAAGGATTTATTCCAGATGCTGTTAAATTGAGACAACTTGGACATTTCAAATCCTCAAGCCCTGCACCAACCATTTGTGAAAGTAAGCTCTTCAGCCTGTTTAAAGAGAATAATTTCTAGACTCCCTAATGCAAACACATCGGGGAACAGAATTTTTCTGAACCAAGTCCCTCCCCTTTTATCTAGACCACTCACCATCTGCTTTCCAAGCAAGCCAATCCAGGTTCTAAGGCACAGGCAGGTGTAGTGTCCCTTAGTGTTTGTACAGGTAGCACTTTCCCCACAGGTTAGGGCGCCCAGTTGATACTCATCAATATTTGACAGAAAAACGGGAGTAGGGGAGAAAAAAGTCGAATGAAGGGGAGGGAAGAGGTTTATACTTTGGGAAAGCCCAACACTCTGGAAAGGAAACCCTTTCAACCTCTGTCATACTACATGCTCTCAGAACGCTATGCAATTTTAGGCTTAAAATATGATTGAGATAGGGAAAAGAAGATACACTGCTTAGTGGATATTCAGCTTCTGTAAACGTGATAGAAAAGTTCAGGAGTGGTTAATGGTGATGGTTGAACATCATGAACATGTTTAACATCACTGAACTGTACTTATAATGATTGTTATTTATTTACCCTGATCAAAAATAAAACGTAGAAACTTATGATTGTGAATGCTGGAAAGAAAGATGATTTGGGTACCTTGGCTCTATGTCCACTCAGGTGTTCTAAGCTCCAGACTTAAGGCTGGATGGGCCCCTGCTGCTTGAAAGGAATGAAGAAGGCTTCCCCACATGAGTGGCTAAGTAGGCAATATTGGACATTGGTAAACTCTCTCTAGGCAGACAATGAGAAGGTCAGCTCCTAAAAATTCATAGTTAACTTTCGTAAATAAATGTTCAGCCATTGACATATTTTAGGTCAAATAAAATCATATTTGCTTTCTCATACAGTATAAATGAAGCCATCCCATTTATCCCCAACTATTACCTTTTTCTTTCTCAACTGCCACCATCCTAATACTACTTCTCGATTAATTACATTACTACCAAAAAGCAGCCTGATAGATAGTCCACAACCCACTGCTCTCATACTCGATACCTAAACACCAGTACCCGATTGTTTTCAAAACCAAATTTCCCATCATACCACCAACTCACTCAAATACATAGGGATTGCCCATTGCCTAGAGCTGTGCTCCCCACAATGATAGCCCCTGGCTGTGAGTGCTGAGCACCTGGCAGGTATCTTGAGCTGAATTGAGATGTAAGTGTGAGACACACGTCAGATGTTAACGACTTGGTGTCTGTCTGCCATGGGTTCAATTGTGTGCCTCCAAACGAGAGATTCAGATCCTATCAGAGCTCATGGCAGCAACAGTCAAGAGACTAAATGACACACTGCATAGGGTAAATTTGTTGCACATGACCTCTGTAAAGTGTTGAAAAGCAAGGAGGCTCCTTGAAGACTACTGTGTGCCTGATCCAAGCTAGGGTATTTTCAATTGCCTCATATGCATGTGAAAGTTGGACATTAAATAAGGGAGACAAGGAACCGATCGCCATGATCAACATATTATACTTATACCTCCTGCCCCCAACAACAGAAACAGGGGTGAAGGGAGACAGAGGATGGCGTAAGATATGAAAATAATAATAATTTATAATTTATCAAGGGTTCATGAGGGTGGAGGAGGGAAGAGAAAAACGAAGACTTGAAACCAAGGGCTCATGTAGACAGGAAATGTTCTGAAAAGGATGACGGCCACATATGTATGAATGTGTTTGACACAAGGGATAGATGGATTGTTAGAAGAGCAGTAAGGGCCCAATAAAATGATTTAAAAATAATAATAATAATAAGGGAGGCCGAAAAAATTTGATGCATTGAATTATGGTTCTGGCAACGAATATTGAAAGTACCATCCACTGCCAAGGAAAAACAAAACCAACTATATCTTAGAAGAAGTACAGTCAGAATGCCCCTCAGAGGCAAGGATGGCAAGACTCCATCCCACGTACTTTAGAGATGTTGTCAGGAGAGACCAGTGCTTGGAGAAGAGTGCTGCGTTGTCAGGTAGTGAAGAAGAGGAAGACCCTGGACAAGAAGGACGGACACGGAGGCCGCCACACTGGGCTCAGACATAACGGCGATGTGAGGGTGCTGCAGAGCGGAGCTGGGCTTCCTTC
>NW_022111369.1:6014117-6016081 GCF_000313985.2 Echinops telfairi
CCCCTTCACAGCTTTACCTATCCCAAATCTACCCATCCCTCAAGGTCCACTCCTCTGGCACTCCCTCTATGGCGAGATCTGATTCCTCCACGGTCTACGTGTCCACTGTGGCTTATACTTCCATGACGAAGAGGACCTCTTCCACCCTGCATAATGCCCGCATTTCTTTCGGATCATATGCTCTTTACAAGCAGAGACCATCTTCACCCACTTGGCATTCCTCGTGGTTGCTAGGACCTAATATCCTTGCTTCCCACCTGATAGGAGGCAAGCCCTACTTGCTATCACTACCTCACTGAATGATCAAGGAATGAGCATGTGTGTGAGCGAGCATGGACGGGTGCTCCCGTGGGGCCCAAGGGGACACCAGCCAGGAAGTCAGGGCCGTGGCACCGTGTTCTCTGTTTCTGCAGCAGGAGATGCATCCGTGCAATGAAAATCCAGAGTCGAAAGAGTTTCAATATTGCAGAAAGAATACCTTCCGTTCTCTTCAGTGAAAATGAAACCTAGAGCCTGTCTCGCTAGTGCTCTCTGAGCCTACTCCATGAGAGCGTGACACTTCCCTGACCCCCTGCATGAGTCTGTGCTTATAAGAGCATTTGTGGAATAAAGTCCAAGAAAACAAACCTGGTCAAGGCTGATTTAAACAAGTAAAATTCAGAACACTGGTAGTTATGACTGACATTTCGGCCTTAACCTAACAGGTGAGAGAAAGCAGAGCATTTTTGTTTCTTTTGGGGGCACCTGGCCATAGCCATGAAAAGATATTTATGCTTAAAACAAACAAACAAAACTAGAAGAGAAATGTAAGAGCCCTGTGAAACCCAAGGTAACCATTTCACCAAGCCCGGTGATGGTAGGCGAGTCTTCACTTGCATGGCAATGCTAAATGAGGTTCAACACATCCGCGGCATGAACTCTCACGCCCACACCTTGATCATGAAAGAGGCTTAATCATTCCTTATTTGCATCCAAATGTCAGTGGCTTTTATCTCCCATCTATTCCATCTGATGAGCCTTGGCACAGAAAGACACCCGCTTTCCTTTCTGACATCCAACATAGCAATGATGTCCAGCACACCCACGCCACCTTGACCGCTCACCCCAGTTCAGTTGCCAAGTTCACGACAATGAGAACATCCAGCAGTTCCTACTCCTTCCCCAGCCCTACTGATAGATCAAGACAGGGAGTGCTGATGAGGCCCTGTTGCCACTCAACCCCCAGGGACAGAATTAGCAAGGCCATTGCGCCTCTTGGTAGTTTTGAAACGGATTCTGAATGCTTGCTGCATGGAGTCAATGCTGACTCACAGGGACACCCTGAGGCTGTACAGTTTACGGGAGGAGGAGGAGGAAAAAGTCCAGTCTTTTGCCGACCACGGGGATCGACCACGGGGATCACAGCCCAATTCAAAACCACTACACCACCAGGGCTCCCTTGGAACTGACTAGTGCAGTCCTAGTACAAACCCAAACCAAATACCTCACCTGTTGCCAGGGGGCCAGTTGAGTCATTAAGACAGGGCACAGATTTGACTATTTACCATGAAGCAGAATATGTCCATTTGAACAAGTTGCACAAGTCCCCGCTTAGTCTTTGACTTGTGCTCCACCCCAATTATATCCCGCCTTCGCAGGACACACAGCACCAGTGGGGGGATCCAGCCGCAAAACCAGTATCAATTTTTTGTTGTTGAGTCCGGCGAACTGGTTGTTAAATGGTATTTGTTATCAGTGTTCGCTCTAAGGTGGGCTGCTGCCCAATGTGGAAATCACAGATTGACATTCCCTACTCCTTCTTACCGCTCATCTGTGCCACAGTGTACTGTAAGTGCCCGTATTCATGCCATCCACAGGCATAAACAATTAAGTGGAATTCTGCGTGTAATATATATTCATTTCATAAAACTCATTATGCTTTTGATGAAATACAACATTCCTATTCCCTTACATTGGTTACTTCC
>NW_022111369.1:6016942-6023926 GCF_000313985.2 Echinops telfairi
CAAATGTACAAATGTACTTGACACAATGGATGGATGTATGGATTGTGATAAGAGTTGTATCAGCCCCGAATAAAAAAAAGAAGCAATATGGAAATATCTTAATAAGAGTTTTATTGCTTTTTTGTCAGGTGTATTTAATATTTTAAAACTCCTTCTTTTATCATAATTTAGCTTGTGCACCTCTTTTATTGTTCCTATTTAAGTATTAACCCTATGAGATATCGTTTTATACTTAAAACAGAAATTAGAGCAGCGAACCAATTGTTAAATTTTTGAATCCCACCTGCACAGCACTTCAAGATTCCCTGAGACATGACACTGCCCTCCATTGTCTGCCACTTTCTTACCTAGACAATGAATTCCATCTTCCTGGTAGCCTTTTAAACACCTGCAGACATAGCCACCTTCGGTATTAATGCATTGGGATGAGGCTGCAGGGCAAACTGTGGGATTCTTCTCACATTCGTCTATATCTGTAGGGAAAGTTATATGTTCATGAAATACAGAGGCAATCCTGGAAGAATGGAAATGCCCCCCAAGCCGAACCAAGCCCACTATTCTTGGTCCATTCTGACTTAGTGTGACCCTACAGGGCAGAGTAGAACTGCACTGTGGGTTTCCAGTGCTGTCAGTCTTCCCAGGAACAGACTACCTTTTCCTCCTCTGAGCAGCTGGTGGATTCACACTGCCCACCTTTTGGCTAGCAGCCCAGTGCTTCACCCACGGGGCCACCAGGGCTCAAAAATGGCAACCGTAGGAGAGAACCAGCACATGCTTGCATTCTCTTATTCGGCTGTTTATAGTTACTGCTGGAAAAATGAAATGTGAAACCTGAGTCTTGGACTTCTTCACTGTCATTTGTGAAGCCGTTTCCACCATCTGATTAGCTCAAACATGTAAATAAATTAATTTCTGCCAGAGTTTCAGGCCATAATGACTGTGATTTCCTTCCTGTGATCATTAACATAACATTGGGCTATCAAATGTAAATTTGAAATCTATCCATCACATCCTATTTATCTGACTAGAACTTTAGTGTCTGGGGGGCAGGGGTAGGGTGGGGTGAGGAGGTTACGCTTTTATTGGAATCAGACAATTTATAAATTTGACTTGAAGCCCACGCCATGCTTCTGAAACAGGCTATAACAATTTCTCTGATTATCAATTGCCCATAGCACAGAATTTTAAACTAACTCAATGTAATATGATATATGAAATGTTTCATATTTTGTATGCATGTCATCCACTAGCTTCTTAGCTAATATAAAAGAAGGCTGATTACATCAAGTTTTCTGGATATTTGATATTCCAGAATGTCTCTGGCTCACTATTTTTTTCAGATGTCAGTATATTTGGACTTCGCTGTTACCAGAACATAGTTTTCCGTCGCCAGCAAATCCCGTCAAACACTGACAAGAGGCGTTGTCTCCTTTGGAAGCACACCAAGCGTTGGTGCCACATCTCATGGGGGCACACTCATCTTCATCTGCAAACAGAGAGAACCCTATGAGTTTATTCACAGATCTTCCACAAAAAGAGGGCTTTAATGTTTGGGGTTATGCAGAACCTTCTGGCACTTCCTTTGCCAACTTCCAGATTAGCCTCTAAGCAGAAGCAATATATCAGTCTGTAAGCTATATCTATTGCTTTAACAATAGGATTAAATAGATCAAAAATAAAACCCAAACTAAATTCACTGTCATCGAGTCAAAGCCAACTCATAGCAGACCCCTCTGGGTTTCTAAGACTGGGACTGTTCAAGGTCTTAGAAAGTCCAGTCTTCCTCCCAAGGGGTGGCTAGGAGTTTCAAACTGCCGACCTTGCTGATCGCAGCCCAATGTGAAACCACTGCACCACCAGGGATCCTGTAACTTATCAATTAACTTGGAAAGGGCAAGGGACAGGCAACATTTCATTCTGCTGTACCTCGGTCACGGGAGAGGAAGCTGACTCGATGGAAATGGACAACACCCAGACAAGTGTTTTCACATCATTTACATGCTCTCAGCTAACAGGCTCGCAAAAGACTCTTTAAGAACTATTTGGTGTTCACAAAACACTGTGTGATCTTAGACGTTGCTACATTTTGGTTTCTGAGTGACCAGGAATTAGAACTGCAAAATTGCTAGGAGTAAAGGTGATGCAAATTCCAGAAGGTTTATTATTGGAAACATCTCAACTAGTACAAATGAGAAGGCATGATGGGTTATGTATGCATTGGGCTGCTTACCACAAAGCCAGCAGTTCAAAACCACCAGCTGCTCCACAAGAGAGAGATGAGACTTTCTACTCCCATAAAAAGTCAGAATAAAAAATAATAAAATACATTTTAAAAGTCAGAATCATGGAAACCCACAAGGGCAGTCACACTCTATCATTTCGATTGTTTGCTGAGTGGGACGCAACTCAATGGCAAGGAGTATGGTTTTAGACTTTGGGAACTATTACAATATACAAAGGGGATATAGTATATTCTACGCTACAAGGGTCTCAAAGTAGCAGTTCAATTTGCGGGGCAGCTGGGGGAAAAGATGCAATCACACAACTGTCAATTTATGAAATTATGTTTCAATGTTAATAAAGACTCAAGGTCACAATGAATGCTTATTATCAGGCTTTGTGCTGTGACTTGCAAAACTCAAGCACTTTTACAAAATCATGAACCATACAAATGAAATGCAGTACATGGATCATTTCACTTCAGAGTCCATTGACATGCAAATGCCCCAAGGGGCAGAGTCAGTCACATGTTGTAGGCAAGGTTTTGTTTGTTTGTTTCAGTCTGTTTCTTTCCTCTTCTTTCTATTTTTGCTTTAAGTACTTATTTCATTAAAAATATTCATTAGAAATAAGTAGTTAGAGAAACAAAAAGTTGCCTATAGGTATGACTGAACCTGTCACTCGGTGAGACATGCGCATTTCAAAGGCGTCTGAGGAGAAGTGATCATTTACTGCATTTAGTTTCTATGGCTCAAGACTTTGTAAAAGTGCCTTGAGGTTTGCAAGTCACTGCATACAGCTCGATAAGAAACATGGGTTGTGACATCCATTTTTTATTATCTATGAAATATGATTTTAGTAAATTGGCAGTAAAAGCTCTTAATGATTGAATCTTTTAGCCATGCTGTTCCAAAATATATTCCATGGCAAATTGTGGCTAACAATGAGAAGAATGATGATTTCAGAACACTTAATTGTGCTCATTAGGAACGTATATACATATGTTCGACCAACCTTGCTTGTTGAAGGTGAAACCGACTTTAAGGACTTACTGGTAAAGATCAAAGACTTCATATATACAGGAAGAGACAGCGGTTTGGACAGAACAAAGGGACACTGCATGGGTTAAAGCCATGAAAGATGTGCATCGGGGGCTGCTGTTGGTAGGTGCCATAGGGACGCCATGCACAATAGAATGAAATACCTCCTGGTCTTGTGCCGTGCTCAGACTTGTTTCTATGCGTAAGCCCAGTGTGGCAGCCATGCTGTCCGTCCATCCATCTCCTGGAGGGCCGTCCTCTCTTTTGCTGCCTCCCCACTTTACCAAGCATGATGTCCTTCTCCAGGGACTGGTCTTTCCTGACAACATGTCCAAAGTATATAAGACGAAGTCTTGCCATCCTCGCCTCTAAGGAACACTCTGGCCTTGCTTCTTCTAAGATAGAGCAATTTGTCCCTTTAGCACTTCGAGGGACTTTTAACATTCTTTTCCAGCACCACAATTCAAATGCATCAATTCTTCAGTCTTCCTTACTCAATGTCCAACTTTCACAGGCATATGAGGCAACGGAAAAATACCATGGCTCTGGTCAGGCACACCTTAGTCCTCAAAGTAAAATCCTTGCTTTTCAACACTGAAGAAGTCTTGTGCAGGATCAAGTGTATATTATAGTTATTCAATTTGTATGCGGAGCAAATAATCTGAGATTGAAGACTCACTAACAACCTGCGATACGCAGATGATATTACCTTGCTTGTTGAAGGTGAAAAAAGACTTTAAGCACTTACTGATAAAGATCAAAGTCTACACCTGTTATTATAGATTGCACTTTAACATAAAGAAGGCAAACATCCTTCCAACCGGCCAAATGCACAACAATTTGGTAAGTGGTTAAGATATTGAAGTGGTCAAGGATTTCATTTTACTTGGATCAATAATCAGTGCCCATGGAAGCAACAGTCTGGCAGCTCATGGTATATAACAAGCAACATTTCATTGGGGAAATCTGCTGGCAAGGACCTCTGTGAAGTATTAAGAAGCAACGATGCCACCTTGAGGACTCCAGGGGATCACCCACGCCATGGTGTTTTCGGTTGCCTCGGCTGTATGTGAGAGCTGGACAATGAGTAAGGAAAACTCAGGAATGGATGCCTTTAAATTATGGTGTTGGAAAAGAATATTGAATGTACCAGGAACTTCCAGAAAAATGAACCACTCTATCTTGGAAGAAATATAGCCAGAATGCTGCTTAGAAACTAAGATGGTAAAACACTGTCTCCCATACTTTAGACATGTGACCAGGAGAGACCGGTACCTGGAGAAGGACATTATGTTTGGTAAAGTTGAGTGCTCGTGAAAAAGAGGAGCATTCTTAATGAGATGGGTTTACCCAGTTGCTGCCATAGTAGGCTTACACATAAGAACCTTTGTCAGGATGGCACAGGCCAGACCAGTGGTTTCTTCCTTTGCACATAGGGTCACTGTCAGAAGCACCTAACACGTGTCACCTATCAACAACAGCAGGAGCAACAGCTTATCATACCCTTTCTCTTTTGTAGTTAAAGTCTCTGATAAGATAGTAAACTATCATCTGCCTGCTTTTACTGACTTATCAGTAAGCTTGCTCATCTGAGTGCAGAAAAGGTCAAAGAAATCCTCCAAACTCACTCATAAATTAAACAAAGCTAAATGACCTAGCAGGATTCCATCGCCATGTGAATGGAGACCGTGAGGGATTGCACTGGATTTGCTTCACTGCTTGAACAAGATTTCTTTTGCTGGAACATGCTTTTCATGCTTGCTTGATCATCTCCTGTCTCTCATGACTCTCAGAGATGGAAGTGCTTCAACTAAATCCATTATTCATCTGATTTGGCATTTATTTGGGAAACTAGTTCACAAATCACAAGAATTCTCAGAAGGTATGGTGGATAGCATCCAAGGACCCAAGGCATTTTAAATCATTTGTAAAACTGTCTTAAGTTAGAATATGATTGAGGATTTATCCTGTAATGTGCCAACCCCTAGGCAATTTTGCATAATGTAAAGTAAAGGATGTAACAGGAATATAATTGCAAGAGGGATCATTTATAGTCAAGTGTTGTTCCACCACAAACTTGCTTTTGCTCTAAAACACAGATAACATCTTTGTCCAGTCTGCTTACATGACTATCATTAGAAAGGGATGCAGAAGAAGAAGAAGAAGAAATATTTTTTAAATCCTCTGAGAGATATAAAGCACTATACATATCTAAATAAGAATAAGTAAGTATTGTGACAACCTGAATCAAAATTAGCCTTATCACACAAACCCATTGGTAAAATAAGTAAATATTTAAAGTGACTACCACATGCTAGGCCTAATGACAACCAAGGTTACAATGGTGATTAATATAGACAAGGCCTCTGCTGTCTGCACTGATACTTATTGAAGTATAACACTGGACTGTCAAGAAAATGTACTACAGCCAGAGAATAAAGCATGTAATAGGGCAACTTTACTTAGGGGACTAGAAAGGCTTTTTGACCAAGAGTGTGTTGAACTGAGATCTGAAAGACACAGAATAGGAAGGGTTAGAAAGGGCATTGTTGTTGTTGTTAGGTGCCAATGGGTCAGTTCTGACTGCCAGTGACCCAATATCCAACAGAACAAAACACTGCCTGGTCCTGCCCCGTCCTCACAACTGTTCCTATGTTTGAGCCCATTGTTGCAGCCACTGTGTCCATCCATCCCATTGAAAGGCTTCCTCTTTTCCATTGACCTTACACTTTACCAAAGGAGCGCTGGTGGTAGAGTGGTTACACATTGGGCTATTCTCCATATGATTGACAGTTTGAAAGCAGCAGCAGCTCTGAGGGAGAAACACTGGGTTTTCTACTCCCATCACCAGTTACAGTCGTGGCAAACCACTATGCGTCAGCATTGACTCTGGCAGTGAGTTGGGTTCTTTGGGTTTTCTACTTTACCAAGCACGGTATCTTTTTTGGGGGACCACTCTTTTCTGATAGCATGTCCAAAGTACAGGAGATGGAGTCTCACCATCTTGGGTTCTAAGTGGCATTCTTGGCTATACCTGTGCCAAGATGGATTTGCTTGATCTTTTGACATTCCATGGTACTTTCAATATTCTTCACCTGAACCTTAACGCAAACACATCAATTTTTCAGTCTTCCTTACGTAATGTCCAACTTCCCCTTGCACACGAGGCGACTGAAAATATCACGGCTTGTGTCAGGGGCACCAAGACCTCACAGCGATACCCTTGCTCTTTGATACTTTAAAGAGATTTTGCGAAGCACATTCACCCAATGCAACGTATTGCTTGATTTCCTGACTGTTGCTTTCATAAGCATTTATTAAAATATGACTATCATTCAAATACATGAAACAACCACTAAATCTAGTCGTGGAAAAAACTGAAAAGTCCACCAACTTCTTTGATCAGAAATTGATCAAACCTGCAATCAAGATGCATTAATAATTAATGGTGATTGAAATGTAAAAGTTGTAAGCAAAAAGGAAGGAACCGTACGTAGTTGGAATATATAGCGTTGGTGATAGAAACGAAGCTAGAGACCCTTTGATAGAATTTTGTAAGACCAAAGATTTTTTTCACCAAAAGTATGTTTTTCTCAACAACATAAAACAGTGACTATACATGTGGACTTCTTCAGATGGAATACACAGAAATCAAATTGACTACATCTGTGGGAAGCAACCACAATATCAGCAGCCCAAACAAGGACAGGGTTTAATCATGGTA
>NW_022111369.1:6024544-6036758 GCF_000313985.2 Echinops telfairi
TTTCACATCTGTAAAATAATGGTTATAACAAGGGTCAAATCAGGGGATATACTTCAAGGACCTTGTAAACTCTGAAGTGCCATATAATTGTGGTTGCAAGTTATGAACATTTACACTTCTTCGTTTACATCTTATAAAATATCACATGGATAAGTTCCTGTGCGTTGGAGTCTGAAATTGATGAAATATGCAATCAAGATACATTGGTAATTATTGGTGATTGAATGCAAAAGTTGGAAACAAGGAAGGATTTGTAGTGGAAAATATGTCCTTGGTGACAGAAACCAAGTTGGAGATTGCATGATAGAATTTGGCAAGACCAATGACTTTTTCATTCCAGAAATCTTTTCAATACAAATGGTGACTGTATACATGGACCTTGCTGGCAGATAAAATTCACCAGAATCAAATTGACTCCATCTGTGTAAAGAGATGATGGAGAACCTAATATCATCAACCCAAACACTCCAGGGTCAATTCAAGATGAAGTTGAAGAAAATGAAAGTAAATCCATGCGAGCCAAAATATGACCTTGAGAATATTCCACCTGAATTTAAATAATATCTCAAAGCCAGATTTTGTGCATTGCATATTAATTGACCAAAGACAAGATGAGTTGTGGGATAATGTCAAGAATGAAGAACATGCTTGGCATTTCTTTGTTTTCTTTTTTTCACCAACAGTTTTATTGGCACATAATTTACAAATCATACTATTGGCATTTCTTAAGATGAAAGAACTGAAGAAAAAAACTGAAGCCTCAAGTTGTAATATTGAAGGATTATATTTGCAAAATGTTGAATGATGCAGGAAGCATCAAAAGAAATGGGGAAGAATACACGGAATCACTATGTCAAGAATTGGTCAATATTTACCTATTTCAAGAAATAGCATATGATCAAGAACTGATGGTATTAAAGAAAGAAGTCCAAACTGCACTTAAGGCACTGGCATAAAACAAGTCTTCAGGAATTGACAAAATACCCATTAGCATGTTTCCACAAATGGATGCACTACAAGAAGCACTCACCACTCAATGCCAAGATGTCTGGAAGACCACTACCTCACAACCTTGACCAGAGGAGATCCATATTTGTGCTCATCCCAAAGAAAGGTGACCCAAGAGGATGCAGAAATTATTGAAAAATGTCATTAACATCACATGTAAGAGTAAACTTTTTGCTGAAGATACTTTAGCAATGGCTACAGCAGTACCTGGACAAGATGCCGCCCCAAATCCAAGCTAGAGTCAGAAGAATACTTGGAATGAAGGATATCCTTGCTGACATCAGATGGATCTTGACTAAAAGCAGAGGTGACCAGAAAGATGCTCATTTTGTGCGTGACAGATTATTCAAGGTTATTTGATTATGTGGATTAGAGCAAACCATGAATAACACGGTGAAGAATGAGAATTCGAGAGCACTTGGCTGCCCTCGAACTATGAGTTAGAAACAACTTGATGACGTCTAATACCAACAACCTGAGGAGTATATGGGACTGTAGACAGCATAGACCTAAGCTCAACTCAGTCTGAAAATCCTGGGCCTCATGACTGAATATAGAACACAAAAAATTAAGTTTCCTTAATTTGGTTATTCAATAAACAAATTATATGATGTTTTGGTGCTTAAATGTACAATATTGAAGAAAATAATTCTAATATTTCATTTCTGTGGACTTTCTGTGGCAATTTACATGTGTTTATTAACTAGCTTTTATGCTAATGGAAGAAGAACTAGATAGGCAAATAGTAGAAATAGTAAGTATGGATGGAGATAAAATCAAATCTATTCTGCCCTATTTTTCAACTTTGTTTCTTAGTTGTATTTCTTCAAAGAATGTTTCGTCCAAAGATTCTCACTCAGTACTATTCTTACATGGGGTCACCTTTTTCAAGCACATCATTCAGAACAGGAGAAGGACTTCAAAGTTTGTTTTGATCAGTTTTGTATCGCTTTAGCCAACATTAAGTTAGACAATTCAGAATTTCTAATTGGTATGTGTGTTAGTCCGGTTTAACTAGAGAAACAAATTCATATACTCATATATGTGTGAGAGGATTTTATATCAAGAAGTAATTGTGCATAAATAAAACACCCCTGTCCCATCCAGATCAAGTCCCTAAGTTTGACATTAGCCCAGAGTCCAATATTAGCCTGTGAATTCCTCTTCAGACCCACACAGCACATGCAATGGTGCTGAATGCCAGAAGATCACAGGCTGGTGAGTGGAAAGTCCTGTGGGTCCAGTGGCAGTGGAACCATATCCAGGTTTCTGGCTGCCATCATAATGGCTCCATGTGGCTTGTCAACAGGAATGTGTAGCTGAGAGAGAGTGTGGTCCTCCCAAGAGAAAAGAAAGAAGTTCCCAGAATTCTCCTGGTGGGTCCTACCTTATGACCTAATTGACAGACTAGACCCCACCTCTTCATTCTATTTATGAAGTTGACATGAAATTATGTAACTACCACAGTAGGATAAAAAGTGTTGGGACCAAAGCTGTGTTGGATAACACATTATTCATACCTGACACCATGATTTCAGCCACTAGCAAGTGATGAGATTTCAATCCCTCTGAACTGTTTTCTTCAATGGTTGGAGTCAAGGATAAGGTGTCCAATGTTGTTACTTGGTTACTTAGACTTGCTTCACTCCCTGTTGATGGTCAGATGCAATTCATTTTAGTTTTTTGATTCAAGATTAATAACATCTAATCTACATTTATGTTTGTTGTTACAAGTTCAGACTCTTAGAGTAGGAGGGTTCAGGGAAATGGAAAGAATTTCAGTCAATTTGATAATCTCACCACCATATCACCCCCTCCCAGCTTTACTAATTGTACGTGGCAGTTAGGAGGAGACTAGCTGGAAGAAAGACAAGACTCTCAGGGACTGGCAAAAACAACAATTAAACCATCAAATGTAAAATATCATAGATCATGAGCATGGCTCACTATTATGAAGGACAAATTCGTGAGTGATTGTTGCAGCCCACCTTCCAAATATACTCCTTACAGGTGGCTGCTGACACTTAGCTTCTTTTTAACCTGTATTTTCTAAAATGTAGGCAGGCATAAGCATTAACATGGGAGACATGCCATCCTCCAGGGAGAAATAAATCCCCTAAAGCTGCAATTCTCTAGGCGCGCTCAGCCACATTGCACTAGGTCCATCAAGTCAAACTGTTTCATAATCATACAAGGATAATATCTGCCCTCTTCACGATGGTGACATCCATATCAGCAGGTAAAATTGCTGGTGCTCGAGTAGACTCTGGTATGTCTCAAGGCAGTAATACCAAACTCTACTCATTGCTGTTATTCACCGATCTACACATTTAATTAAAACAAAAACATTTCCACTTCAGAAGATCCATGATAAAGCACGAAGAATGATTAAAGTTTAAATATCCTTACCATTCTATGTGAGGATTTTTAATATTCTGTGTAACAAAATATTTCTAGTCCACATTAGGCTATGACAGGAAAGCACTTGTGCAATTTTTTTTTCATGCAAACTGAAACTGGCATCTTTTTTTACTGAACATCATTTTATTCTTAAATGAATGACAAACAAGTTGTTTCTTAGGACCTGCGTGTTTGACAAGCACTGTCTCCAGAATGAAGGAAGAGAGCCTGCCTCTTAAAGAAAAGCAGCTGACAGTATTTGTTGCCAATGATAACATTTCAGCCTTCAAGTGAAAAGTAGAATTTTGGAACAATTGTTAATAGAGCTATGCATTTGAAGCTTCCAATATTTAAAGACTGTTCTGATGAGTTTGGTGGTGAAATTATTGAATGTGATTTTTTTATATATTAATGTGTCCTTTGAAAGATCTTTGTAAACTCTGTCAACCAATATTTTTGAATGCTCAACATAAGATGCTACAAAATGTGCATGCATGAAAGACTTTCTCTCACACTATAAAGTCAATTAATTTTGATGTGGCAGAAACAAAAAAACAAAAAAATAAAAATAAAAACCCTTACTGGCACAATGACAGATTCCACTTTGCAACTAACCTCTAAAAACTACCACCTGTTGAGTTCGGTTATATGAGAAGAGTATTTTAAAAAAGGCATCTGAACAACTATAAACTGAATTACCAAAGGCCTTATGGAGGTTAGTTATCTTTTAAAAGCTGATAATGTTGCCACTAAACTGGAACAGGGAGATATATATATATATATATGGATTTTGAGCTCACATTTAACTGTAAACACTAACCTAAAAATAATCAGTTATTAGGCTATGATCCAGCTCAATACTTAACCTCATGAAGGGATAACGGAAGTTACAGGTGTTGTAGTAAAGTGTGATGAAGAAATCTGATGGTACCTGGCTATTAAAAAGAATAGAGGGGGTGGGGCTTAAAAACTTTTCTTAAAACAAGCAACCAGCTAAGTGAGGGATCATGTAAGTCCACACAGAATAAGCATACCAGCCTGTATGAACAAGGATTGTAAACAATAAAATCCAAAATCAGATGAGAGAATTAGATTAGAGCTTAAGTTCTGAGCACCTGGTTTGCAGAAGGCTATGAATGACAGTGAAAACCCCAAATCCATTTCCAGAGTCCCTAAAGGGATTAAGTCTCCACTGAATTGCCTCAGACCATTGGTCATCCACTTTGAAGGCTTGTCTTCAGGTAAAGTACATTAGTAAGTGAATTAATAAAGATATAATTAGGTTAAATTTTAACATCTTATTTATTTTCCTTCGGGATCTATTTTTAATATGCTCTCATTTTTATAAGTGTTTTGCATTCTTTTAGATCAAGGTTTTCAGTATTTTATTTGGTTATTGTTGTTGGGGGCTAGGGAGTATTATTTTCTTTATATGAAATCCAAGATAGGTAAATCTATAGAGACAGGAACTGGATTAAGGGTTATTGAAGGCCGCCTTAGGGAGGAAAGGGAAGTTAATGACAATGAGTACAAACAGGAAGAACATGTTCTACAACTGACTGTGGTGATGATTGCACAACGTTTTAATCAAGCCATTGCATTATATAGTTCATGAGTCATATGCCAATAAAATTGTTTTCTAAAAGGTTACAAGAATAATAATTTAATTCACTGAGTAAAATTAACATTTTCAAACTCCTTTTTTAAGAAAAGGCATCTAAAAAGGCTATTAAATAATCCACTTTTCCAACTACCTATCTGTGGGAAGATACATTTTATTGATACACTTTAACCAAAACAACACATACCTACAGAGTTAATATGGAATTGGGTATAAGAATACATTGTCTTCTATAAAGCTAGGTATACACCACTTGTCTGTCAGTTTTTCAGACTTTGGTGGTTTGACTGCTGCTGTGATGCTGGACACTATGTCACTGGTATTTCAAGTGCCAGCAGGTCATCTTAGGGTAACTGGTTTCAGCAGAGCTTCCATACAATGGACAGACTATAAAGAGAGAATAGACTTGCAGGGAAAAATCAATTGTTTAATTTGGCTCTTTTAGTCAAAGTCTCTAATTCCCACCAAACTACCTTTCCTTGCATGGGTCTGGTAAGAAGGTAGGTGAAGATATAGATAGGAATCACCTATGGGTAACCGTGAATATAATTCCCTGAAGTGCCATCCTGCTTTGTATAAAAATGAGCTCTCTGAGAATAAGGAGGGTGGAATCTCATTACCAGAAAGAGCCAGGAATGGAGTGTGTTGGCTGACCCCAAGATACCATGCACAGTGAACCCCCTACATCCAGAGGACAGCTATAGCATCAGAGGAGCAGCAGCAAAACCAGGAGCAAGAGCATGGAAAAGAGTGTGAACTTCCCAACCCACGGAGTAAATAAAGCTGGGTGCTTTTGCGCAGGAGGCTGGTTGGCAGAAGGGGATTCCTCTGGCATTTAATTGGGAAGGTTGACTTGCTGACCCACAGAACTGGAGCTGAATGCCTTAGGGCTGAGATTTACCAGAGTGGAGTGCCTCTGGGCATTCCATTCAGGGAGCTGGGTTCGCTGACCGATGGATCTTGAGCGGAATGCCTTTGGGTTGAGGCTTACAGCAGAGTGATAGGCCCCCTTTGAGATTTATTAGCAGACCTGAAAGAACTTTATAACATGTCCGGATAACCAATTCAACCTTGAGCATTTTTTACTGGCATTACAATTTAACATCCTTTCATTCTGAGTTTTGTCTACAACTTCTGTGTAGTCATTACAATGGCTATTAGAACTCAGAGAATTAAAATAGAGAACATTAACTAAGACATCATGAGGCTATCCACTTCTGAGGAATCAGCCACTGGAAAACTTCTGCATAGCAGAAGAACATTGTCTGATACTGAAAGCCTTGTGACCAGCCATGGAGCACTGTCAGATACAGTGCTGGAAAATGAGCCCCTCAGTTTGGAAGGCACTCACAATATGACTGAGGAAGAGTTGCCTTCTCAAAGGAGAGTCAACCACAGTGACGGCGGATGGAGTAAAGCTTTTCAGGACCTCAAACTGAGAAGAGACGAGTGTAACCTCTATTAGTAATTGGAACTTAGAATGTATAAAGTATGAGTCTCAGAAAGTTTCAAGTCATCAAAAAAGAAATTAAACACATAACAATCAATATCATAGGGATTAGTGAGCTGAAAGGGACAGATATTAGCCATGTTCAATCAGACAAAAATATTGTTTACTATGCTAAGCATGACAAAGTCAGGAGGAATGACATCACATTCTTCATCAAAAAGGTCATTTCGGGATGTATCTTGAAGTACATCGGTGTCCGGGATAGGATACTATCTCACATACAAGGAAATCCAGTCAATACATCTATGATTTGAATTTATGCACTAGCCAGTAAATCTAGTGATGCAGATATTGAAGAATTCTACAAATCCTTTAGTCTGAAATTGGCCAAACATGCAATCAAGATATGTTGGTAGTTGGAAAATATGACCTTGGTAATAGAAATGAAGCTGGATTTCCCATGATAGTATTTTGAAAAACCAATGACTTTTTCATCACAAATACCCTTTTTCAACAACATAATTGATGACCATCCCCATGGACTTCTCCAGATGGAATACAAAAAAATCAAATTGACTCCATCTGTGGGAAGAGATCATGGAAGAGCTAAATATCAGTAGTCCACATGAGCTGACTGTGAAACAATCAATTGCTCATATGTAAGTTCACGTTGAAGTTGAAGAAAACTTTAAAAGGTCCACTAGGGCCAACATATGAATTTGATTCTATCCCACCTGAATTTGGAGAATGTTTTAACTGATTGAATACTTATGACAGAAGATTTAACAAGCTGTGGGATGTCATAAAAAATACATATTAAGACATCAAAAGTTCCTTTAAAAGATAGGAAAGAGATAAAAGATCAAGGTACGTGTCTGGAAAAACTCTGAAACTTGCTCCTAATCAAGGATTAACTAACATAAATAGTTAAAAGGATGAAGTAAAATAGTTGAACAGAAAATTTCATTGGACAGCCTGAAAAGGCAACATAAAATACTACAATGAAAATTGGAAACACCTGGAGTTAGAAAACCAAAAAAGAAAAACATGCCTATCACATATTAAACTGAAAGAACTCAAGAAAAAAATTCAAGCTTGAGTTGAAATATTGAAAGATTCTGTGGGCAAAATATTAAATGAGGCATCAAAAGAAGATGGAAGAAATACGCAATGTCACTGTAACAGAAAGAACTAGCTGACATTCAACTACTTCAAGAGGTAGCACTTGATCCTAAACCAATGATGTTGAAGGGAGAAGTCTAAACTATACTGAAGGCATCAAAGGCACTGAAGGGTCCAAGAATTGTCAGAATACCAATTGAAATGTTTCAGTAAGCTGAGGAAGTACAGGAAGCACTCACTCACCTATGCCAAGAAATTTGGAAGACAGCTACCTGGCCAACTGACTGGAAGAGATCCACATTTGTACCTATTCAAAAGAAAAGTGATTTAATAGAATGTGGAAATTATTGAACATTATCACTGATATCACATGCAAGTAAAGTGATGCTGAAGATGGTTGCAACAATGGTTGCAGCAATACATTGACAGGGAGTGCCAGCGAGGCACACTGTATTCAAAAGAGGACGTGGAACAAGAGATGTAATTGCTGATGTCAGAGGGATTTTGGCTGAATGCAGAGAATACAGGAAAGACGTTTACTTGTGTTTCATTGACTATGCAATTTTATGGATCATAACAAACTACGGACAGCCGTAAGAAGAATGGGAATTCCAGAACACTTTACTGCATGCATGCAGAACCTTTACATGGAAAAAGAGGCAGTTGTGTGAATAGAACTAGTGCATGGTTTAAATCAGTAAAGGTGCATTAAAATTGTTTCCTCACATCATACTCATTCAAGTTCTATGCTGAGCAAATTATCTTAGAACTTGGATTATATGAAGAAATATTGGGCATTGGAATTGTAGGAAGAGTTATTAACAACTAGAGATAAGCAAATAAAACAATTTTGCTTTCTGAAATTGAAGAGGACTTGAAGCATTTACTGATGAAGAGAAAGGATTACAGCCTTCACTACTACAACTTAATGTAAATAAAATAAAAATTATCACAACTGGAGTGTGATGGTTAGGGCTTATGACAACTAGGAACTCTTGGGTAAGGATAGGGATGAGGCCCAACCAATCAAATTGAGTCACATTCAGATGACACCTCCTTGATATTGTAAGTATTTTTCCATAAGAGAAAGACACTGGGAACTCTCTGCCTATCTGTCGCTCCATTTTCCTGCTTGGTGGGACTCTGCCAGCCTCCAGCAGTGGTCCCATGTGGGTTGCCTAACCCTGAGATCTGTGGGCAACTTACCAAGTTTCCACTGATTTTGGATCCAAGCAAGTCTTCACCCACCAGCCTCTGACCTTCCAGTACCCCACTTGATCTTTCTGCTTTGTCTGCCTGCAGCTACATGAGCCTGAAGAGAGCCCTAGCTTTCATTGGACTTGTGACCTTGAGTTGGACTGGGCTGGGACGTTTGCTTGATATACGTTTACTTGTAGATATAGAATACTTTCTTATACATATGTGAGTTTCACTGAATTTGTTTCTCCAGACAACACAAGGACCAAAAGACAACATTATGATAAACAGCGAAAAGAGAAGTTGTCAAGGATTTCATCTGGCTTGGATCCACAATCAATGTTCGTGGAAGCAGTTGTCTCCACAATGCATTGTATTGGGTAAATTGGCTGCCCAAGACCTCTTTAAAGTGTTGAAAAGTAAGGACATCACTTTGAAGACTAAAGTACACCTGACCCAATCCACGGCATTTAATTTTTTGTTTGTTTGTTTAATACCAGTTTTCCATTTAATATTTTCTATTAAAAAAAAAGATGGAGAGTCAGACCTACTGAGATAGACATGTAACTGGAACCCACAGCACAGCTGGATCCAGGTAGTCCTTAGACTCAACCCTACTAGCCTTTGTAAAAGAAATAACAGGGCTTCTGGGCTCCCAGGAAAATGGTGCCAAGCTCCACCAAAACACCCTGCAGACAACAACAGCCACTATAAGAACGCAAGAGAAATAAAATGCAATGTCTGAGAAAGACCTGGACCTAGAAATGTATATAGAAGCAGACTGAACTGCCACAGAAAGAAATCTTCAGCATGTGGTGAGAGTCATGATATATGATATGAGGGAATCAAAATAGGAAAAGGATGAAAACATAAAGAGGAGATAGTCTGATTACCAAAGGGAAATACAAGAGTTAAGGAAAAATGCAGCAGAAGCAAAGGAAATGGTAAAAGACCTTACCACCAGATTGGAAGAGGCTGAGAATCATATCAGTGATCTCTAAGATAGCCAAGTAGAATTCACAAAACATGAAAGACAATCAAACAAGATAATCAATGAGGCTGATGAAAACCTGAAAACAATGAGTGATGCTATGAAGGGAAACAATATACAAATAATTGAATAACCAGGCAGGGCAACGAGGGAATTCCTGGAAGAAAACATCCCCAATTAAATGGAAAAAAAATCAGACAATCATCCAGGAAGGAGAGAGACCACCAATTAGACTGAACTCCAAAAATAACACAACATATAGTTGTCAAATTATCCAACTTTGAGAAAAAGGAGAAAATCATAAGAGCAGCTAGAGAAAAAAAAGCCATGACCGATAAATGTAATCAGATAAGAATATGCTCAGACTTACCAGCAGAAGTGTGAAGAGGAGAGAATGGAATAACACCTTCCAAAAGTTGAAGGACAATAATGGTAACCCAATCATCCTCTATCCCACTCAACTCTCCATTAAAATAGACAGAGAGGTAAGGGTTTTCCAGATCAGGAAAAAATTAGAGAATACATCAAAAACAACAACAACAACAACAACAGCAAAAACCCAGCTTGACAACATTACTGTATATACTTGAGTATAAGCTAACCAAGGCACCTAATCTTACCATAAACACCGCATTAAAAATTTACTGAAAAACTCGGCTTATACAGGAGTACATATGTTACTTTCCAACTCACCTTGGTCAGAAGACCAACATCCACAGAACACAAACATGAGACCACCGCATAGTGTAACACTAGACATTTTTGACCCAAGGATAAAAAGAAGACAAGAATGAATCCCCCACACATACATAAATAACACACTGCTAGGGAGGGAGGGAGGAAATTTCTATCACGAAAGGTACAAGATGACAGCAAAGAATCCAGAGATGGATGTAATAACTCTGAACATCAATGGTCTAAATACACCCATCAAAAGTCAAAGGGTAACAAAGTGGATTAGGAAACAAAACTCATCAATCTGTTGTCTGCAAGACACATCTCAAGCTCACAGACAAAAACAGGTTAAAGATAAAAGGTTGGCAGAAGGTATGCCAAACTAATGTCAATCTAAATAAAACAGGACTTGCTTCTCATGCCTATTTTATGCCGACAGATTAAAACAATAACAAAGAAGACAAAACACAAAGAAAATAAAACAAAAAAATTTAAAAAGCAGGAGTCGCAATTCTAATCTCTGACACAATAGAATTGAAGGTGCAGGACATAGCAAGAATTGAGTAAGAGCATTATACAATGCTTAAGGGATTAGGAGGCCAAGAGCCACCAAGCATAATAAAAATGCACCCAGTGAGAGACTCACAAAATACATAAATCAAATTCTTCCAGAGATGCAAAAAGAAATCATGAGATTGACAATCATAGTAGGACTCTTTAATACACCACTCTCCAAGAAGGACAGATCAGCAGGAAAGAAGCTCAACAAGGAAGCTACAGAACGAAACTATACTAAAAGACAACTAAACCTGATAGACATATCCAGTTTTTCATCCAGCTGTAAAAAAAAATCACATTCTTTACAATTTCACATGGCACACGTTCAAAAATAGACCACATACTGGGGGACACATAAAAGTTTGAGCAAATTCAAACATATAGAGTTCACTTAGACTTCCTTCCCTGAACACTATGCCATAAAGCTAGAAATCAACAAAGATAAAAAAAACAAAGGCAAATACCTGAAGGATTAATAAGTTAGTTCTTCAAAAGGAGTGTATATTGACCCGAATTAGAGACAAAATTAGGAAGTTTCTAGAAACCAATGAGAATACAACATACCAACATCTATGGGATACAGCAAAGAGAGTTATCAGAGGATGCTTGATAGTGATAAATGAGCATATGAAGAAGGAAGAAAGACTTACGGTGGATACCCTGTCACAAAACCTTCAGCAGTTAGAACAGAGTCAGCAGAATAATTTTTGTAATAGCAAAGGAAAGGAAATTATCAGAGGTTCCAGCAAGATAGTGCCCAGGTAAGCAACCTACAGTGCTCCGTAGTGATCAGTGTACCCAGTGTCCAGGAGGATGAGTGTGGGGATCTGGGTAAGTGAAAAAGACTCCTGAAAGAGTCCAGAGTAAACCCTCAGTATGGGATGTAACTTTCCCCCACATACAGCCTCACTCCAGAACCCTGGGGGTAAGTGACCCGGTCCCTAGGGTACCCCGGCCCATGCCAGCCACCATACTTTAGACCCCACCACAGCCACCACTAGCTGACTGGTCCCTCAGTCTTATCTCCACCTAATCTCTGCCTTATGGCTAGCCAGCAGCCATATTGAGTCCACCACAACCATGGATGAACCCCCACATTCCACCCACAGCACTCTCCACTGTGAGCTGATTTCTCTTCTTGAGGCTCTCTTCTCCCCACCAAGCTCGGGTCCCTCCCACCACTCACCCATGG
>NW_022111369.1:6037132-6039288 GCF_000313985.2 Echinops telfairi
GTGGCCTGACAGCCCACACCAGACCTGCAGCCAAGCTACAGGCCTGGGAAAACTTTGCCCAGGGGCACACATACAGTCACCAATCTCACACCAGTCTCTGAGGTGCCCCACTGCTGTCAGTCAATGAGTCACTTCGGTATCCTGCCTACATAGCAGTCAAACTCTACACCATCATAGGTCATAGGCAGCACTTAAAAACACGCTAATGAGTCACATAAAGAAAGAGTTCAGGAACCCTTGGTCTCCGAGAAACATGGCGCTCAGGTCTTCCAAAATGATACGCAAACAGCAACATACCACAACACCCTCAACAAGAAAACAAGAAAGACAAAACCCAACAGTGGAGCTAATGATACTCAAAGAAGAATCAGATGTGGATCTGCCACAAAAAGAAATCTTCAAAAGGATACTTGGAGTAATACAGGAGATGGGAGAAGAAATGCAGAATAAGGATGCAATGATAGAGGAGATTAATTCCATGATAGAGGGGATGAAGTCCCCACACCAAAGGGAAAACAGGATCTATTAGATGAGGTAACAGAAGCTTAACACAACATCATGGAGCTCATGAACAGACTAGAGGAGGCAGAGAATCATACCAGCGGTCTCAAGGACAATCAAGCAGACTTCAACAAATGGGAAAGACAGTCAAACAAAGTAATCAAAGGGGCAAAAGCAAACCCGAGACCATTGACAGATGCTATGAATAAGAACAATATTTGAATTTTTGGTCTACCAGAACAATACACAACAAAGAAGTAAACAGGTAAATTAGCTAGGGAATTTCTGGAAGCAAATTCTCCCACCTTAATGAATGAGAATCAGACACTCATAGATGAAGCAGAGAGGACACCAATTTGACTAAACCCCAGGAGGAACTCACCAAGGTATACAAGAGTTAAATTACCCAACTTCGAGGAAAAAGAGAAAATTCTAAGAGCAGCAAAAGAAAAAAAGAGATTCTCATAAAATGGTGCTCCAGTAAGAATATATGCTCAGATCTATCAGCAGATACCATGAAGAGGAGGAGAGAGTGGAGGAACATCTTCCGAAAGCTGAAAGTAAAAAAACATCTGCCCAAGAAGCTTCTACCTTGCCAAGTTATCTATAAAGATAGAAGGTGAGATAAGTCTTTCAGGACAAGGAAAAAAACTCAAAGAATACACAGACACCCAACCCTGCAGAAGATCCTTGCTGACTCACTATGGTCAGAGGATCAACATCCACCAAGCTCAAGCAGACCACCATACAGCCCAACTATTCCCCGAAACTAATATGCCGATAACAATTACCAAGATAACATGGCCTCAGAAGGAAAAGAAGGGAAGAACGAAGCACCCCCACCCCCTGCCACCCGACAAACACAACACACTGATATAAAGGGAGATAGAAAACACCCAACACAAAAGGCACGAGATGACACCAATGAATCCATAGATTGTGAAAATAACTCTGAATGTCAATGGCCTCAATTAATACATTAAAAGAAAAGGGCTAGCAGACTGGTTCCGAAACATAACCCATCAATCTGTAGTCTGCAAGAGACATATCTTAAGCTTGAAGACAAAAATAAACCAGGTAAATGGCAACTTTAAAAAGCAGTGGTTGCAATCCTAATCTCTGAGAAAATTGACCTCAAGGTGCAAACCATAACAAGAGACAAGATGAGGCATTATATAATGCTGAAAGGATAAATAAACCAGGAACCAGTGAGCATAATAAATATATACACACCCATTGAGAGACCACGAAATTCATCAAACTATTCAAAAGATGAAAAAAAATCACAGATTTAACAATCATACCATAGTAGGTGACTTTAATACACCACTATCAGAAAAAGAAAGATCATTGGGAAAGGAGTTCAGCAAGGTGGCTACAGAGCTAAACACTACAATTAGGAAATAGGACCGGATAAACATATATAGAACTTTCCATCCAAATGCAAAAAAATTCATTCTTTTCAATGTTTATGGCTCATTTTTGAAAATAGATCATATGCTGGGGCACAAATTGAGTCTGAGTAAAATCAAACA
Source organism: Echinops telfairi (assembly GCF_000313985.2). Lineage (NCBI taxonomy): Eukaryota > Metazoa > Chordata > Mammalia > Afrosoricida > Tenrecidae > Echinops > Echinops telfairi. Next base: position 6,039,169 of record NW_022111369.1, read on the forward strand.
CAGAGACTACTCAGATGTACTTCTCAGATCACTAAACCATAAAGCTAAAAATCAATAAAAGGCAATCAGAAAAACAAGGGCAAACAGTTGGAGGATGAATAATGATCTTCTGCAACAAGA
>NW_022111369.1:6040993-6052631 GCF_000313985.2 Echinops telfairi
AAAGACCCCCTCCCCCCCCAAATAGACTTCAGGCTAGGAGGGGCAGCTCCTGGAATCCCCCAAAGACCAGTGGAGAGATAGTCAGAAAGGTCAATGGACAGGCCTGGAATTATGCATGTTTTTTCTCTTTTTCTTTTCTTTCCTCAACCTTTTCTTTTTATTTTTTTCCCATATGGTCTATGTTATTGTTGGTTTGCCTACTCACGTAAGATAGGCATGGGAAGCAAGCTTGAAGAGCAAGCAACATGACCTGAAGGGACTTGGGGGAAGAAGGAAGTGAGGGAAGGGAGAGGTGACCAAACAACAGCATAGACAGGGGAACAACTAGGGAATTGAAATCAACAACATGGAGGATGTAGAGATCCTGGAGGTGATGGAGCAACAGCGAATTAGTTGAGAGGAAGTACCAAGAGATGGAAGTAGGGTGAGGGTGATGGTGGGGCGGGAAGAATGTAGAAGGAAACAGAGGAAAGATCTAGGAAGCAAAGCTATGGATAAAGGTATAAGCATAGCTGTGTATATATGTAAATACATTAATTCATAAAAATAGAGGTATTGGCCTATGTACATATATTTATATGGCAATACACTGAGGTAGTGGACTGACTTCGGGCTTCTGCTCATGTCCTCCCTCAACACAAGAACACTTTGTTCTAACAAACTGGCATTCTGTGATGCTCACCTTCCCGACATGATCACTGAAGACCAAATAGGTGCGTAAGCAAATGTGAAGAAGCTGATGGTGTCTGGCTATTAAAAGACAGTGTCTGGGGTCTAAAAGGCTTGAAGTTAAACAAGTGGCCATGTATCAGAGAAGCAACAAGCCCACATGGAAGAAGCACACCAGCTGCTGCCATCATGACGTGTTGCTGGGACAGGGTAACCAGCATTAGAAGACTCAGAACAAACAAACAAGCAAACAAAAGAAAAACATATTGTTGAGGATGAGAGTGGTCAGAGCAGAGACTCAAAGCCCATCTGTAGACAATGGGACATCCCCCACAGAGGGGTCAAAGGGAAGGGATGAGTCAACCAGGGTGGAGTAAAGCACTGATGAAACACACACTATTGCTCTGGCTCCTTGAGGCTTCCTCACCCTCCACTATTATGATCCCAGTGATGCCTCACACTTCGGACTAGACCAAGGCATGTATACCGGTATAGATAAGAGATAAGAGCTCAGGACACACAGAATCCAAGAGCAGGAATGGGAATAGCAATACCAGAAGGGTAGGAGGAAGGTGAGAAGAAGAGGAGAGGAGAGGGAACCAAATGCAATGATCAACACATAACCACACTACCCCCTCCAAGGAGACAAACAATAGAAACCATGGGGGAAGGGAGACAGCAGTAGGTGTAAGATATGAAAATAATAATAATAATTCATAATTTACCAAGAGGTCATAAGGGGGAAGGTGAAAAAGAGGAGCTGATACTAAAAGCTCTATAGAAAATAAATGTTTAGAAAAAATGATGGCAACATATGTACAAATATGCTTGATATAATGGATGTATGGATTGTCATAGGAGTTGTAAGAAGCCCCAATAAAATTATTTTTAATAATTACAAAAAGAACAAAAGAAATTATCAAAATCATCACAGAGATAAATGAATGGGAAAACAAACTAAGGAGAAAATTAACTCAGTAAAAAGTTGGTTCTTTGAAAGAATTACAGAATTGACAAGCTGTTGGCAAATCTAATAAAAGATAGGAAGGAGCTGACATCAATATCCAGGTTGAGGGATGAAACAGGGGAAATTATAATGGAACCCCAACAAAATTAAAAGATTATGTGGTACTATGAAGGACTGTACCTCCAAGGGATCCAACAACTGGGGAGATATGGACAAATACCTGGAAAATCAAACCCTCCCCAGATCCTCTCACATAGATGTCAAGAAATTGAACAGACCCATAACAAACAAAAGAAGAAATAGAAAAGGTTATCAAGGAACTACCACCTAAAAAGAGCCCAGGCCCAGATGACTTCACAGGGGAATTCTACCAAACATTCAGGGAAAATCTGACACCAATTCTACACACGCTCTTCCAGAACATAGATAAGGATGGTAAACTCCCAAACACATTCTATGAAGCTAGATACCCAAACCAGGCAAGGATCTGACAAGAATAGAGAACTACAGGCTAATATCTCTAATGAACATAGGTGAAAAAATCGTTAACAAAATCTTGGCTACTAGAATACAAAAGTATATAAAAAGAATAATTCATCATGACCAAGTGAGGTTCATACCAGGGATGCAGGGATGGTTCACCATTTGAAAATCTATTAACATTATCTACCACACTGAGAAGAAAAAGGACAAGAAACACATAATAATATCAATAGACACAGAAAAAGCAGTTGATAGCATTCAACACCCATTCCTAATTAAGACACTCAAGAATATTAGACTGGAAGGAAATTACCTCAGTATAATTAAAGCTATATATGAAAATCCGAAAATCCAACAGCCAGTGTTACAATCAAAGGATAATAGATGAAACATTCCCACTGAAAAAGGCAACCAGACAAGGATGCCCCTTGTCCCCACTCTTATTCAGCATTATCCTGGAGGTCCAAGCTGATAATATAAGACAATGGAAGGGTATCAAAAATATATGTCAGGGGAAAGAAGAGGTGAAATTATTGTTATTTGCAGATGATATGATTTTATATATTGAGAACCCTGAAGGTTCCATAATAAGAATGCTTGAAGCAATAGAGGAATATGGTAGAGTGGCAGAATACACGATCATCAAGCAGAAGTCGAGAGGATTGCTATATACAACTGATGGGATTACAGAGAAAGAGATAAAGGGAGTACCCTTCACAATAGCTATGCATAAATTAAAATATCTAGGAATATACCTTACCAAAAGGGACCTTCACAAATGGAAAAACATCCCAGGCTTAATACTGATTCAATATTGTAAAGATGGCAATCCTACCTATGGCACTATATAAGGTTCAATGCAATCCTGATACAGATACCAGCATCATTTATCAAAGAAATGGAAAAACTGACTATCAATTTCATACAGAAAGGGAAGAAACCCAGAATTGGCAAAGAGCTCCTCAAGGAAAAGAATAAAGTATGTGGGCTTGCATTACCTGACTTTAAAACTTATACAACCATGGTTGTCAAAACAGCATGGAACTGGTATAATGATAGATACTCAAATCCATGGATAAGAACAGAAAATCCAGAAATAAAAACAGCAAAATACAAGTCAATCGATCTTTGATAAGATCAGCGCCCCCCACCCCCAATCAAATGGGAATCAGATGCCCTTTTTAATAATTGGTGCTGGAAAAACTGGATATCAACCTGCAGAAGAATGAAACAAGACATTTACCTTGCCCTATACACAAGGAAAAATTCAAGATGTATCAGACCTGGAGGTAAAACCTAAAATTATCAGGATCATCAATGAAAAAAATTTGTACAAAGCAAAGAACCATGCAGCAGGAATCCATGGGCTATTAGTACTCATGAAGTTCTACATACCCAGAGGAAGAGAAAATAGATGTGTGGGACATACTGAAGATAAAACACATGTATGCATTGAAAGACTTCATTAGGAGAGTAATGAGAGAGGCCACAGACAGGGAAAAGAGATTTAGTAATGACTTATCAGACAAAGGTCTTATGACCAAAATTTACAGAACCTTGCAACCTCACAAAAACAAACAAACACGAATAGCCCACTGAGGAGGGGGCAAAAGACTCGATCAGAAGATTCACAAAGGAAGAAACCCGAATGGCCAGTAACCGTACAAGAAAATGCTCCCGATCATCAGCCACTGGGAAATGCAAATCAAAGCAACTATGAGATACCACCTAACACCCACAAGGATAGCCCTATTTTTTAAAAAAATCAATAGATGTTGGCAGTGGTCTGGTGAGATAGGAACTCTCATTCACTGCTGGTGGTCTTGTAGATATGTATAGCCACTGTGGAAAGCAATACCTACTACAGAGAAATTAAGTAACCTTACATAACCTTACAACCCAGCAATTCCACTACTGGGCAGACACCCAGAAGAAACAAGAAACAGGACACGACCAGACATCTGTGCTCCAATGTTCATTGTGGTGCAGTTCACGATAGCAAAGAATTGGAAACAGCCTAAATTTCCATCAATAGATGAAGGGGTTCAAAAACCCTGGTATAGATACCCAATTAAGTACTATGCATCCCTAAAATATAGTGATGAAACAATGAAGCACCTCATCTCTTGGAAAGAGTTGGAGGATACTATGCGGAGTGAAGGTAGCCAAGCACAAAAGGACAAGTATATGGGTGCACGAGGTCAGTTCAAACAACAGACCGGGCATAGGGGCAATGTACATGTCGCACAGAGCCCAGGCTGGGGACCAGACACTCTGGCAAGAGCCAGGTCACTGGCTATGATGCAGACGTCATCAAAAAGAAAAAAAGAAAAAGATGCAGATAGTACCTGTGCAGAAAGACATCCCCCCACCCCCACCCCCCATCCCTTCACGGCCTACAGAGGGCAGGGGGAAGGGAAAAGGAGGCAATGGGAGAACAAGGCACTCATGCACCCAGGGGAGGGCATTGTGTATGTCTCCACAGGAAAGGGAGAGAGCAGACCTCATCCCAGTGCACCAAGCCTTAGGGCGACTTTCCTGCTTGCAGCAGCTCATTCACAACGAGGACTGCAGGACAGGCCTCAGCTCCAGACCTGACGCCCCCTCCTTCGATGACAGTGTTGTTACAGAGGACAGCACTGAAGATAGAGTTCTGGAGAGGGGCTGGTCTGACCTGCCCACCTGGGGCAAACCAAGAGGGGAGTACAACTCACCAGCAGTGCGAGCAAAGCCAAGAAGGCCCTGAGGAAGCACCACTGTACACTTCTGACTCTGGGGCAGCACTTGGCACCTCATCTGAACTGGTTGGGGTATATCCACAAGGGGACCACACTGAGAGTCTAAAGGTGCTACGGGGTGGGGCACTAGACCGCTCTATCCTTGACTGCAGGGAAAGCAATGGCGTCCTGTCGAAGGCACGCCCCTCGGACACAAACGCTGAGGGCTGAAAGGGTTGTACATGCTGTTAGGTAAGCAGGTCCTAGATGTGGATTATGAAAGAAAAGGGGATCGGACTAATGGATTATAAGAGGGCCTGCTCTCCATGTAACAGAGGGATACTAGACTAGGAACTATTTGTATGGTCTCTATTTTCCCCCCTCTTGGTGTTTGTCTATAGAAGTTAGGCAGGAGAAGCGATCCCAAAGAGCAATGGACCGATGGCTCCCGGGGGCATGGGCGAGAAGGAGGCTGGGGGAGGAGTGCGATGAGCAAATAATGACAGGGACAGGGGAATAGTAAGGCATCCAAAATTGATGGTGAGGCGAGTATAGCACTTGTGGTCATGTTTGATCAGTTGAAAGGTATCTGAGAGTAATTACTGAGAGGTGAACGATGGGTAAACATGACTGGGGGGCAGGAGGAAAGAAAACAGAAAAAGAGGAAAGAGTAAGAAAGCAAACATTATATATATTGGTATAAATATGGATATGCACATATGTAAATATATAATGATAGCAATATTTGTGTGTGTTTTGTCATTTTGTTTCATTTTTTAATTCACCGACCCCCATTTCATATTATGACGCCTCACCCCTTAATAATACTTGGCAAGTTGGTACGGAAAACAGCCCAGGATTCAAAACGAGTCGTGAGACGATTGTGCAGAGAACAATGAGGTTAGCAGTGTGCTCCGTATCACGCTGGCATGCCTCTTCAGCAGATTCAATCCTCAGATTTTAAGGAGAATCACTTACTTGACTGATTTGATGAAGTTGTCACAGAAACAATAACACACCTAAGAACATTCTATAACATGCAAGAAAAATGGACTGTAAAATTATGAGCTGAAGATGTTTTTAAAAAGACAAGAAGCTGACAATCGCTCTTCAATTCCTACAAACACAACCTGAGCAACTTTTTCAAACAGTCGAGGCCTCTTTGTTAACGTCTCTTCCCTTGCTTCTAGATCCGGTCGGTCGTCCCTCCTCCTTCCTTTTCACTCGTCTTATGGCAACCTCCACTCTTCAGGTCACCCAAGAATTCCGTATGACTACCCTGAGAGACAAACTGTCTCCACACATTTTTGTGAGGTCGTAAGACGTTGGCGTTTATTTCTAAGTTTATTCACTCCCCTTTTAACAGATTTTTTTGAAAATCATTTTATTGGGGACTCGTACAACTCTGATCACAATTCATACATCCATCCATTGTGTCAAGCACATTTGTACATTTGTTGCCATCATAATTCTCAAAACATTTTGTTTCTACTTGGGCCCTTGGTATCAACTCCTTATCCCCACCCCGTCCCTTCCTCATGAACCCTTGATAATTTATAAATTTTTTTTTCATGTCTTACACTGACTGATGTTACCCTTCACCTACTTTTCTGTGGTCCATCCCCCAGGGAGGGGGTTATATGTAGATCATTGTGATCAGTTCCCCCTTTCTCTCCCCTCTTCCCCTTCACCTCCTGGTATCACTACTCTCATTATTGGTCTAAGGGGTTTATCTGTCCTGGATTCCCTGTGTTTCAGCTCTTATTTTAAGGGAGGGGAGACTGCAGTTTAAGACTTTGAATACTAACTGTTGTTCCTTAATTTTATAACTAGAGCAGTGGTTCTTAACCCGTGGGTCGCAGCCCCTTTGGGGGTTGAACAACCCTTTCAAAGGGGTCCCCCAATTCATAGCAGTAGCAAAATTATAGTTATGAAGTAGCAACAAAAATAATGAAGAACTGTATTAAAAGGTCGTGGCACTAGGAAGGTTGAGAACCATGGAACTAGAGGTTTCCAATTGACTTAAATCTACAACCAAACGCTATACAAATCCAAAACTGCCATCGAGTTGATGCTGACCCCTAGCTACCCTTTAGGACAGGATAGTGCTGCCCCTGTGTGTTTCTGAGACTGTAACTCTTTATAGGAGTAGAAAGCCTTATCTTATCTTTATAGGAGTAGAAAGTCTTATCTTTCTCCCATAGAGTAGCTGGTGGTTTCAACCTGCTCACTTTGCAATTAGTAAGCACTACACCACCAGAGCTCCTTAAATTTTCAAGGAATCCAAAATACATCAGAAAGGGGGGCAGGGGGGAAGCATCTTGCATCCCTCAAAACAGGGGAGCTTTCAATAACATAAAATATTAAACGTCAGCAAAAGCATAGGGATGGCTGTCGTACTACATTCCTGAGCCAAGGTAAGAGCATCTCATCATATAAATTTGTCATACTACCTTCTGATAAATGAAGATCCTTCAGAGCCAAGCACGTTTTCCCATCTGAGGCTTTCCTAAAACCTTCACGACATGCACAATGAGCAATTCCGTGCCTCTCTTGGCAAAAATGTTCACAGCCACCATTTTGGTGTAAGCAGGGATCTGCTCCTGGTAGGAAATGAAAGCAAATTGGCAGATGTGTCTGGAGATGAAACAGATGCCATTCATGCAGATCACAGTCACGCTACCCCTGGGGAGAGTATTTCAGAAGAGCTTCCATAAGGATTCACGGATCTCTCAGAAGTTATTACCTGACATGTATTGATTAAGTATAGTGTTTCAGTGCAAGAAGCTCTGTAAGAGGTGTGATTCCTATTCCTTAGTCAAACGTACAAAACATTACTTAGTCAAACATACAAAAACACTCATCACTTAGTCAAACGTACAAAAACATTTCAGCCAGAAGAACAGGAGGACTACTATGCCGTTTCTATTGGCTTACTCCTAGCTGACTCATTGGCATGCCCAATGGGTGGGGAAAGTCCCAGTGTAGAGAGAAGCCATCTAAAGTCTGCCCCTGTGTGCCTTTTAACCCCCGAGTGTCTGAAGATATAACAGATAAGTACCAGTAAGCTGTTAAAAAACTGTAGCGAAGTAAAGATACAATCAGGGCAATAACACCAAGAAATGATACTATATAATCTCTACCAGATTGTCTTAGTTTAAACAAAGCCCAAATTTTAGGGAATCTTCACAACCCCTCAGGTTAGCAAAAATATCTAACTCTCCCTGCTGTTCTAGCATCAAACAATCACTACACTTAACCAACCCAGAGAAAGACTGTAACACTTGCAAGTGTACCTGGCTTTGCCAAGGGATGAACCACAACCAGGGATGAGGGCTTCAGCATACGCCCTTGGAGACGCGCCCTGCCTTTGCCGGTCCTCTTGTTCACTCTTATCACCGATGGTGCAGCCCAATCAGAGAACCACACATGATCCTCAAACACGGCTACTGAAAAAGGGCGACCTGGAAACAATTCAAACACATTAAGTCAACCTTGTTTATCCAATGACTTGAAATCTGCGTAAGCACACAATTCCTGCGCTGCATCAGTGAGCTAACAGAGAGACATCAAGAAGAACCCACATAATGGAGGACTCTCACTCATCTTAGAATGGGAGGGGCTGAGGTCCTAGAAAAGCTCATTATCATCCTGCACTTGGAGAGGGGACAGTGTGGTTGGACAGGATCACCATGAAGGAGGTTGAAGTGTTTGTGTTCAGTGTTTCTGCAGTGGCGTTCTCTTTTGTCTTAGTTGTCTTGTGTTCAGAAAGGCAGTGGCCACTAGGAGAACAACTCACAAGTTGCTGTGAGAATTTTCTAAAATTTGAGATAACTGAATGAATCCCCTCAAATTCCCATCTCTACTGACATCTCTCTCTGCACCTGACCCCTCCTCCCGTCTCTCTCTTCTGTACTACTGACCTGTACTCTTGATGTCTCTTTTTTGCCTTATAATCGAAAGTATTAGCTCATCAGTTTCAGCTTTCTTTTATATCTTCTTCCTCCTAAATCCTTTTCTTCAGTTTATTAGTAGCTTCAAGGTTCTCCCATCTTAATTTCTTCATTCCACTGACTCCCCTTTGCTGTCACTAGGAGGCGCTGTTGAATCAGTTCTGACTCACAGTGGGCCTATGTACTACAGGACAAAAGAGTGCCTCCACCTGCACCATCCTTGCAATCATTGCAATGTTCAAGCCCCTTTTGGAGGGTCTTCCTCTTCTTGCCTAACCCACTGTGATAGGTAGGTTTATTGTGCCAACCTGGCCAATAGGAACATGTGGGATTAATAAGGTTGTAGTTTGATTGGAGGGCAGAGATAAATGGCTCAGCATGTCCTGTCCCTCTCTCTCTTGCTCTGTAGCTCTCTGGTGATCAAAGAACTGCTTTAGCTAGTTCTCTGCCTCAACTTGTGAGCTACACTACCTGTGTGACAGCCAACCTGTGGGATAGTATTGCTAGAGCCTGAGGTTCCTTCCAGACCTGCTTCACTATGCTGGTGTTGTGTACATCGCTTGAGCTTGAGGCTGGTGGAGCCTGTTGTCTTGCATTGCTTGAGTTTGATAACCCATCCAGGCCTCCTTTGCTAAACTGAGCTGCTGACTGTTGGAGACCCGCCCTGCTGTTTGCTGCCTGTAGGCAGGCTGCCTGCATTGCCTGAGGGAAGACTCAGCAGTCTACTTCCTTGACCTTGGACCCAGCACCCCTCGTGAGTTGAAGGACTTTCAGTATATTAACTGTTCCATGGAAGTGAGTTGAACTGAGCCTTCTCTACTGTTGTGTGGACTAACTAGCTGTTATATTCCTTCATGCTGTATCAACCTATCTATCTATCTATCTATCTATCTATCTATCTATCTATCTATCTATCTAATAATAAGTGTCCTGGTTTTGTTTCTCTAGAGAACCCTGTCTAACACACCCTCTACTTAACTGAGCATCATGTCCTTCTCCAAGATGACTGTTAATAACATGGCCACAGAAAGTGAGATGATGTTTTGCCACCCTCACTTCTAAGGAGCACTCTGGCTATATAAATCTTTATCAATAGATTTATTGGTTCTTCTGACAATTCACGGGAATTTCAATAATCTTTGCTCATACCCTAAATCACATGCATCAATTCTTCTCCAGCCATTTCATTGTCCAGGTTTCATATTCCTTTAAGGCTACTGAAAATACCGTGGCTTAGATTAGGCGTACCTACTCCTCAAAGTGGCATCTTTGCTCTTCAGAACTTTAAAGAGGTCCTGTGCAGATTTGCACAAAGCACTATGTCATTTGATTTCTTTGGCTGCTGCTTCTGTGGGTATAGGTTGTGGATCCAAGGAAAATGAAACTCTTGACTATTTCAATCTTTTCTCTGTTTATCATGATGTTATTTGTTGTTCCTTTTGTGAAGATCTTTGTTCTTGTTGTTGCTTTTATTTCTTCTTTTTTGTAAGATCAGGGGAGAGCGTGAACGCAGTCCCCCACTACCACAAACTATGCAGTCGAGTTTCCCGCATTTGGGGAAATTGCAGGGGTCAGCATACCCGCAGTGCAATGGGTGAGCCTCGCCCTGGGAAAACCCCCTTCCTGATCATGGTGTCTCCCTGGCAGGTAAGTATAAAGATCTTTGTTTTTTTATGTTGAGGCATAACCCACATTGAAGGCTGTCTTTGATCTTCACCAGCAAATGTTTCAAATCCTCTTTGCTTGCTGTAAACAAGACTGTGTAATCTGTATAGTCCACGTTATTAATGCATCTTCCTCCAATCCTAATGCCACATTCTTCTTCCTATAGTTCACCTTTTCATATTATTTGTTTAGCACATATGAGGGGGTACCTCCCCCCCAAATTATGCTCATTTGTTTTTGTTCTTTTGATGTGAGGGGGATAGTATATTTGGAATGCATCCCACCAGGTCAGACTGTTAGTCAAGCTTTCTATTTAGAGGTTCTGAAAAGACAGTGTAACAGTGTGCAATGAAAAAGGCCTGATTTGTGGCAGATGAAGGGACTGGTTTTGCTACCACGACAATGCACCTGTTCACACAGCCATCTCAGTGTGTCAGCTTTTGGCAAAAAACAGCATGCCTCTCTTGTCCCACGTACCTGACTCACCTGACCTCACTCCGTGTGACTTTTTTGTTTCTGTGAATGACGAGGTACATGACAAGACTGCAATTTGATGATGTAGAAGAAGTGAAGAAAAAAACAAGGGAGGTGCTGTCAGTCATCCAAACAGATGAGTTTGAAAATGTTTCCAAGAATGGAATCACTAGTATAGCACTGATGAAACACACAACATCCTTCTCATTCTTTAATGCTTCCTCCCCACCCATCATGACCCCAGTTCTACCTTACAAATCCGGCTAGACTAGAGCATATACACTGGTACAGATAAGAGCTCTTGACACATGGAATCCAGGACAGATAACGCTCTCCGGAACAATAATGAGAGTAGCAATACCATGAGGGTTGGGGGAAGACAAGGGGAGAAGGGGCAGAAAGGAGGAACTGATCTCAACGATTGAAGTATAACACACACATCCAGGGGGACAAACAACAGAAATGTGGGTGAAGGGAGACAGCAGATGGTGTAAGATATAAAAATAACAATAATTTATATTTTGTCAAAGGTCCACGAGGGTGGGAGTAGGAGGGGGAAAAAAAGGAGCTGATACCAAGGGCTCTAGTAGAAAGAAAAGACTTTGAAAATAATGATGGTCCTAACCCACCAGGCCTGGAGGACGACATCCCCGCTCTGAACAGCCAATGGACAGAGTGGACAATATGGCTGATCCCACCATGAGACACGC
>NW_022111369.1:6053511-6055114 GCF_000313985.2 Echinops telfairi
TGGCATTCCAGGATGCACACCTTCCCGACACGATTGCTGAAGAAAAATGTGAACATAAGCAAAGGTGGTGAAGAAAGCTGATGGTGCCTGGCTACCAAAAGATATAGCGTCTGGGGTCTTAAAGGCTTGAAGGCAAACAAGTGGTCATCTAGCTGAGAAGCACCATAGCCTCTACATTCAGGGTCATCTAGCTGAGAAGCACCATAGCCTCTACATTCAGGGCCATCTAGCTGAGAAGCACCATAGCCTCTACATTCAGGTGGCATATATTCAAGGCTGGACTTTCTCGCTTATGAGTCTGTTCTGATTTTCTTCAGCTTCAACTTAACTTGCACATGAACAGTCAATGATTGGTTCTGCAGTTCGCCTCTGGCCTTGTTCAGACGGATGTTAAGCCTCCACCTTCTCTTTCCACAGATGAAGTTGATTTGATTCCATCTATCTTTACTAATTAAGGTCATAAAGATTCATTTTGTTGTTGTTGCTAGGTGCCACTGGGTCGGTTCTAACCCATAGCAACCTTATGCGCAACAAAACATAACACTGCCCGGTCCTGTGCCACCACACAATTGTTGCTCTGTTGGAGCCCATTGTTGCAGCCCCGAGTTCATGCATCTCCTTGAGCGTCTTTCTCTTTTTTGCTGCCCCTCCACTCTACCAAACACGATGTCCTTCTCCTGACAACATGGCCAAAGAACATAAGGCGAAGATTCGTTTTAGTAGGCTGTAAACTTTTTTCCAAGTTAAAGCCATAAATGAAAGAAGGAAGTTTTTAATATGGCAAGATGTTTTCAGAAAATGATTCCAAACCAGATGTAACCTTCCTTATATAAGAAGAGCCGTAATTCATCATATTTTTAAATTAAGAATGTGTCATTTCTATCTTTACATTAAAAACCCTGAACAGACTGTTGAGAAGCCACTGTTTATGTACCAGTAGATGGCACTGGAGTGATAGCAATAGTTATAGAGATGGTTTTAATACCAAGTCACGGTAATAGCCTTCAATAGGAAGTTACAGTCACCAGAGGTTATGTTACTTGTAGATTATGGTAGCAATATGAATTGTAAACTAAATATCTGCTGTGCTCTCATTTTGGACTCGAGTGTGGTGGCTTGATGTTGTGGCTGTTGTTATATATTGTTGAGACAGATTTCAAGGAGCCAGTGACCCCGTGTCCTAGAATGGCATGCTACCGGCTCCTACACCATCTTCACTAGCATTCCTTTGTTTGAGCCCACTCTTGCAGCCACTGTGTCAATCCATCTTGGTGAGCCTCTTCTTCCTTCATTGACTGCCTAGCAAGCGTGGTGTCCTTCTTCAGGGAACAGTTCCTCTTGATAACATGTCCATTGTTCTCTCCCAGCACAATTAGAATATTGCCCTTATTTGGGTGTGCTATTCTTTGAGTAACATACTCCATAGGACCCACTATCTCTTCAGCTTCTATGATGACTCAATAAATTGTTAAATTGTTGAGTTGCATGAATGTGTACTTTCTGGGATTATGCATGCACATGATTACTTAGCCTGAGAGAAATTGCATGAGTTGGTACATTCTGAGATTATACACATGCTTATTTTTTTTCCTTTTTTTTTTAA
>NW_022111369.1:6055920-6069943 GCF_000313985.2 Echinops telfairi
ACTGCCTTTAAAATGAGTTGCGCAATCATGATCCCCTCTGCACCCTCTGAACTGATTTCTTCCTCTCCAGATTCAGTCCAGCCTCTCACACTGTTATCTAAGTGGTTAGCCAGAGATGCCATTCTTATCAATACCCTTGCTCAAGAACATACAATGGATCCCCAGTACTTTCAGAGTTAAATTCAGCCAACTTACCCTGGAAGTGCTAACAAAGCCCAATTTGGGAAAAGCCTTATTTCAAGGTATAACCTTGGATGCCCATCTAGTCACCACATAGGATCTTTAGGGTTGCAGTGATTGAAGCACTCAGTTGCTGACCAAGAAGTTGACAGGTCAAATCCACCAGCCTGCTTCCAACAGATTACAGCCTTGGAAACCACACAGGACAGTTCTACTCTGTTCCAGGAGCCGTTATGCACTGGAATTGACTAGAGGGCAGTGAGTTTAGGGTTTTGTTTTTGTTTTTGATCAGGTTCAATTATTGTCTTCTTTGCAGATTCCCTGAGTCAAAATGAATCTCAAATTGGTGTAAACTCAGAGTCATTTGTACTATTTCTGTGGTACTTAAAAAATGGATTCCAACCTATGCCAAACCTAAAAATATCACTCATTCACTGCCACCAAGTCAATTCTGACTCATAGTGACCTTATATGACAGAGTAGAAGTGCCCTATGAGTTTCCAAGACCATAATTCTTTACAGGAGTAGAAAGTCTCATCTTTTCCACGTGTAGCCTCTGGTGGTTTTGAGCTGCCAACCTTGTTAACAGCCCAATTCATAACCCACTCCACCACCAGGGCTCAATAAACAGAAAATATACTCACTCAAACGCACGGTCATGAAGTCAATGTCAACTCATAGTGACCCTATAGAACAGTGTAAAACTATCCCTATGAGTTTCCTTGACTGTAACTATTTACGGGAGTAGAAAGCCTGGTCTTTCTCCTGCATTCTTGGCTGGCGGTTTTGAACTGCTGACCTTGTGGATTGTAGCCCAATCAGTAACCACTATAACACCAGGGCTCAAAAAATATACTAGGGGAGAATTTTTTATTTGTTTGTCTTTGTACATGGTAAATGATAAATATGTATTTGTTACTAACTTTTTAAAATGTGGAAATGGCATTTTATAAAATATAAGAAATGATCAGACTTTAAATAAGTGCCTAGCTCCTAAAAGAGCTCAGGCAAGTTTAATATATTTATTTTGATTTGAGGGCGGGGGGGGGGGGAGAAATTGGTAAGTATCACTATTTTTATATGACATTCCAAAGCTAAAGTAATACTTACAGCTCATAAGTCTCTGAAGAAGCCTATCTGCCTCTGGTTCTTTACTTTATATAGTTAAGTGTGTGCTTACAGGTGGGTGTCAACACATTTAGTACACAACACTCATCAGCACTCAGTCCAGATGAGGAAATTACCATCCCAACATCTCACCTACGTCGCTCTGGGTAAGCCTTCGGCGCTTTGAACCATCTAAGTTGGCCATTTCAATAACTGATCGCTTGGCATCACACCAGTACAACTTATCGGTTAAGTAGTCAATCGTTATTCCACTGGGCCAAACCAGATCAGAACGAGCTATAACCTGCCGGTCAGAGCCTTGAAGAGAAGAGCTTTCGATTCGTGGATCAATCCCCACATCAGTCCAAAATAATCTCCTTGAATCAAGAAAGCATACAACAAATAAAATCTGCACACCAAGAAAAAAGAAAGAGAAATTCCATTCTTTCATCATGGGAAACAGGAATGTAAATTATTTCAGGATAAACAGGTGTGGCACACCAAGGGGTAGAGGTGAAAAAAGAATCACATTACATGTTGGGCAATGATTTTTAAAAATAAAATTAGAATCTTTTATACGGAAAGACTATTGAGTAAAAAATACAGAATTAAATCATATAATGGTAAAAATGATAATTCACTTGAGAAATTATACTACATTATTAATTAAATATGTGCTTAATGGCATCTTCCTATATTACCATTTCAAGCAGCAAGGTGCAATCTGCTCTTGCTAACTTGTTACTCTCTTAGACACAAATAAGCTCACTGTATCTGCAAATGCGTGGTACAAGGAAGAACCTATTTATCTCTCACCCAACTTTATACTCAGTACTCCATTAATTTGACTATTCCAAGCACCATAAATCATATACTGGGGTATTTGTTTTGTTTTTTAACATTGGCATGGCTTAATATCTATTTTACTAGCCTGATATATCACTTGCTTAGGTCCAAATCAATTAACAATAACTCCTAAAATTAGTTCCCATAGACATTGTAAAATTTCCATCACAAATAAAATGGGGTTGGTTTTTTTTTTCTCCTTGTTTTTGACAACCAGGTGGGACTCCGTGATTCTCAATAATTTTCTAACCACCACATTAAAAAACATATTTATAATTTGTTTCTTCTTGCTTAAATCTAGGAATGGCCTACCATTAAAGGTTTGTCAATAGAATCCAAAAATTATGCAATCCAAATATTGCCATCTGCTCAGTAGAGAAATGATGCAGATTTTTTTTAAAGGAAAGTAGATCACTTTGTTCCAGATAACGGGCATATACAGAATGTGCTACCGAATTGCAGTTCACTCTAGTAAGAGAGAAATTTCCTCTGTTTAAAATAAGGTATATAAACAATAAGAGTCTTATAAAAGAACAGATATTAAAAGGATACATAGGTCAAGGTAGCCACATCATTTCTAAGGATTTACACAAATATGATGGATTTCCTCGTTTTCCAGATTTCCTGACCACCTGAGTTCTCTGACAGATTTTGAACACTAACTTATCAACATCATGTGCTGACTGACTCAGCAGTAAGTTTCCTTATTTTCGGAAATACCTACTTGGCCATTGGATGAACAGCAATTCCTCGTGGCTGAGAAATATCCACCTTAATGATTACCTCATAGTATGTTCCATTTAAGTCACTTCTTTCAATGAGAGCTCTCCTAAAATGAATGAAATATAGGGAGCTTTTCACATGGATGTTACTTTTCAAGGAAACACTCCTTTTTCCCCAACAGTTTTATTGGCACATAATTTACATATCATATAATTAAATAGTTCAATCATATCAAGGGGAATTGTACAATAACTACCAAATCTATCTTAGAGCACCCCACCCCCATGGTTGAACTGCCTTTAAAATGAGTTGCGCAATCATGATCCCTTCTAGTGCTCCATCCCTCCTCCCGCCTTCCTTATTTACTCCCAAAATCCCCTTTCTCTCCCTATCACCCACCTGTTGCCCCTGCATTCCCCATAATGCTATCAGTTATTTGCATTATACATCCACTCCTCCTGTGCCTCACAGCTGGGAAATTCCACAGAAAACAATGAAAAAACAAATCACACTACGTTGGTAAGGATAAGATCCATTAGTATAAAAACAAAAGTACCAAGAATGTGTCAGTGGGAGAAGACCCCCATCAACAGCCAAAAAGCCAGGGAAGACATTTCTGCCAGGGAACAACCCAGAGAGGTTTGCACCCAGTTCAAACTCAGGTCGTGCCTATAGGGAGTACTCCTGTCTCTTGTTACTTACTGATGTATAAAGACAGGCATTCCCCCTCCCTTCCCCTTCCAGAGTTGGCACCAACCAGCATACAAATTCTATCTAAGCTTAGTATTTAAGTGAGCATTCCAATGTTTCTACCACTTGTCTGTCAGTTTGTCATGCAGGGTTTATCCCAGGCAATCCAAAGGCTAAGTGATAGAATAAGGTAAAAGAGGACTTGTGCCAATGGCCAGGCTGGGGCCAAGCCAGGAGCATCAATGCCATCACCCATCTCTCTTCCTTTCCCTCTCTCCACATCCTCCCATCTCTTGCTTAAACCAGAGTAAGCTCCAGACAAGGCAAGTGTGCACCTGTGCTCAGAGCAGAGGGGAAGCAGGGAGAGTAGACTGAAGCTTGCCACATGGACCACCAAGCACAAAGACGGCCAAGAAGATGCGCATTGACCAATTTTCCTCTCTGTGATTCTAAGTGGGATGCGAGCACTGACATATTATCCCCTAATCGTCACATGTTAAAAAAAAATAATAATCCCTGCGAGTCTGGCAAGGATTCTTATTGTTGTCAAATATTTCTATTTTCTTGTCAAACAACTCTTTATTACCAAACATGTTTATGGAGCACTTCCTGTGTGCCAAGTATGACCGCGTCCTGCCAATAATGTTGCTCTCCCACACGCTAGCCATAGTCTTCCCTCGCGAAAGTTTCAAGAGCCTGACGCAGGGTTTTCGATCCTTGGCAGGACACCGGAGAGTAACGCCCACTCAGAGCACAGTGGTTGAGTGCCATCGTGGAGCACAGCAGAGCTGCTTGTTTCTGCTTTAGTCGGATGACTGTGGACGACTAAGGCAGTTGCTATGCAACACACAGTCAGCCCTGGTTTGACAACAGCAATGACTACCCCGTTTTGAAACACTGATAATAAGCCAGGAGGTTGCTAGGCAAGGATGCCTGGCGAGGGAAGCTTAACTCAAGACCATCACCTTAGTTTAAGTTAAGGCCTCCTACCCTAAAGGTACTTGGAAGTCCCAGAGACCTGAAACAGCCACAGGACATTCATCATTGACTAATTTTCCTCTATGTGATTCTAAATGGGATGAGACCTCTGACATATTATTCCCTAATCTTTAGTAAATGCCCTGTAATTTGTGCGTGAAGATAGTGTGGCAGTTACATAATCTCCTGTCAGCTTAAGCAAAAAGGGGTGGAGTCTAGCCATCAATCAGGTCATAGTCAATAAGGCCTCAGTGTGGGCATGAACTTCTCCTGAGGATTCTGGGGACTCCTGTTTTCCTCTCTGGAGGCAGAACACACACTCTCCCTGCAAGGCATTCCTGTTGACAAGCCAGATGGAGTTAGAGCCCTGGAGCTGGAGGAGCCACGTGGAGACCCACACCAGTGCTGAGATGCTTCCACCCACTGGCCTGTGATCTCCCTGCATTCTGTGTCATTGCACGTGTTATGTGAATCTGAAAAGAAATTTATAAGCTGGTTGAACATGTGGGCTAATATCGGACTTAAGGGCGTGATCTGGACCGGGCTGGGATATTTCTGAACATGCAACTACTCTTTCTTATACACTTATGAGTGTCTATGAATTTGTTTCTCTAGTCAGCCCAGACTAACACAGATTTCAAGACAGAAAAGATGGTGGTGACTGAGATAAAGCAGTGGCAGTCAGGATTCAGAAGACTGCATGGATTCAAATTCTCCCATCAATTCTGTATCCTCCGGTCACTGCCCTGTGAGCTAACTGGAGCTTCTTAGCAGCTTCCTGGAGTAAGAACTAGACTGCAGAGACAAACGAAGTGGTAAGGAGCAATGCCTTAAGGTGCCCCCTGCTGGCCCTGTTCCCCTACCTCACACTAGAACAGTGACCATTTCCACCACCCCCATATTTTCTTTTCTTTGCTGGGCACATAGAACTCACAGACTCTAGCCTCCACTCACAGACTCCACAGCAGTGGTTCTCAGCCGTGACCCTTTAATACAGTTCCTCATGTTGTGGTGACTCCCCAACCATCAAATTCTTTTCATTGCCACTTCATCACTGTAATTTTGCTACTCTTGTTAATCGGGTGACCCCTGTGAAAGGGTCGCTCGACTCCCAAAGGGGTTGCGACCCACAGGTTGAGAACTGCTGCTCTACAGGAATATGCAGCCATGTCTTTCTCCTGCCAGGCTTGATAATTAGTTGTAATGGCCACACAGAATTTAAAGAATTCTGTACTTCATTCCTGTATCTTCCTCTTTTTAGTTTTAAATGTTTCATTGAGAACTTGGTGAAAGTTGAAAGAGCAGATCTTCAGTTTTACATGTAATAATTCGTACACTGCTTGTTTCATCTCAGTTATATCGATTTCATACGATCCTGGGTTTCATTATAGAAGTTAACAGGCTGGAATTCAGGATCAGAAATAACAGGAGACAGCTCTTCGGTTGGAGAGTCACCTCTCAGCTATGCCCGCAGGCAGACCTCTCTTAGTTATTGGCCTTCTAGCCATATGGCCCGCGAGCCTCTGCCTCTGCCTGCTCCAGCAAGTATTTCAAATCTCGTTGAGCACTGCTTGGAAATGCGCTCTGTGCCAGTCAGCCTCAGTCTGAAGGTGCTCAGCTCTAGCTCCGTGGGTTAGCGAGCCTCGATGAATTGCCTGGGAAGGACCACTCGGGCAAGCCTCCTGCCCAAGGGGACTCGGTATTCTTGCTCTGAGGGCTGGACGCCCACTGCACTATTTCCTTCTGCTCTCCTGGATCTGTTGTCACTACTTCTCGGCCATCTCTCTGCTGTCTCCCTGCCATCTCTGTTGTCACCGCTCTTTGTCTCCCGAGTTGAACAAGTCCAAAGATCTTAAGATTGTGCTCATCTCCTGGTGCCTCTTCTTCTTTATCATCTGGAATTGGGTGGTGAAGGTTTACAGAATAGAGTTCCAGTTTTACATCTGACAATTCATACACTTTGTTTCATCTCATTTATTGCCAATTCCCTCAATGTGGCATCACTTACCCTACTACCTCCCTGTGCTTCCTGTTTCTCCACCCTTTGAACTTTGTCCTTGGGCAAATGTTGCCTCTTTGATCCCAAATAGCTGATTATTGAGGTATTGACACCACTCGAGTGTCACTCTAGTGTCATAGGCCTGCTGATTGTTTGGCTAAATATGGAACCATGGGCGTGGGTTCCGTTTCGGAGCTGATGTTTGACTGAAGGCCACAGTCCTGGGGGTTCCACCAAGCTCTACAGGACCGGTAAGTCTGGTTTTTCTAATATATGAAATTTGTTCTGCCTTTTCCCCCCACACTCTTCAGGACCTTCTAATGTGATCCCTTTCAGAGCAGATGGTAGTAGGAGCTGGGTGCCCTCTAGTTCTTCTGGTCTCAAGGTCATGGAGACAGATACTTGGTTGGTCCAATAGTCCATAGGACTAATTTTTTCTTGTGTCTTCAGTTTCCATCATTCTTCTTTCCTCTGGTTGGGGAGAGACAAATAATTGTACCTTAGATGGCCACTCACGAGCTTTTAAGACCCCAGTCCCTACTCACCAAAGTAGTTGCTTATGTGGACTGTGTTATGCCAGTTAACCATGGTGTCCCCCAAGACCACGGTCCTGAGCTTCCAGGCCCAGGGATTCATTTCCTTAAGGTGTGTGGCTATGGTTAAGAAGTTTTTTATAACCTTGCCCCCTGTATGAGGACATATTTACAACAAAGGTAAAAACTCATGCAAATATCTTCTATCTAATCAATATTTATTTGTGGGTCTACTCCCACTCTCCTTCCCAACCCCATGCAGCATGTGCATGTATTCACACATCTACTTAAAATCGGTTAGTGTGAGATTATGTATACCGTGTTTACCTCTGTTGCCTTCAAATATGGCCCTCCTCCTAGGGTCTTGTCCTGCCGCTACCACTTTTTGGCAACCTTGCTCTTAGTATATCCTGCCTTCCCCTTTCCGCTAGCTATAGCTACTAATCTTTTTTCACCATTTGGAAGATCTGTAGCTACATGATTTCTTAACTGTACTTAGTCATTGTTCTCATTACAAACTGGTATCTCCAGTTCCCAATTTTCAGTGTTGTAGGCTTTTCCTTTGTTTAATTTTACTTTAGATACTTCCATGTTTGGGTTGACTTGTGGGTGGTGATGTCATGTATTTGCATCTCAGGTGGCTCTCTGGTATTGTTGGTTTTCTGTCCCCGCCAAAAATTTCCTTCAGTATTTCTTATAAGGTTGGTCTGTTGTTTTTTTTTTACAAAATCCTTTCATTTCTGGTTTTATGACATATTCCAATCCCACTATCATATTTAAGGGACAATCTGGGCATATGATTCCTGGCTGGCATTTATTTTGTTTCAGAGTTTGATATAGGACAACTCATTGTCTTCTTACCTCCTTCCCATGTTTTCTGCTGAGAGGTCAAAGGTGGTTTTTGGGGTTCTCCTCTGTAGGTAAGTTCTTGTTTGTTTGTTTTTGTCCTGAGCTGCTTTCAGTATTCTCTCTAGGCCTTTTGTTTTCAAAAGTTTGATTTTGCTTCATATCTTGGTGACCTTTCTTGGGATCAAGCCTGTTAGGGATTCGTTCAGCTTCTTGACTGCATGTCTTCTTGTCTTCTGTGATGTTTGGGAAGTTTTCTCCCACCAATACTTCGACAATTTTCTTTGTTCTTTTCCTATTCTGGACTTTTGATCACATGTAAATTATTCCTCTTGATGGTGGCCCACATAATTCTTAGGCTTTCTTCAATTCTTTGATGATGTTCTCTAAGTGTTCCCAACAGATTTGTAAGGGGAGATTTGTCTTTAAGCTCCTTAATCTGGTCTTCCATCCAGTCAATTTCACTCTTTTACCATTTTTTTTCCCTCTTTTACCATTTTAGCTATATCATCTATTTCTGAAGTCTTCGTATTAATTTTCTGGATTTCTATTTGCTTTTTTCGTGTGGCTTCTAATCTTTTACTTATCTTGTGAGTTAGCTCTTTCAATCCATTGAAAGTACCCACATAACATTCTTTTTTGAATTCGTTATTAGGTAGTTACAATGACATTTCTTCCCTCAAAGGGGTTGTCAGCTCTGCATTTTGGTCACTTGTTTGAGCCACTCAGTCTCATTGCTTCATATGAACTGAAATGGTCTTTTATCTCTGAAGCATTGTGGTAAGGTTGCATTTGTATTTCAATGATGGTTGTATGTTGATGTGTTCTTAGACACTCATCACCTGGTGGGCATGAGAGAGAATGCGACTGAATGTCAGGCCTCCTTCCACTGTGTCACTGAATAGGATTGAACCACTAACCTTTACGTTAGTAGTTGAGGCCAAAAACATTTGTCCCATACAGAGTGCTTGGTTGGGGAACAGGCTCTATAAGATTCCTCCTCTCGGACTGCATGCAGGAAGGGAACCATGTGAAAACCAGAGCAGAGGCTAGGCTGGGTCCTCCATGCTTTGCTAACCACCCACTGGGAGCAGTCGCAACTTTGAGATTTAGTATCGCTTTCAAAGACAACTTTATTTCAATCCTGCTGGGTACAAGATATTTTTGGAATCACTGCGTCAAATTCAATCTTCTCTCAGCTACAACGGCCACAGTACCCCTTCCCTTGATGAAAGGGAAAGAATTTAGAGGCATCCTTTGGTCTACTTGCCTGGGACCAGGAGGGATGAAGCTGTCAGTTGGGATATCTCACCATTATAGCATCTTTAGATTCTTGCTGCTTGGGAGCAGAAATGATGTAATGACCATTGAGAATGGTGGTGGAATTTTCTCAAGACAGGATTCCTGGAATTTACATAACCACTAGTTTGAGCATCACGCTTAATCCTCTAGAACAGCACTCTTGTCTTTGTATCTGCTACCTAATTGGTCCCAATGCTGTTAGGGTCCTCTCAGGGAAAACGTTGGTAGGTGCCATGGAGCCCATTTTCACCCATAGAGGCAATGTCTACAACAGAATGAAATACACCTGGTCCTGCACCATCCTCACAGTTATGTTTGAGCCCATGATTGCAGCCACTGTGCAAAACCATCTTCCTCTTTTTTGCTGACCCTTTACAAAGCATGATGTTCCTCTCTAGAGACTAGTCTCTGCTGCTAACATGTCCAAAGTACACGAGACCAGGTCTTTTAACCCTTGCTTCCAAGTAGCAGTGTGGCTACATCTTTGCAGACATATTCATTAGTTCTTTTGGCAGTCCATGATCTTTTCCAGATTCTTCACCAGCACCATCATTCAAATGCACCAATTCTTTTCCAGTCTTCTCATGTTTTGTCTAGTTTTCACATGGACTGAAAAGGCCATGGCGTGGGTTCACCTGCACCGTAGTCTTCAAGGTGACAGCTTTACTTTTTAATTCTTAAGCGATGACTTGTGGAGCTTTTCCCAACGCAACACAGTTTGATTTCTTGACTGCTGTTTCTAATAGCCTTGATTATGGATCCAAACACCATGAAATCCTTGATAACGCCAATCCTGTCTGTCTGCCATGATGCCATCTGTTGGCCAATTTGTGAGGATTGTGTTTTCTTTGAGTTGTGGTCTGTACTGAAGACTGCTGTCTCTGATTTTCCTCAGCAAGTGCTTTAAGTCTTCCTACATCTCAGCAAGCCAGGTGGTGGTATCTGCATATCCTCCAGTCTTGATGCCACATGCTTCTCCATCTAGCCAAGCTGCTCGAATTTATTTGCTCAGCATTCAGAATGAAAATGGCAAGAATACAACCCCGACATACACCTTCCCTGATAGTAAGAGAAAATATTCCACCTAATTCCTTCTTGGCTGAGTACTTGACTACCACATGCAAGGTTGGCAGTTGGACTCTATCCAAAGGTACCTAGGAAGACATGTCTGCCAATGTGTGTTTCACCCTCTTTGCCTTTTTTAGAAAAACAAACAATTGGACATATGGTTTTCGAAATCAGAATTCTTTAATCCTGAATAATAATACCACCAGTGGAATTCTTAATTAGTTCCTTTACCATTGTTACATGTTAATTTGAATCTGTCTTTTCCTAAGCCAGTATAGACTATAACCATCCACTCTGGCTCTTATCATTGGTTAAGATTTCCCAATTAAATAATTGTGATATAATATCCCTAGATTGAAATTTAAGTTATTTAAATTCATTTGCTAGTAAATATCAAGGTTTTTTGGCTATAAACCACTCGTTTCCAGACAAATGAAAGGTTTTCTTTTAGCAGCTGCCTTTAGGGGGAAGAGGAGTTAGGAAAGGCTCGTCATTAAGGAAGCCTGTGAACTAGGGAAATTGAGGTCTGGTTCTCCAGACCTGTCTGTGTCTGAAGGCACCACCCCCAGGTAGGTTCCACGGTGCCAGTCATCGACCCCTGTTAAAAATGAGAGGGGCATGTGAGGACGGGGAATATGAGGAGCGACGGCACCCTTAGAGACCCAGTCGCGAAGCTTGACATCTGCTCTCCTGGTGAATGCTTACTCTCCTGAGAACAGCCATGCTCACGCTCTCTCATTGCACAGAACTGACATTCTAAAGTCCTTTAAAGTCAGTTCAACACCGAGGAAACCATTATTATGATTTTTCATCATTATGACAACTGAAGTTCATTTCAATAAATTATAGCATTCTGGGTCAAACCTATTTGAATCATATCGAGTTGGGAGGGACAGTTCATACCTCTGATTATGCCATGTCTAAGCTTTAGAAATAGTCATCTTTGAGTTCAAATTCCAGATTCAGCCTTTGTTGGTTGCTTGTCCATAGGAAAGCTATTATACCTCTTTGAGCTTCTATTTTTTAAAAAAAATTGAGCCTCAATTTTTTAATCTGTAAATTGGGAACAGGAAAACTTAACCTTCACAGAGTCTCTTTTGGCTTCTAAAATATCATGGAATACAGCTTTTGCTCCAGTGTCTATCATAATTTATTCATTCAGTAGATAAATACCTAAAGAACAAAACATCAAAGAGATATTTGAGTGAATGAGTAGAGTTAACCTCACCCTGAATAGAGAAGTCGAATATGGCTGACCCCTGGAAATCATGACATACATCTGGTTCATATTCAGAAACCCAGGTTGTTTTCCATGGGTGACCTAAACCCAAAGAGATTTTTTTGGGGGGGCATGTGGGGTACAGAAAGCCTGCCTTCAGGCATATAAGTGGGTCCCCTTGGGTTTCTCCCACTGTGTTAAGATTTTTGATTTCACAGGGGTGAACCCCTCACGAATCCTCTCCTTTTATTTTAATATGGTTACATAGGCACAAGATGTTCAGGTTGACTACCACTTTACTATTCAGCTTTAAGTGACCATGAGAAAATTTCCCAGCATGCCCAGTGTCTCTAATCCTATCATCCGAGGTACTCGGTAGAGAGCTTGCTTTCCTTCAGAAGCAAGGGAGCAGGCGATCATTAGCACACAGAAGGAGACCAGTCACTTCCAACACTCTCCTCAGACTTACCCAACCCTCCCAAGGGACTGGGAAAGTCTTACACAGGCCACACACCCCCACACCAGTGCACCTACCCAAAGTTGTACAGGAAGCCTCATGAATGGTTTCCTGAGCAGACAGAAACTGGCAATGTTCGTTCACTGACCCCAGCTGGCTCCTCACAAAGACTCTTCTCTGAACTGTAGCATGGACTCTTGCTCGCTCGCTCTCTTCCAGGCTCACAGAGCAACCAGGCCAGTCAGAGATGCATTACTTCCTTACTGCGTAAACCTTGCACAAATCACTTGGTCTCTCTGACCTGTAGTTTCCTCATCTATGAAACCAAAGATTGTGCTAGCTGGTACCGGACGTTCCCCGGGAGTGTGCACCCTTCATCTGGCCCCACGGCATTTCTTGGATTGGCATTCAAGCCATTGCCTTTTTACGCATTTTCCCTATGTACAGATGCCTCCTCTGCCCAGCCAAAAGGATGGAATGCTGACCACAGAGCAGGCTGCTTTGCAGTGTCACTGCGTACTCCCCAGGTGACTAGGAAAGCGCCTTAGCCATAGCAAGTGCTGTGTAAATCCAGCCCCTTTTTGGTTTGCTCTGATGGAGGCAGCCCAAACTTCAAACACACATGTTACTTTCTTGGTCCTTTACAATCCCCAGTCGATTCAGATCCGATCGTGATGAAGGAAGCCATGTCCTGCATGCACCCAGGGCAAAGGTGTACAGCCATGGGGACACCTTTCCTTCAAACCCAGCCAAGGCCCAGAACACTTTCCTGAGTTTGGAGTAGGTAGTCAAGCCAGTGGAATGACCTATCTCATCACTCCCATGCCACAGGGCTTAACACGGAAGGAGCACACATACCCTCTGTCTGTCCAGTAGAACTGACGGTTAATCCAGTCAATTGCAAGACCTTCGGTCTTATCTACTGCGTCCTCAATAAGCCTTTCTCTCTGTGAGCCGTCCGTGTTAGCTCTCTCGATGCACGTCAGAGCTGTGTTGGCGAAGTATATCTACAAAGGAGAACATAAGTATTTCTGTCTTGTTAAAAAAGGAGGGGCAATATATTTCAGGGGACTTCACAAAGTTCATGGAAAAAATTCATTATCCTTTAATTCCACAAGCTTTTTGAAAGCCCTCTTGTACAAGTGCGGTCAATAAACCTTCAAGTAGTTACACTGTAATTATGGAGTTTGGGTTGGTAACAGCATCTCTGATACTGAATTCTGGCTACGCTGCTTCCCAGATACAGGTAACCTTAGACAACTTACTTGTTGTCTCAAAGGCTCAGTTTCCTCATTGGCAAAATAGGAATAAGAATGACAAATTCTTAGGCTAGATGAAATGATATATTAAAAACTCAACCATGTGCATGGCTCACATTTCTATTGCCTCTGGTAAATTATGGATCTTTGATTGCTGGTCAATAACACAGTTCTTGTGCCTGAGCCCCACTGACTTCTATAGCCAAGACTGGAGCAAAAGTGTGCAGGATAGCAGTGGCTGCAGGACGGGCTGTGTCTCCTACTGCTCAGTCCACAGAATCCACTGCCCTGCAGTCAGAAGGCAGGAGTCCATGTCCCCATTTTCCCACAGTTGGTTTGGTTAGCTGGGCTACATCATTTAATGTCACTGAATCTCAGTTCTCTGAACTGCCAAAAGTGAGAAATTTTGACATTATGTAAGTTCCTTTTAAATAATTTCACTTCAGTGAATCCATACCGCCCACTCTCCCACCAATGGTGCATACCTTGGCGGTGAGGTGCAAAGTTCTTTTTCAGACAAGTATACAACTTATTAAATGCATATGAAAATTTCGTGAAAATTTAAAGTGCTACTGGCCTTCTGACAATTTAATAATAGCATTTGTGGAATTTTCTTTGGTTTTGTTTTTAGTTTTTCTTTTTAATTAAAAAAATATTTTATTGGGGGCTTGTACAACTCTTATCACAATCCATCCATCCATCCATTGTGTCAAGCACATTTGTATATTTGTTGCCATCATCATTTTAAAAACATTTTCTTTCTACTTGAGTCCTTGGTATCAGCTGCTCATTTTCCCCCTCCCTCCCTCCCTCCCT
>NW_022111369.1:6076167-6083937 GCF_000313985.2 Echinops telfairi
ATGTCAGCTCACAGCGACTCTACAGGACAGAGCAGAAGTGCCCCGTGGACTCGTCAAGGCCGCCATCTTTATAGACTGTCCCTTCTTTCTCTCACCGAGTGGCTGGTGGCTTCAGCTGGCACCTGAGTGCTTTAACCACTGTGAAACAAGAGCTTCTAATACTTACATGGGGAGATCAACAGCTATACAGAGTTAAAGCTACTGAGAAACTAATGCAAAAGATGCTGTACCATATTTTAAGTGCATGCAAGCCTGGTACAAATACAACTGGAAAGTAAAGATCAAATAGCCAGTGAATTAAGTTGATAACATAGAAAGTCAATGTTATGCTAAAAAAAATTCATGTAAAATTTACTATTTATGAGCTTGATGGCCACTTCCATCACCATCCTTAATAGTTATGTTTTCTGGGTTTTGTGGTTAAGAGGTCCCTGCATGCCTCTTTTCAGTGGCATATATTAAAAACAAATGAGGAATTCATATTTGCTGTACTCTAGACACCCCATCTCCTACCACCAGAAAATAACACATCACATGTTGTGGACTTTCTGTCATGTCAACTGTGCTAGCCTCATCCCCAAACAAAATACTGTGCCAGCTTCATCCCCAACAAAATGGTTGGAGACCAGTGAGGACCAGGGTAGCGGGAAGATAACTTAGAAACCCAACCCAACCCAACCCAACCAACCCACGGCCATCAAGTCAAGTGCTCCTCCTGGCAACATTACAGGACAGAGTCGACCCGCTCCGCGATGTCTGAGACAGCAAATCTTCACGGGAGCAGACAGCCTCATCTCTATTTCCATCTGGTGGGTTTGAACACCAACTATGCAGCCAGCAGCCCAATCCATAACGTGCTGCCGTACCAGGACCCCTAGAGAACTTAGAAAGCCCTTATTGGAGAATCATTTGAAACATTTTAATGGGCTTTGATACCTTAGAAAATCCTTAGAATTTGTCAAATGATTCTAGAATATCAAAACTTAACTTTTTTCTGACAATGGAGTTTAGCAGATGTTTCAGTAGCTAGTAACATCTGGTAGGATGAACTCCTCCACTCTGTCCTTAAACACATCCGCACCTGCTCCGTGACACAGCCATACCTTATTTTCCACAGGATCATGATCTACGGCGAAAACCATTCCCATCTGCTGGCTGAACAGGGTTTCATAATCTGTCCCATCAAAATGCATGTGTCGAATATCTTGAGAATTGGCAAACAGCAAAAACGGCTGTGGCCCTGTTAACAAAATTATAAATATGGCTTCATGAAAATATGCCTTGGGGTGCCTTCCTTTCAGAACATTCTCTTCCTTAATTTCTGTAATGTTTTTGTAAAAATCCTCATGGCACAGGGTAAGTAAAGTAAGACTTCCTCTCCCAGGAGGTTACAACGTACCAGAATTTCGTTATTAGATTCTTCCACCTTTGGGTTTCTGCTTTTAAAATGCATATTATTCCTTACGGTTTTTGCTTGTTTGCTTTGTGCCGCTGTATAGTCATGTTTTGCTTTGTATCGTTTTCCATATATGAAATCCAGAATGGGTATATCTATGGAGGAGCGCTAATGATGTAGTGGTTATGAGTTAGGCTTCAATCTGCATGGTCAGCAGTTCAAAACCACCAGCAGCTCGGCAGGTGAAAGAGTGGGCTTTCTACTCCCATAAACAGTTACAGCCTCAGAAACCCACAGGGAGTCACTGCAAGTCAGCAACGACACGATGAGAGTGAGTTTATAGAAACAGTAACTGTCTAGGGACATGGCAGGTGTGGTTGCATGAGAAGAAAATGTTGTGACATTGATGGTGGTGATGATTCACAACTCTTCCTAATATGATTGGACAATTAAATTGTATGATATGTAAAGCATATGCCAACATAATTATTTAAACAACAAAATAAAAAAATAGAACTCATAGTAATAAAAATGTTTTAAAATAATATGTGCATTGTTCAAAGACAGGCTAGTATTACACAACTAATACACTGTAGTTGTTAATTGCTGCCAGGTTGATTCTAACTCCCAGTGACCCCATGTGTGCAGAATAGAGGTGTCTGCTGTCGGGTTTTTGAGGCCCACTTCCATGGGCATTTTGAGGCGATGGTGCTTCAGAAGTAGGTGGCCAAGTGAGTCTCCTGAGCCATCAATCTCTGAGTGGGGTTGAACCACCAACCTTTTGCCTAGTAGTCAAGTACTTAATCATCGACATCACCTAAGGACTCTAATGATCACAGCCAAATGGTATAGATGTTTATGTGGTACTTTCCTTGAATAGCACACTGAAACATGTCAGCACATCATGTACAATCATATCCATGTAAATATTCTTGCCTGGCAGGGCATTTCTACAAGAGGGGCATGTTTGTCTGCATTCATCGCAAGACACCTGTCAATGTTCAGGATTTAGATTATGCAATGTTCACTGAAGTGCTGAGAAGTTAAAGAGTATTGGAATCTGTGAGAAAAGCAAGCAGTGTAGGGTCATCATCATATGATCCCAGACCACAAGCATAATCAACCTTCTGGAGAAATGAAACCTATTTAGGATAATAAGTCTAGGATTTCCAAAGCTGTTGAAGGATATGGAGATGTGATATTGGAATATGAAAAAAAAATCTGAATCATATGCCTTCATATTAAATTTTGACATGAAAAGCCCAGAATTTGTCAAAGTATTATGATTATTACCATCACAGGAAGATGAAAATCAAAACAGTCAATCAGCAAACACTTATTAAATTCTGCTTAACTTAAAATTGCTTTAAGACTACCCTGGCCATGACTTTTCCACACACTGAATACTTTGCTTGGTGCAGTGGCAAATCTTTATTGGATGCTAATTAACGTGCAAATATTCTTGAAGACAAAAGGTTATTTTTTATATGGAAGCACGCAGTTCTCTATTTTCAAAAAAATGTATAATCAAACTTTCTAGCCAGAATCCAAAAGCAATCCAATGATCTCTCTGACTAAATGAACGCTGCTTTGCCGGCTCTTCTCAAACAGCCATAGCACTAACCTGAGGCTGCACAGTGCTTTCTGTCCTTCTGCAAGTCGTACCCAGCAAAGCAACTGCATTCCCAGGACACTGGGCTGAGGTTGGTGCACAGCTGGCTGCACCCACCATTGTCAGATGATGAACAACCTACAGAGATGACAATTGCTTGGTAAAGATTCCACATAACAAATTTTCATCAGTGGGTTAAAGTGAGCCAAGTATATGCTGATTTCTAAAAGCCACGTCCATGAGCATTCAGAATGCAAACAGCTGATTTTTCCAGAGACCAGGAGCAAAATGCCACTGGACCCCATTTCCCTATAACCATAAATCTTGGGTGTTAAATCTTCACAAATAGCTCTTCTTCCATCACTACATTCAAGAACATGGCACTGGTAGCTGGCGGGAATAATAAAGACGTTTAGGTGCATTTGGTAGTTGGTCTAACTTTTCATAGGGAGTCATATTTTTTCCTTTACATTTAGGGCTCATTTAGTTCTTTTACATTTTTTATTTTTTAAAAAGTCACTCTTCGATTATATATTCAGCCTCCCAAATGCCTACATCTCTAGGAACATAAAAATAGAGAAGGGTATTTCTTTGAGTACTTATTAGGTGTGAAGAACATCTCATCACTTTGCATGTGCCATCTTGTTCAATGCTGGCCACACATCTAGGAGGCAGGAATAATTCATCTTGACACCGGAGGGAAATGAGACCCATGGACGGAGCTCGCATTCCTAGTCCAAAGTAATGCCACGAGTCTTGAGAATGATCACGACCTTACCTTTCAGAGTGGTATCAATCTGTTGCATAAATATCTTACAGTGTGGGAAAATTGACTTTCCTTTGGCAATAAGACCAACCGTTAGGTGGAACTTTTGCAAACTGAGGGTTTTCAAGCAAAAATAAGTAAGCTTACCAGTACACGTTTTCCCATCTGCTGCAAGTGCTGAACCCTCCGGGCAGAAACACATGGGACCACCTGATGTCAGAACACAGCCATGGCTGCATCCAGGTGCATTGTTTGCGCAGGAAACGAATTCTAATTCATGAAGAATAATGTCAGGATCAGTGCTGAATCAGGTTTGTGGAAATTCATTAGAAGTAGTATCTAATGCAAATGCTATTCTAAGAGTAAATTAACAAACATTGAAGCAATATTCTGGTAATGGAGCTGTAAATAAAAAAGAAATATTGTAATCTAGATAATATACAGATTTCTGAATTTGGAAACTAATTCTAGTTTTCTCCGTGTTTCTTTGATGCTAAAAAGTATCTTAAAAGTTATCAGTTACCAAATGGGACATGGCCAAACAGTTCTCCCCATCACCTGGGAAACAAATTACATGTGCCCCAAAACACTAAGTACATGATGTCAGTGTGATTAGGGTTGGAAAAGTAAATGAGGGAGTCTACATAGGAATCAAAATGTATCCAGAATCATAGACAGAAAGAACCATAGCATGGTGCAGAGTGCTCAAATAAAGACTCAAATGTGCCGCGACTACCATTGTTTTTAGGTGCCATCGGGTTGGTGCTGGCTCCGAGTGACCTGAGGACAAAGAATTCAATACTGACGGGTCCTTCCGTATCCTCACAACGGCTCTCATGGTTAAACCCACTTTTCTGGTTGTTTTTTAAAATCATTTTATTTGGGGCCCTTATCACAATCCATCCACCCATCCATTGTGTCAAGCACATTTGTCTATATATGTTGCCATCATCAATTTCAAAACATTTCCTTTCTACTTGAGCCCTTGGTATCAGCTTCTCATTTTTCCCCTCCCTTCTTCATGAACCCTTGATAATTTATAAAATTTATTTTTCATGTTTTACACTGAATGATGTCTCCCTTCACCCAATTTTCTGTTATCCATCTCCCTGGGAGGGGGTTATATGTAGATAATTGTGATCGGTTCCCCCTTTTCTCCCCCCCCCTCTTCCCCTTACCCTCCTGGTATCACTACTCTCAATATTGGTCCTGCGGGGTTTATCTGTCCTGGATTCCCTGTGTTGTGAGCTCTTATCTTTACCAGTGTACATGCTCTGGTCTAGCCGGATATATAAGATAGATTGGGTTGATGATAGTGGGTGGGAGGGAGGAAGCATTAAAGAACTAGAGGAAAGTTGTATGTTTCAATGGTGCTACACTGCACTGTGACTGGCTCCTCTCTTCCTTGTGACCCTTCTGTAAGGGGATGTCCAATTGTCTACAGATGGGCTTTGGGTCTCCACTCCATGCTCCCCCTCATTTACATTGATGTTTGAGCCCATGGTTGCAGTCACTGTGTTAATCTGTCTTATTAGGGGCTTTTCTCTTTTTTGATGCTCTTCTACGTTACCAAGCATAATGTCCTTCTCTAGGGACTGGTTTCTCCTGATAATATGTCTGAAGTACTCAAGACAGAGTCTCACCATCCTTGCCTTAAAGAGCATTCTGGCCATACTTTATCCAAGACAGATGTGTTTGTTCTTTTGGCAGTCCATAAAACAGACAGAACAAAGTCACTGTCATCTAGTCAATTCTGATTCATGGTGACTGTATAGGGCAGAGTAGAACTGCTCTGTGGGTTTCTTAGACTAACTTTTTACAGTAGAAAGCTTCACTTTTCTCTATCAGAGCAGCTAGTGGTTTTGAACTGCTACCTCAAAGTTAGCAGCTCAACATGTAACCACTACACCAGCAGGACCCACCCCTCCATGGGATTTTAAATATTCTCCACCAGAACCATAATTCAAATACATCCATGCATCCATTCTTATCCAGTCTTCCTTATTCAATGTCCAACTTTCCCATGCATATGAGGCAATTGAAAATACCATGGCTTGGGTCAGGTGCACCTTAGTCCTCAAAGGTGCTTTTCAATACTCTAAAGAGGTCTTCTGCAGCAGACTTATCCAATGCAACATATCCTTTAATCTCTTGACTGCTGCTTCCATGAGCATTTATTGTGAATCCAAGCAAGACAAAATCCTTGACAGCCTCAATCTTCTCTCCATTTATCACAATGTTACCTACTGGTCCAGTTGTGAGGATTTGAGCCTTCTTTACATTGAGTTGTAATTCATACTGAGGGCTGCAATCTTTGATTTTCATCAGCAAGTGCTTCCAGACCTACTCACTTTCAGCGAGCAAATTTGTGTCTTCTGCATACTTCAGGTTGTTAATAAGGCTTCCTCTAATCCTGATGCTGAATTCTTCTTTCATATAATCTAGCTTCTCTGATGATTTTCTCAGTATACAGATTGAAAAAGTATGATGAGAGTATACAAACCTGACCCACACCTTTCTTGATTTTAAACCATGCAGCATTCCTTTGTTCGGCTTGTACACAACTGCCTCTTGATCCATGAACAATTTCTAGATGAGCACAAGAAGGTGTCCTGGGATTCCCATTCTTCTCAAGATTATAAACAGTTTGTTATTGATCCATGCAGTCAAATGCCTTTGCATAGTCCATAAAACACAAGGAAATATCTTTCTGGTACTCTATGCTTTCAGCCAAGATGCATCTGACATCAACAATGATAGCTCTTCATGTACATCCTCTTCTAAATTTGGCCTAGACCTCTGAAAGCTCCCTGTCATTGTACTGCAGAAACCATTGTTGGATGATCTTCAGCAAAATTTTACTTGCATGTAATATCAATGATATTCTTCTATAATTTGAGCATTCTGTTGGGTTATCTTTCTTTAGAAGGGGTAAAATATGAATCTCTTCCAATCAGTTCACCAAGTAGAACTCTTTCAAATGTTTTGGCAGGTAAGTGAGTGCTTCCGGTGCTTCATCAGCTTGTTGAAACATCTCAATTGGTATTCCATCAATTCCTGGAGCCTTGTTTTGGGCTAATGCTTTCAGCACAGCTTGGACTTCTTCCTTCAGCACCATTGATTCTTGCTCATATGCTCTTGAAATGGTTGAATGTCACCCAATAAGTGGTACAAAATAAACTGAAAATAGTGATTTGGGGGAAATGTTAAGTCCCTACTTACACCATACCGAAAAATAAATTCCAAGGAATAAAATATTAAAATGTGAAATATACACCATAAAAAGTTCCAGAATTTCTTGTAAAAACATGTGAGATAAGATTGCTCACATTTGGCATACACTCACTGCCACCGAGTCAATGCTGACTCAGAGACCCCCTGTGGGTTTTCTGGACTAACTGTTTACAGGATTAGAAAGCCCTCTTTCTCCCTGAGATTTGCTGGTGGTTTTGAATTTCAGGCCATGAGGATCTCAGCCCAAAGCTTAATCAGTACACTACCAGGGCTCCATATTTAACATACAATAGGTACTATAACACATTAACATCATGGATCTAATATTTTTGCCAGCAGGAAAACCATGGGGTATTAGAAGAGGGATAAGTTTCATGAACAGTGAAGTGAGTGAGTAAATTCCTGGAAAATCTTGAAGAAAAATACAAGAATCACAAGAACAAATAATATGAAATAAAATTTTAGAAAATAGTGCAATAATTATATATTCATAGTATACAATTACATATAAAATGAAAATACCAGGAATTTTATAAACTTTAAAAACATGCCAATGTTTTATCTTTCCTGAGTGGGAAACCTGGGGCATGCTATCAGTGGAGAGCAGGGCCTGGGCGGGGACATCATGCTTGATGCAGGATCATGAAAAGGAAGAGGGTCCTCCCCGTGATGGTCTGACAGCAGCTACAACAGCATGCTCAAACATATGACAGTTGTGAGGATGGGGCTGGACTAGGCAGTGATTTGTTCTTTTGAACATCG
>NW_022111369.1:6084037-6090042 GCF_000313985.2 Echinops telfairi
TGATGGTCTGACAGCAGCTACAACAGCATGCTCAAACATATGACAGTTGTGAGGATGGGGCTGGACTAGGCAGTGATTTGTTCTTTTGAACATCGGGTCACTGTGAGTCAGACTTGATTCCACAGCACATAACAACAAGAACAAGCAGGAAGCCATAGACTGAATGTTTTATATATATGGTCATCCTGTTGAAATATTTCCATTATCTTTATAATTTTTTACAGACCAGGGAACCTATATATCAAGTACTTACAGCTTCATCAGGAGAGATATTAACCATACTTCCCTCACTTTTGCCATTAATAATAGTTTGTATTTTTTTTAGGATTATGGACAACTTTGAAAACTATGACCTTATCTGATGAAATGATGACGTAAGAGAGTTGAACAGAGAATTACAAAGGGTGGCTTGAGAAGATAAGACAAAGTATTATAATAAATGTGTAAAAATCTAGAGTTCAAAATCAAATGGTGAATGAAATGAAAAAGATTCAAGCCTTAAATTGCAATACTGAAAGAATCTAGCTTCAAAAGAAGATAGCGAGACTACACAGTCACCACACCAAAAAGAACTGGTCTACTTTCAAGCCTACCAAGAGGCAGCATAGGACTGAAGGCCTTGGTGAAAAGTAAGGCCCCAGAAATGGATGGATTATTGATTGAACTATTTCACCAAGGAGACGTAGTGTTGACGGTGCTCACTGCTTTAAAAGGAGAAATGTGGGAGATAGCTGCCTGGTCAACTGTCTGGAAGAGATTCCTATTTGTGCACATTCTTTAAAAAAAAAAAAAAAGGTCAATCCAACCAAGATGCAGAATTTATGGAATAATATCCTTAATAACACATGAGAGTAAAATTTGGCTAGTGAGAAGTTTAAAACAAGAGTACACAGAAAAGAACCTGCCAGAATTCTAGCCAGGTTCAGAAGAAGAACAAGGGATATCATTCCTGTGTCAGATTGATCATGACTGAAAGCAGGAAATATCAGAAAGACATTTACCTATGTTTTACTGACTATGCATGTGATTGGGTGGATCATAATAAACTCTGGATGTCATTGTGGAGAACAGATATTCCAGAACACTTAATTATGCTTATATGGAGCCTGTACCTGGACTCAGAGGCAGTCATCTGGACAGAACAATGGAGTGTTGCATGGTTTAAAAATCAAGAAAGGCATGCATCATGGTCATATTTTTTCACTATACTTATTCAATCTGTATGCTGAGCAGATGAATCTGAGAAACCAGAATGTATGAAGAACACAAGAAGGGTTATAGCAACTTGTGCATATAGATGATGCACCTTGCTTGCTGAAAGCAAGGAGGACTTGAAGCACTTCCTGATGAAGATCAAAGATTCTACAGCCTTCAATATGGATCATACCTCAATACCAAGAAACAAAAACTCACTATTGGATGAATAGAAAATATGATAAAAAATAAAGAACGGATTGAAGTGATCAGGGATTTCATTTTACTTGGATCCACAATCAATCCTCATGGCAGCACCGGTCAAGAAATCAAATGAAGTTTTGAATGAGGCAAATCTGCTTCTTAAGACCTCTTCAAAGTAGTGAAAAAGTAAACGTCATTTTGAAGACTAAGGTGAGCTCACCCAAGTCATGGTATTTTTAATCACCTCAACTATCTTGAAAATGAATTAGCCAGACCATGAATAAGGAAGACTGAGGAACTGCTGCCTTTAATTAGGATGGTAGCTAAGAATAATGACTATATCAAGGCAGGAGAACAAATGCATCTGTCTCGAGGAAGTGCACCCAGAATGCTCCCTAAGAATCTTCTCCTGTAGTTTGGAATGTTACTAGGAAGCACAGACTCTGGAGAGGGACATCAGACTCCACAAAGTTGGAGGTCAGCCAAACGAGGAAGATGCCCGTGGTTGCAACCAGGGGCTCCAACACAGCAAGTGTGAGGAGGGTCGTACAGGGCGGGGCGGTGCTGGTTCTACCATCAGTATGGTTCCTGTAAGTTAGGACCAACTTGATGGTGCCTAACAAGAATTCGTACAAGGGAACTCTGAACGAATTTGGCATTATGGCCTGCACTGCTCTTTAGCAGCAGTCATATGGGTCAGATGATTCAAGAAATTCATGAGCAGCCATCCGTTTTGACATTCCTACTTTTACACGCACAGATGCTGTTCAGATGAACCGATGTGTGAAGGAAGACTTTAATTATTTTAAACCTGATTGTAAACATTCATGGGCTGATCGTGTAAATAGAGTCAGTCAGAAATACTGAGGAAGATACTTGAATATGTTTTCAGACATATAAAAGTTTCTGATTGTAACCAGTCATGTATCGTCAAATGCAATTGAGAGTATGTTTTAGAAATTATCATACATGGAGGAGTTTTTATGAAGTTAGAACAGATCCATAAATACACTAACAGACTTTGCTTAGGAACGTCCAGGATTTTCAGTCTATGCAATCAATGTGATTTGGAGAATACCTGACACTGGATTTATGGTTTGGATCTGTCCAGCTTTTAAAATTATACATATACATATGATTTTGCGCTTGGCCAGCTTCATATCACCTGGCCAATATTTTTGGCTCTCTAACAGGCAAAGAAGGGATTTACTGTATTGACCGATGTGATTCATCCTGATTATTAAGGATAAATCAAGTGGATCTCATACAATGAAGGTAAGGAGCAGTATTTCTGTGATACAGGAAAGTCCTTAAGGTATCTCTTCACACTAGCATGCTGGGTGATTAAATTCCATAGAAAAGTGTCCTTGCTGTCATCGGATGCCATAAAGTCCCTTCTCACTCAGAGTGACTCTGCGCAACAGCACTGCCCGGTCCTGCGCCATCCTCAACACTGGTTCTTATGTCTGAACCCATGGTTGCAGCCCAATCCATCTCACAAGAGAAAATTACAGCAACACAATGATTAATGGTCCCGACCTTTGAAAATGAGGGTGTAGGTCACCAGCCAAGCTAAGAAAAATGACAGTGCCTCGCTGTAGATATGGTTATGTTCCAAAGATCAGGTTATTATGTGAAAGTTGGCATATGCGAAAATATAAGATGACCACATCAGATCACAAAATGGTGGGTATCTATAGTACATCACATCCTTACGTAATACACAAACCACTAGGCAAGTGGACACCCAACTTTAACCTTCATAGTCAGTGTTACTCTCACGTCTCACCCCTACATTTCTTATTGTCACACATTCATAGTTAATGCACAACAGCCAGAGAGAGGTTTCACTATTGTCATAAATGAGAAATGTCAGATATGAGATAACTGATAACTGAAGAGTAGGTGTATATATGGATGAAGAAATAGCACGAAATATAGACATCCCTCCTTCCCGACCTTGGAAGTTTTGATTTCATAGAATCTAGTCTTTTGTAAATCAAGACAAAATACAACTCCAAAGTGGT
Source organism: Echinops telfairi (assembly GCF_000313985.2). Lineage (NCBI taxonomy): Eukaryota > Metazoa > Chordata > Mammalia > Afrosoricida > Tenrecidae > Echinops > Echinops telfairi. The sequence goes on from NW_022111369.1 coordinate 6,087,463, forward strand.
TCTGATGCATACCCATGATCAAAAACACTCACCCAGATCACCTCATCTTAGAACCATCACTGAAAATGACGGGAAAGGATGCCACAAAGACTTGTGGCTGTGACTTACGGTGGCATCGTTTCCCATCAGGAAGCAGAATAAACCCGGGAGGGCATGTGCAATAATAGGATCCAGGGGTGTTCTCACAACCAAGAGTACAGCCATGATTCCACAGGGCACATTCGTTGACATCTGCATAATGACAAGAATGAGAGAGAGTTAAAAAGAAATTGTGGTATCATTAATAAAATCCTCCAAAACTCCAACCCACTGCTATCAAATTGCAACTCATGGTTACTGGATAGGACAGATTAGACTTCCCCAGAAGTCTTGTAATCTTGACACTCGTAGCTTGCTAAGTCTGTCTCCTATGGAACAGCTGGTGGGTTCAAACTGCTGACCTTTAAGTGAACAGTGTAGTGTTTGCATTCACTGCACCACTGTGGTTGCTGTTAGGTGCCACCGAGTAGATTCCAACCCATAACCATTCTGTGCACAACAGAACAAAACAATACCAGGTCCTGCGCCCTCCTCATAATTGTTCAAATGCTTCATTCCATGGTCTCAGCCATGGTGTCAATCCATCGGATTGGGGGGCTTCCTCTTTTCCATTGCCCCTCTACTATACTATAACAAGCATGATGTCCTTCTCCAGAGACTGGTCTCATCTGTACCACTCAAATTTCAACTCACTGCCATTGAGTCAATACTGACTCATCATGAGCCTATAGGACCCTGTGAGTTTCCAAGACTAACTGTTTGCGGGAGTAGAAAGCCCCATTGAGGAGCTGCTAGTGGTTTTGAACTGCTGACCTCGTAGATTGCAGCTCAACAAGTAACCACTATGACACCTGCACCAGTAGAATTCCTAATATCACTAGTAGTCAGCACAAAATAGGGCATCAGAGACTTGGCTATCCTGTAACTGATATTGAAGACAGTTATTCGATTCTGTTATTGCTATTTTAGCAGAGTTAAAATTAGCTCATTTATCATGAAATTGATTTCTAATGATATACTGTCAAATTAAAATTATACATTCAAATATAGACTTACATAATAGCATGCCCCTAAAAGAGGTGCTACTAGCTCTTTGAAACTATAGAGTATGCCATTCAAAGTGGGACTCTTGAAAGTTCTCTACAAGGATAAGACGTTCCCTGTGCATCTTTGCACTCTGTATAACACTGCCTGGAGCTTTCACCTGAATGTGTCCACTTTCCTCAGTCCCTCTACTTGGCCTTAAGCTTGGTGATTCTAACTCTATATTTTTTGCCCACTAGTCCTCATAAGCTATGGTTGCTGATTGATTCCACCAGATGGTCACCCTGTATGTGTCAGAGTAGCACCGATCCATAGTTTTCCCAAGACTGTGACCTTTGGGAAGCAGATCTCCAGATCTGTCTACTGAGTTACTATTGGGTAGGTCCACATCACCAATTTCACAGTTAATCATCAGACACTTAATTGTTTGTTCCATGCAGGGATGCCCCATAAAAGAAGGGGACTATAATTAGTTAACAGAAGTTCCGGAGTGGTGCAAATGGTGTGTGAGTCGACTACAAACCAACATTTTAGAGGTTCCAGTCACCCAGAGGTGCCTCATAGAAACGTGTGGTGATCTACTTCTGAAACATTGGTTACTGAAAATCCTGGGAAACACAATACCTTGAAACACATGGTGTTGACCACGAGTCAGAAATTCAACAGCAACTAGTATAACAAAGCAGATATTAGATTCACCTGATGGCTCATCCCAGCGTGTTCTATTATTTCTATTACTTTGTGTGCTGCAACCCCTGGATTATTTTCTTCTCTAAAAGCTGAACTATATAGGGAAGAGGACAGAGTGCTTCTCTTAAGTTCAGTAAATTAGTCCTGATCACATAGACAAGAGAAACCCTAGGAAGCTTGTCCTTGCACACAGGTTCTCAAGATGTCTCCTAGTCTTTGAAGGGATGAGAAGTGGGTTCACATACTCTTAGAAAATGTAATGATCACTGTGGGCAAATTTGGAGCTCTGGTGATGTAGAGGGTTACACGTAGAGCTGCTAACCACCGGACCAGTTGTTTGAACAAACTTGCTACATGGGGTAAAGAGAAAGCCGTCTGCTTCCAGAAATAGTCAGTCTCCAAAATATCTATACCCAAAGGAAGAGTTCCATTCCGTCACAGTGGGGATTGACTAGATGCCTCTGAGCTGGGGAGTTTAGAGAAGACGTTAAAGAGCGAAGTTGGTATTTTGAGAAGTGAGGCACATCTGACCCCCGTCGGGGTATTTTTGATCACCTCCTATGCATGTGAAAACTAGAAAACGAATTAGGAAGACTGCAGGAAAATTGATCCATTTGAATGATGGTACTAGGGGAGAATATTGAAAGTAACAGATGGTGAGACTTCATGTCCTGTACTTTGAACATGTTATCAGGAAGGCTCAGTCTCTGGAAAAGGACCTTATGCTGGGTAAACTAGAGAGTCCGTGAAAGAGAGGACGATCTTCCATGAGATGGACAGCTGTGGCCTTCACAAATTGGCCTCAGA
>NW_022111369.1:6091622-6093380 GCF_000313985.2 Echinops telfairi
AATATCTTTCCTTTGTTCATGTATGATGTACCAGATACAATTGGACTCAGTGTGTTTTCATTTATATGTATGATAGATGTTTCATGTTAAGTGTAAGTGTGATTTCATTAATGTCTGGAAATTAGATATGGTTAAAGAATTGTGTGCAGGTGCCAGTTTGGAAAGGGGTATATTGTGATAGGTAGGTTTATTGTGCCAACATGGCCAATGAACACATATGCAATTAATTGAAGAGCTGAGATATAAATGGCTCAGCGAGCCTCGCCTTTCTTATCTCTTACTCTTTGATCATTGGACCAGTGTGCAGCTGCCTTAGCTTGTTCTCTGCCTCAATTTGCAAGCTACACTACCTGTGGGACATGTAACCCATGGACTGTGTCACTGTAATTTGAGGTTCCTTCAAGACCTGCTTCACCATGCTATTGGAGTATACATCGCTTGAGCTGGGGGCTGTCGGACCCTGTCATCTGGCTGACTGTTGGTGACCCGCCTTGCAGTTTGCTGCCTGTGGCCGGATAGTCTGAATTGCTCTACAGGGGACCACATGGCAGCCCTCAAGACTTGAAGGACTGCCCGTGTATTAGCTGTCTCACAGAAGTGAGTTGCACTGAGCCATTTGTACTACTTTATAGATTAATTAACTGTGTATTTCTTATGTTCTATATAGACATAAACTCATTAGTGCCTGGTTTTGTCTCTCTAGAGAACCCTATTCAACATAGTGTATAAACTGCATTTTGCCCACTGGGAAAGCACGTGGTCCACGGTGCCCATTCAGGATAGTCCTACTTTGTCCGAACCCTGCGCTGCCTCCGAGAGCGTTGGATCCAGAAGCAGAAGACATAGAGAAGACCCGAAAGGCTGATGACAGCTTTCAAAACAGAGAAAACCTAAAGCTGCTTTTCTGGGGGCAAGGTTAGCGGGGAGTGCCACTTGAGGCTCTGTTGGCCCCGAAGACAACAGGCCACTATTCAGGTGGGCTTCCCTTGCCCCAACCATTACCTTCACAGTACTTCTTGTCTGGGCTTAAAACATATCCCTCAGCACATGTGCACACATGGGACTTGGAGTTTTGCCCACACACGTTGTCTTTGCAGGTTTCTTTCTTCAATTTGCAAAGTTTCTGATCTAAAAGAGAAGATATTTTATTTGGAGGGGAGATGTGTTTAGACAGGGAACAATGCTTGATCCTTCCTGGTTCTTAAGAAAGCTAATCTCTCCATGACATCAGTAGGGGTGTTGTCTATGGCGGTGGTAGCCACGGACCCTAGGTTCCCAAATTGATTTGGCCTACCACCCTCTTTTCAGAAAAAAAACCCAAGTACTCAGGACCCCTTTTGATATGAAATGAAAACCTTTTGTGACCGAGCCTCTACTCCTGGATCCAGTGTGGGTTTCTGCTTGTGCAGTTCCCTTGGATTGTTCCAGGGCCCCCCGAGTGGGAAATACTGATAGAGTCAGACAGTCTTAGCCCACATTCCCTAGTATCCCAAAGAATACGAGGCTGCTAATTAGCAAGTGATATCATTTTCCAAACCCTAGGAACACTCCAGTAGCTTTTTCATTCTGATTTACTCTTTTTTAAATTGCAGTAAAATATATAAAACAAAACATTTTCCATTTTGAATGTCCAATTGAGTGACATTAATTTCATCCACTATGGTGCATAACCCTTGCTGTTCTGTTTCCAAATAATTTTCATCTCCCCAACATAGAGTTTCTGTTCAGCTATAACTTCCCATTGTTCCTTCTCTCTCT
>NW_022111369.1:6094353-6100306 GCF_000313985.2 Echinops telfairi
CAGCTTCTGAAAGACCACAGCCTCGGAAACCGAAAGGAGCAGTTGCACTGTGCACTCAGTGCGTCTCCATGAACCAGAAGCAAATGCAAGGCAACTAACACCAGCAGGGGAGTAGTACAGAGGCAGGTGTCAATCTGAGAGCAGATGCAGACACGGGACAGGGAAGGAGACTGGGGTGAGGAAGCTCTGAAGGTAAGGGCATGTATGTAATTCGAAGAAACAAGAACCTGAGATAAGGACTGCTGCGAACACCAGCACCACTGTCATGGGCCAAGATGGCAAACAGAGCCTGAGAAGAACAGGCCGAGACACCGAAAGGGTTTCCCCAAGTAGGTTTCTCTGATGCCTGTTTATCGACTTATAAAGTGGCTCCTTACAAGTCCTTCAATTTCAAGTCATTAAACTTGTCATGACCAATAATATGCAGATATGTGTAGAAAAAAATTCTTGCTTCCCTTGAAAATATCCGTGTGGAAATAGAGGAATGAACTAGAAAGTAAAAACTCTATAGAGAGGTATCAATATAGACATGTATATATGTAAATGTATTAATATATAAAAATAGAGGTATTGACATGTATATATTTTATATATTAAAATTATTAAGGTAGCAGATGGACTCTGGGCCTCCACATAAGTCTTCCCTCAATACAAGAACACTTTGTTTTAATAACCTGGCATTCTGTGGTACTCAACTCCCCCACACAATTGCTGAAGACAAAATAGGTGCATAAGCAAATGTGAAGAAAACCGATGGTGCCTTGCTATTAAAAGATACCGTGTCTGGAGTCTTAAAGGCTTGAAGTTAAACAAGCACCCATCTAACAGGGAGGAAACAAAGCCCACATGGAAAAAGCACACCAGCCTGTGTGATCATGAGATATCAATGGGATAAGGTACTGGAAGATAAAAAACTAATAATTACATTGACGTGAAGGAAAGGGGTCAGAGTGGAGAGGCAGAACCCATCTGTAGACAATTGGACATTTCCTCTCAGAAGGATCATAGGAAGAGATGATTCATCCAGGGTGCACTATAGCACTGACAAAACACACAACATTTCTCTAGTTCTTTAATGCTCCCTTCCCACCCCACCCCCACTATCCTGACCCCTGTTCTACCTCACAAATCCCCATAGACCGGAATATGTACAGATAAGAGCATTCGACACATAGAATCCAGGACAGATAAGCCCCTCAGAAACAATAATGGGAGTAGCGTTACCATGAGGGTATGGGGAGTGGGGGTGAGGGGAGAAAGGGGAAACTGATAGCAATGATGGATGTATAACTACCACCAACACCACCAACTGCGCTGAGGGGGGTGAATAACATAAATGTGGGTGAAGGGATACAGTGGAAGGTGTAAGATATATATAATTTATTAAGGGTCCATAAGAGTGGGATCGTGGGAGAGGGAGGAAAAAGAAGAGCTGATATCAAAGGGCTCAAGTAGAAAGACAATGTTTTGAAAATTATGATGGCAACATATGTAAAACTTTGCTTGATATAATTGATTTAGGGATTGTTAAAATATCTGTAAGAGCCCCCCAATAAAATGGTTACAACACAAACAAAAAATGAAATTCCATTTAACTTCGGAGATTGAGGTTAAATGTCTGTTATGAAGCCTCCTTCTGCACTTGTGAGACCCATGCTTTTCTCCATTTAATTCTACCTGTGTTAAGATTAGGGCCTGTGCTGCTAACTATCTGCCCCCATAAAGAATTTCAGCCTCAGACACCCTATGAAGCAATTCTACTTTGTTCTATAAGGTTCACTGTAAGGTAGGATGGGCTTGATCACAGTGGATTTAGGACGATTTTTTTTTTCTCTTTTTTTGACTGTCTTAAAATGTCTATCTCCCTTACTTGGCTGAAACAATTGTGTTACCTCTCCCTCCTCTTCTTAGTATAGTGTCTGACACATAGTGGGTTTTCAACTAAAACTACTTATCACCAAAAAAAGAAAGTCTGTGGTCCTTGTTAGGTGCCATCCAGTCAGTTCCAACTCACAGTGACCCTGTGGACAACAGTGAAACACCCCTCCATCCTGCACCATCCTCACAATTTTTCTTTTGAGCCCATTGTTTCAGCCACCGTGTCAGTCCATCTTGTCCAGGGCCTTCCTCCTTTTTGCTGCCCCTCCACTTTGCCAAGCATGATGTCCTTCTGCAGGGACTGGTCTCTCCTGACAACATGTCCAAAGTAAGTGAGATGAAGCCTCATCCTCGCCTTAATAGAGCATCCTGGCTGTGCTTCTTAAAAGACAGATTTATTCTTGTGGAAGTCCATGGCCTCAATATTCTTCATCTACACCATGGTTCAAATGCACTGATTTTTTCCCTCGATCTTCCTTATTTGATATCCAATTTTCAAATGCGAGTCAACTGAAAACATCAGTCGACTCCTAGTCAATATCTTGGGTATTGATTAGGAGCACCTTAATTCTAAGAACCATCCTTGCTTTTAAACACTTTAAAGAGGTCATGTGCAGCAGATTCACCCAATGCAATGCATCTTTTGATCTCTTGACTGCTGCTTCCATGAGCATTGATTGTGAATGCAAGCAAGACAAAATCCTTGACAACATCAGCCTTTTCTCCCGTTATCTTGGTGTTACCTGTTGGTCCAGCTGTGAGGGTTTTGGCTTTCTTTACATTGAGTAGTAATCCATACAGAAGCCTGAAATTCTTGATCTTCATCAGCAAATGCTTCAAGGCTTCTCATTTTCAGCAAGCAAGGTTGTATCATCTGCGTATCACAAGTTGTTAATAAGCCTTCTCCCAGTCCTTATACCACATTGTTCTTCATATAATCCAGCTTCCCGATTATTTGTTCAGCATAGTTTGAATATGTCTGGTGAGAGGAAACATATATACTGATGTACTGATGCACACCTTTCCAGATTTTAAAGCATGCATGCAATATTCCATTGTTTTGTTACAACTGCCTCAATCCATGTGCAATTTCTATACGAGCACAAGTTGCTGCTCTGGGATTCCCATTCTTCTCAAGATTATCCATAGTTTGTTATGATCCACACAGTTGAATGCCTTTGCATAGTCAATAAAACACAAGGAAATATCTTCATGGTATTCTATGCTTTCAGCCAAGATCCATCTGACATCAACAATGGTATCTCTTGATCCACATCCTCTTCTAAATCTGACCTAAACCTCTGGCAGCTCCCTGTCCACGTACTGCAGAAACCATTGTTAGATGATCTTCGGCAAAATTTTACTTGAATGTGATATCAATGATATTGTTCCATAATTTCAGCATTCTGTTGGGTTATCTTTCTTAGGAAGGGGTACAAATATGAATCTCTTTCAGTCAATTCACCAAGTAGCTCTCTTCTAAATTTTTTGGCAGATGAGTGTTTCCAGTGCTTCATTAACTTCTTGAAACATTTCAATTGGTATTCTATCAATTCTGGAGCCTTGTTTTTGTCTAACTCTTTCAGTGCTGCTTGGATTTATTTCTACAGCACCAAGAGTTCTGCTTATATGCTACCTCCTGAAATGGTGAAATGTCCACTGGTTCTTTTTGCACAACATCTCTGTGTATTCTTTCCATCTTCTTTTGGTGCTTCCTGCATCAGTCAGTATTTTGCCCATAGAACATTTCAATATTGCAACTTAAGGCTTCTGTGTTAGACAGGGTTCTTAGAGAAACAAGACCAGGACACTTATGATTTTATGTATATTTATACAGAGCAATATATACAACAAAAAATAAACAGCTAATTAGTCTATAGAGCAGTACAAATGGCTCAGTGCAACTCACTTCCATGAGACAGCTAATACAATGGCAGTCCTTCAAGTCTTGAGGGCCACCAGGTGCAAATCAAGGAAGCAGACAGCTGAGTCCTCTATAAAGCAATTCAGGCAATCCAGCTACAGGCAGCTAACAGCAAGGCAGGTCAGTCAAATGACAGGGGCCAACAGTCCATGGCAAAGGAGGTTTTGAAGGAACCTCAAACTACAGCAACACAGTCCACAGGTTCAGAGTTCCACAGGTGGTATAGCTCACAAGTTGAGGCAGAGAACCAGCTAAGGCAGCCACACACTGATCCTATCATCAAAGAGCAAGAGACAAGATAGTCAAGGCTCGTTGCTGAGCCATTTATCTCTCTACCCTTCAATTAATCACACGAGTTCATTGGACAGGTTGGCACAATCAACCTACCTATCACAGCCTGAACTTTTTTTTTCTTTCGTTCTTTCAGTTTAAGATATGCTGGGTGTGATCTTTTTTGGTTTTCTAATTCTAGATCTTTGTACATTTTGTTATTTTACTTTGTCTTCTCAAGCTGCCATTTGAGATTTTCTTTTCAGCTTTTTGACTTCATCATATCTTCCATTTGTCTTAGCTACTCTACGATTCAGAGCACGTTTCAGACTCTCTTCTGACATCCACTTTGATTTTTTATTTGAAAAGGGCACAGGAATCTACATTTCTAACAGTATCTAGCATGATTCTGATAGAAGGAGTCTTTACAACACACTTTGAGAAGCATTGGTCTTCATCTTAATTTTGAATATCTCTTTTAGTGAGTCTCAATGAATTATTTAGTTAATTCAAAAAGTTCATAACTTTTGATAAAATTCATTGCTAAATCATTCTTATCATTTATTGAATATTGTTGCAAAACTACCGACTGAATCAGTTAAGAAAATTTTTTTAATATTTATTTAAATTTTTTCTTTGTTTATCTGTCCATGGTTTTGCAACCCAAGTTACTTTAGTTAATGTAGTTAGAAAAATTAGATGTAGAGGTCACCTAAAAGAGCCAATCATACTGAGATTCTTCTCTTATTTACCTGTTGTTAATGATTAAAAGCTAGGCCCTGCTATCTAGTTAGTCACATAAGACATCCTAAGACTAGCCTAAGATTTTATTGTTTTTGTTTGCTTGTTCTGCTCAGGAGTTGTTTCCATAGTTATCTTGAAATCAAAGTTAATGAAAACAACTACACTTGACTCCCCAAAGTGTAACTTTCAAAGCTGAAGGTATATTTTCTCCATGTCTTATGAGTTCAAACAGGGCACCACAAAAACAGTGTTTTGCACTGCTGTGGTTTCCTCGCTGGTATACCTTCTTAAAAACAAAAAAAACTCTTCTTCTGACTTGGATTAAATTGGCTGTGAAGATTCAGTGTAAGATACCTTCACTTTAAGTGACAGTTTTATATGCCAATTATACATCTATAGATTAAGTGCCTGACTCAGCTATTCAGCGGTTAAAATCTATCCATATGTTTCCATAGAGAAAATAATAATAGCAATCCACTACCATAAAGATTATAGTCTTAAGGGGTAGTCCTATTCTATCTTATAGGACTGCTATGAGTACAAATCTAATAGCAGCAATTAATAGCAGCCGCAAACTTTACCTGAATTATTAACATCTGAGTTGGGTATTATTAAAAACAAAATAAAATTAGAAAGTTATAAATGTCTTGAAGACAAAGTGCATCTACTTCTAACAATATGTATATATACACATATAATTTTAACTTTAATTTCATAAACTTAACAAGTCAACAACAACAGTAATCTTTGTCATCTTTTACCAGCACTGAAAAGCTACCACTTTCTTGAGGTAGCAAAAAATTGTGGGGCATGCTTTCTACAAATATTCCTTATAAAGATCTTTCCAAATCAATCATGATAGAAAAGCATGGGCCTCAGAATCAGAAGGGGGAGAGATGCTTCCTTCTTTGTACCTTTTAAACTGTAAAATTAGAGAGAGTAGAATCTCTCGGAGAACATTGCTTTTTTTAAATCATTATTGATTCTAGCATCCAACCAGAATGAAAAGTTAATGATAAATACCTCAACTCTTAACTGCTTCTACAATGTTAGTGGAGACCCAAACCACCTAATGAAGAAAACAGTTCATGTCTGGAGTACGGGGCACAGATTTGCTCTGCTCTCAGGTGTGCTGTG
>NW_022111369.1:6101629-6121080 GCF_000313985.2 Echinops telfairi
CTACTGTTATGAATCGGATGACCCCTGTGAAAAGGTCGTTTGACCCCCAAAGGGGTCGCAACCCACAGGTTGAGACCAGCTGTTCTAAAACATTCACAGGGTCACATATGATTTTTCTAACAAGTCACTGAGGCATGCGCCATAAGCACATATTATCGTCCTAAATCGCAGATTAGGGAAGAAGGCTTCTGAAAGGATCCGACAGGTAGTAAAAGTTTGGATTGGGACCACAGCCTACGTTTTCTGATTTACATAAAGACCTCACCTCTTTACGTAAATATGATGGGGTCTCAAAATATTCACGGAAAAAATCCATTATCTTTGAATTCCATCTTCCATGACATTTTGAAGCCCTTTGTGTGAATATATGTGTGTATGGATATATATTGAGAATATATTGATATGCACAAATATATGTAAGTCCACAGCTATATCTCTGCTTCATTTGTTTATTATCCTTCTCATTACTGAGTCCTCTGAATGATTGCCTGCTTCAGCTTCCTTAAAAAGTTCTCAAATTGTATAATATGGAATGCTTTCTTCTCTTAATGAAAATGCAAGGAAGAAACATGAAACTTCCTTGTGTTGGAAACCCACATTACGGTTTTCTAACATCACTTAGCATTCAGTTTCTTGCTATTCTCATGCATCTCAAGTCCTCTAAGAATCAGGAATTATACAAGCCAACAGCCTCTGGGTGGGTAAAATGTTTTTGAAATCTTAGAAGGGCTCTTTAGGTCCCCTCTCAATCTCTTCATAGTTTTGTGTCTTATTCTCACAAGGTTAGCCAATCCCTTGGCATGAGGATGGAAAAATATAAGGTAGGTATACTTTTATTCCCACTGCCGCCATCCACCTACTACTATCCCAGTGACATTAATGGCTACCTAATCCTCTACCTTAACATAATAAAAGAGACCCCTCTATTTCTGAACCAGTTCATATTTACATGTTCAGGAGGTAGTATTTCAACACATTTGGGGAGGGGCCCACCATTCAATCCATAACACCAGCTTTCCCAGAAACTAGCGCTGCTTGGTCAAAATGGCATGCCTCCTTGTAAACATGATCCAAATCACTAGGACAATGTAAACAACTGTCTGTAAGTGGTCTCATGAAAATATAGTAATCTTAGACACAAAACATATGCGAAGATTCAAAAAGTTCATGGAAAAATTAAATTATCTTTTTACTCCATTTTTCTACACACTTTGAAGTCTTCTCATATAACAATATATAAGATATTTTATGTCATTTTAATAGTTTTATTGGCATATACTTCACATATCAACAATTTAATTATTGAATCATATTAATATTTGTGTAATCATCATCACAATTTCTCTGTTGTTAGCTGTTGTTAGCTCCCCATTTTCTGACCCCTTCCCCACCCCCATCCTCTCTGCCATGTCCCTGGGCAATTATCAATCCAGTTACTGGGCCTATAGATTTACCTACCCTGGGTTTCATATACAGCAAATCATACAAAATACAAGCAGGAAGCAAACAAACAACAATAAAAAAGTCAAACCCAACAATAACTACACAAAACAGAAAAACCTCAATGAAAAAGGAAACAGAAAATATTCAAAACTAAAACAACTTTAAAATGGGTCACAAGGTAGGTCGTCTGTCACAATCAACTTTACTGTGTTCTCCGTTTAATAGTAAGGCTATTCATAACCGTCAGCTAGGGTCAGAGGAGAATCACTAGAAGTTTTATCCCTGTGAGGACCCTGTAGATGGATTTTGGGCTTCTACTGTCATCCACAGCCTTCTGCAAACCAATATTTTATAAAGATTTCTATGAAAAAAAATTGGAGTGTTTTAATTGCAATTTGAAGTTGCATTACAAAATATTCATCTATCTAGGATATTTCTTTTCCAGAGGCTTCCAAATAACCTAGGTTCCACAGCAATCTATTTTACACAGACAAACTAACAAGGACATCATCAAAATGAATCAGAAGCCCGCCTGGGCAGTTTTAACTACAGCAATCAATTCACTAATCAGGTGGAGGCAATTCTCCTTCAAGAACTCACAGAATTAAAAAGCCCAGCAACGCATTTGTGTATGAAATGAATGTTCATTATTTTACAGTGTTGAATAATAGATAGCATCTATTCTGTAAAGAAAAATGCTTTTGAAAATCTCCTCTAAACCTAAAACTAGAATCTATGCTCAACAAATACAGAGAAAAGTAAAGATGTTTTGACCTTTTTAATATTGATGAGCAGTTGTGGTAGTTATATAATCATTTGTCACTTTGAGGATTAAGAGAGAAGGGGTGGAGTCTAGATGTCAATCAGGTGATAGCCAGTGAGGCCTCGGTATGGGCATGACATTCTCCTGAGGATTCTGGGAACACCTGTATTCTTCCCTGGAGGTGGGAGACAATCTATCCCTCTGCTCACTCCCTTGGAGACTCTCGACTGACAAGGCTCACTCCCTGCAGGACATCCCTGAGGAAAAGCTACATGAACCTACTCTGATGCAACCAGAGCCCTGAGAGCTGGAGTAGCCACAGGGAGACCCCTGCCAGCACTGAGATGCTTACACTGCCACTGGATCCACAAGACTTCCCACTCACTAGCCTGTGATCTTCCTGCATTCGGCATCATTGCATGTGTTTTGTGAGTCTGAAGAGAACTTTATATACTGGTATCAGACATATGGGCGAATATCCGACTTATGGACTTGATCTGGACTGGGCTAGGATGTTTTCTCAATATACAATTGCTCTTGTATATAAAGTTCTTTCTTATACACATATGTGTGTCTATGAATTTGTTTCTCTAGTCAACCCAGACTAACACAGCAGTAAACTGCCACATTTTAGTGCAAATGACATACCCATTATGTTTTTGTAAACCATTAACCAACAGTTTTTTATAAAACGTTCCTGACTTCAGTTTCAATTTAATGTTACCAGGATAACATTCAATGTAATGTTACTGATGCCATGGAAACAGCATTCAAATGGGCTTTTTCCTGAATTAAGTGCAACCAAGGGCAAACTGAATGGGATTGTAATGGCAATGGGATGTCATCAGAGTCTGAACGCACAAGGAGCTAGAAACAGTTACACACATCAAATGCCATTTGTAATTTGTTGCTTTCATAAACCTTAAAGTAAAACATTATTTCTGATCATTGATCTCTTTGAAATCAACAAACAGAAGTCACCAGATAAAATTGTGTTTTCACCTTAAAATATGGAATTGTAGCTTAGTACTTGGTTACCACCCCCACCATCATCCTCCACCTTCTAGACCCCTTCTGAGTCTGATTCCTGGTTGCTTTCATCACTGAAACAGCTCCGAGCTGCCTGTAGACTGCTCTCCCATGATTTCTGGACTGGTGTCACCATCACTGCCTTTGGCAACTTTATCTTCATCCCTGGTATTCTGCAGGTTGTGATCCTTGCCTGTCTGAAGCCAGTACAGGTGGTGTCTTGGGTTCATTTCCACCAAGCAGAAGTCACCCACCTGCAGACTTCTGTCAGTGATGCCCGCTTCAGTTTCCTGGTGGTGTGGTCATCCATTCGGTGGCTCCCAGTCATGTAGAAGTGGCCGGCCTACAGTGCTTCTCATTCTCATGGAAAAGCCATCCTTTGGCGTGAATTTCAAAGTCCAGACGACAGCAAGGATTCTTCTGTCCTGTGTCAGAAGCATCCCCTGGACATGAATGGCAACAGTACAGCCCACTTGAGTTTTCCCTTTGAAGAAATAATCTACTTTCCATTTTGTCCTCACCTCAGGACATTTCCTTTGGAGGCCACAAGTTTTCTCCGGCTCCCTTTTCTCTTTTCTCCAGGGATGTGCCCTCCAACATGGAGCTCGCTCAGTCCTGTGGCTTGTTTCTTTTGCCCTCACAAGAACTTGCAGTTTGAAGTTGGCAGGGTAGGATTATTTGTGTTTAATCCCAGACACCATCCCCAAAAGTTCTCATATGTATGAATGGGAAATATGCATAATATGATGAATAACCGACTGATTCTAGCAAAGAGATTTTGAAATGTGAAGGGGAGTGCACAAGAGGCATCTGTTTATATGCTACCCAGCGTTTGACTAAGATGACGCATGATCGATGATCAAAGAGAGTGGCACTAAGACATAACTAGGTGGTGAAATAAGCAGGCCTAACATAGATTCGCAGTCTCTCTGAAGAGAATCTGATGACTCAGGTTTTGAGCCTGGATCGCTTTAGCTTTGTCTGTTCCTCTAATGATAAGCCTGATTCAGAAGGTGGCTCTGAGAGCTGTGCCGGTGCAGATGGCACTGAGAGTCCTGCTGAAAGCGATCAGTTTTGCTAGTGCAAGCGTCTCTTTTTTTATGCTTCCAGCGAATAGTATCTGATTTATGGACAGCGTCCAACGTTCCCGTGATGAACCAAAAGTAACAGGTATATAAGTGTCCATTTAAATGAACAGAAACCTATTAGTGTGTGATTTATGTACAGGGCCCAGCCAGTATTCCCTTGATGGATTAAAAATAACAGGTATATTTAACTTAATAGAAACAGTTTCAGTTGCTTATTTTCCACTACTAGTTGCTTATTTTCCACTACCAAACTCAATTAATGACGTCTCCCATGGCTTTTATGTTTACTATACAAAAATGATCAAAAGTAACATTTGAATGAGGGTGAATGAGGCCTAACTTCACCAAGCATGCTCAGTATATGCACAGGTGCACTATGCCAAAACTTTTAAACATGTTTTTTTCATTTACATAAGTTCTATGTATGTGCACGTTATTTATATGGTCATGCTATTTTTAAAAAATCATTTTATTGGGGGCTCATACAACTCATCACAATTCATACATGCATCCATTGTGTCAAGCACATTTGTATATTTGTTGGTGGGAATGCTATTTGCTAAACTATAGTAGCTGTAATTTCCAAAAAAATTTTTAGAAGTTGAGATTGAAATGTTATATTTAGCATGGCATAAAAAGAAGCCCCGATAGCATCAGCAATCTAGCTGAGAGGAATTACTAAGAAGTAGAAGGGCAAGCATGATGGTGGGGCAGGAGGAAGGTAAAAGGAAGCAAAGGAAAGGTCTAGGAAGCAAAGCTATGGACACAGGTATAAACATAGGTGTGTATTTTTGTAAATATTAACTCATAAAAATAGAGGTATTGGGATAGATACAATTATCTATATGGCAATACATTAAGGAAGTGGACCAACGTTGAGTCTCTGCTCAAGCCCTCCCTCAATGCAAGAACACTTTATTCTAATAGCCTGGAATTCTGTGATGCTCACCCTCCTGAGACAATCATCAAAGACATGATGTGTGCATAAGCAAATGTGGTGAAGAAAGCTGATGGTGCCTGGCTATCAAATGTTATAGGATTTGGGGTCTTAAAGGCTTAAAGTTAAACAAGCAGCCATCTATCAGAGAAGCAACAAGCCCACATGGAAGAAGCACACCAGCCTGTGCAATCATGGGGTGTTGATGGAATCAGGTATCAGGCACCAGAAGACCCCAAACAAATAAGCAAAATATTGTTGAGAATGAGGGATATTGGAGCAGAGACCCAAACCCATCTGTAGACAATAGTACATTCCCTCACAGAAGGGTCACAAGGAAGGAATGAGTCAACCAGGGTGCACTATAGCACCAATGAAACACACAATATTCCTTTGGTTCTTTGAGGCTTCCTCACCCCCCAATATCATGACCCCAGTTCTGGGTAGACTGTAGCATGTACACAGGTACAAATAAGACCTTAGGACACACAGAATTCAGGTCAGATAAACCCGTCAGGAACAGAATTTGGCTTATTGGATACCAGGAGAGTAGGGAGAAGGTGGGGGGAGGAGGGAAGGAAGGGGGAACTGATCACAATGATTGATGTATAATCACCCATCCCCAGGGGAATGAACAACAAAAACATGGGTGAAAGGAGACAGCGGTTGGTGTAAGACAGGAAAACAAAATTAATTTATAAGTTATCAAGGGGTCACAAGGAGGGGGGGAAGAGGGAAAAAAGTGGAACTGATACCAAGGGCTCAAATATAAAGCAAATGTTTTGAAAATGATGATGGCCACATGTGTACAAATACGCTTGAAACAATTGATGTATGGAATTTTATAAGAACCGTAGGAGTCCCCAATACAATGATTGAATAAATAAATAAATAGTCACCCCCCAAAAAAGCTCCCATGCTGGCTTGAAGACTCCTATAATGATACACGTGTCAGGACAGTCAGAAAGCACTGTTGCCTAATAATTACATGCAAATAAATATGTAAGATTTGTGTTTTCAGCAAGCCAGAAGAAAAGTGTGAGTGGGGGAGTGGAGTAGGCAGAGAGACAGACATTCTGGGTTTCTGAAATAGGAAACATTCAAAGACAGAAATACTGTCTTGACCCTATCCAGTATGATCTGTGCATACTGGAGATTTTAACCAACAGGAGGGAGGGTTGGGTGATGACACCTGTTACTGAGGAGAGGGCCCATGAGAGATGAGGTTGGATGGGATGAAAGATCACTTATTTGCGCTTTAAGGAGCCTGGTGGCACAGTGGGTCAGGTGCTGGGCTGTTAACTCCAAGATTGGTGGTTGGGCTGCTAACTCCAAGATTGGTGGCTCCTGATTATTCTTTGGGAACAAGATGAAACTGTTCACTCGCATAAATATGGACTATCTCTGAACCCCTAGGGAGCACTGTGCTCTGTCCTGTAGGGTCACTATGAGTCAGAATCGAGTCGAAGGCAGTGATTTTTGTTTTGCTTTTTGCTTTGCACTTTGCCCTTTTGTTTTGTTTTGCAGCACACTTTAAAGACATCCAATTGGGGTTGACCAGAAGACATTTAAATGTGGGGACCTTGAGAAGGAGTGTTTCACTGAGCCTGCGTATCTGCATTCAGATGTGCTCACTGCAGGACCCTGAGCCTGGAGGATGCAAATCAGCTAGTAGTCAAGGTCACAATGAAGAACCAGAGTGACTGCGCTGCAGAAAACAGGTTCAAATCAGAAGAAGAACAGGCCAGCAGTGAAATTGTTCATGTTGCTTTTGATTTGGGGCTCTTCTATAGCCAGTTCATCTGAACAGACGAGGCAAGGATTTATTGAAGCCAAAGGACCGCTCTTCCTTGGAAAACACTTGCCCTTATAAACCCTCCCTTGTCCTGAGTCAGAGAGCCTTCATCAGTCTGTTCTCATTTGTATGTCATGGATCAAGCGCCGACGTTTTAAATCCACTTTCTCTGCAGTTTGTCTGTCTCTGCAGCAGATTTGACCATTAGTGTTCACTCTGCCACAGCACTTATTTTCCTCTTTCTGGAACAAAAATCAATCTAGAACTTCAGAGAGTGATCTGGGCTAGAAATAATACAAGGGATTCACGTTTTCCCATCTAAATGCAAAGGAAATGACTTTAAGCAGGCGGGTGACCAGGTGAGATTTATCATTGAAAGGTGAGAATGGGAACCAGAGGAGTTGAATGGTGTGATGGTTCATTTTATGGGTCAACTTGGCTGTAGTGACCCGTTGTTTGGTCAAACACGAATCTGCCAGGCAATAGTTACATGTGATTTAACCAACTGGGCTTCAGGAAAGCTGGTTACCCTCCGCACTGTGGAAGGAGCTTTGTTTCCCTAGAGGGTATTCTGAACCCCAGACAGGAAATGGGTTATCTCGTTCACTCTTTCCTTCCCGTCACCAGAGCTAGAGATTTTTGGATACCAACTTCAGGAATCTCCAGGCTGTCACCTGACCTAAAGATTTTGAACTTGTCATCACCCCCATAATCATATGACCCCATTCTTTAAAATGGGTCTCTCTCTAGATAGATATACATATCTACATATATATTACACATAATATCTTACACATAAAATCTGATACATTTATCTGCCTATCTGTCTGATTATCTAGCTATCTTACTGGTTCTGTTTCTCTAGAGAATTCTAAGACACATAGCTGTTAAAGTAGACAAGCAGGAAGTGCTGGTGCTTGGCATATGATGGTAACAAGACAGGGAGAAGTGAACATTTAGATATGCTTAGGAGATTCAATGGGAAGGATTTGCCAATAGATGGAAAGTTGGGAGGGAGGCAGTGGGAGATATTAATGGTGACCCCCTCAGTGTCTGACTTCCGCAGGCAACCAGTGGGGACACCTCCTGTGTGAGGTCAGAGATAACTCACCAGACTCTCCAGCATCGTCCTTTGCTGTGGGCTGTACAAGGGGATGCACCACCTTAATTTCACCAGGTGGTGCAGTGAGATGTATTTTAACCATATCCTTCCCGGTGTGTTTGTTGGCTATCCAAATGGCCTTCTTTTTGGAGGTTGAATAGAAGACACGGTCACCAAAAAGAGAGATTGCAAATAAATTGTGCCTAAAAATAACCAGAGGGTGGGGACAGAGACTATCAGAACACTTATTCCTTGGTTTATGAAAATTTTAGCTCATTTCAATTTATTATCTGAATTTTAATTACCTACGCTTTTGATTTCTTTTTCCACTTAGAAATGCATATTCAATTTAAGGTTTTATTTGCATAGTTATAATCTGAACTAACGGAATATAAATATCTACCCCAAATCCACTGTGTCTCGAGTCCTCTGCTGGTCATCACATTAATGTGAGGTGGGGGAGGAACAGGATAAGACACAGGATTTCTGGTTTTGTCAGTTTCTCGGTTAACTAACAGCTTCCCATGGTCAGAAGCTAGAACGCCCATTGATGGCAAGATAGAAAATAAAATCAAAGCCTGAAGTCTTCTTTCTAAGGCATAGGCATTCTCAAAATTACAACTCCTGCCAACCTGTGGAAACCTATTACATGCCAATATTCTGCTAACTACTTTTATTTTCTTTCATTTACTCACAATAACTCTAAGACATGGGTACTGCGATTACGCCCACGTTAAACAACAGTAGTGAGTTATGCATTAGGTTGCATCCCAAACAATCATCTGTTCAAACTTACACGGAGCTCCAGGGGCGAAAGATGAGGCTTTGTGCTTCCATAAAGAGTCACCGCTTTGGAGACCCACAGAGGCCGCTCTACGCTGCCCTACTGGGTCTCTGCGAATCAGCATGGACTCTGTGGCAGAGTCTGAGTTTGAGGAGAGGAGATGTTAACGTGGTCTGCCAAAGCCACCCATCCAGTCGAGGGTGAATAGGAAACCTAACCACTGGGCTGCCTTTAGTTGACAAATTTAGGGTGACTGATCTATCAGACCCGGTTGAAGTGGCCCTTGTGTTTATTTCACGACAAAAGGCGAACTTACGGTGGGAGCGAGGTACTCAGATGAACAGAACCCCCATCATAATCACAGGACCCAAGATGAGAATCGTCTCCCTCCGTATTGTACTGAATCCAAAAGAGCCTCTTAGCAGGCACATCCAGCGACAGAGCTAGGACTTTCTCCGGCGTCTCGAGTAGAAACTTTGCGTTCGAACCATTGAGGTCGACTCTGTGAAGGCTCGCGTTCACCTCTGAAGACCAAAATACAAACCTGCGGACAAGCACATCACAGAGAGGGTAATTCAGTGTAGTCCCGCAAACAGCGGCCTCTCTGCGCGGTTCACCTGCCCCTAACTCTCTACAGGGGCCCATATTGACTGGTTTTCATTCAAATTCAGTTGGGGAAGTATGCGTACCCTTCCTGGGAGCCCTCATTCGGGGGGTCGGGATTGAAGCTAAATGAGGCAGATCCCTGCCTTGAAAGAGCTCCCAGATGATGGAGTAGGGGCAATAATGAAATGGATGGATGGATAGACACCGTGGGGATGGATAGACACCGTATCCCACCCTTTTGGAAATCGAGACTGTCTCTGGGGGAGGGAAAAGCGGAGCTGCGTTTTGAAGGGAAGCGTGTGTCGATTTTTCAGAGGTAGAGACGGAGGAAATGGGCTTTCCTGGGGAGAACAGGGGTTTCAAAGGGAGGACGCCACAGTAGCTCATTTGGGCTGCGCCAGCAGGGAGTGCGAAGCGGTGCAAGTGATGGGCTCGCCTTGGTGGTTCCACCTGCAGAGCCCTGGATGCCTGGATGTGAAGACAGCCATGGTTATTGAAAAGGGATAACGGGACTTTATCAGAAGTGTGCTTTTGATCATGAATGTAGCCATAGAGTGTAAGAATGGACACCCGGGGGTTGACAAAAAAGGTTAAGCACTCAACTACTAGTCAAAAGACTGACCATTCGAACCCCACCCAGAGGCGACCTGGAAGACAGATCTAGAGAACTGCTTCTCCCAAAGGTCCCAGCCTTGCAAACCCTATGGAGCAGTTCTCCTCTGCACACACCAGGTGTGCAGGTCTTGGAAACAACTCAACAAGCAATGGGTTTGATTTGCTTCTTAGTTTTTCTGTTGCTGTGTTTGTGGGGGGGCGGGGGGTTGAGGGAGGACGGGGGGGGCAGGGGGCTATGGGAGACTAAAATGGAGAGAGAAGACAGGGAGAGTAAGTGGTATTGAAAAGGGAAACGCACTTGGACATAGTGGTTGAAGAAGACAAGGAGAGGTGGTGGCCAGAGCAGCAGTAGGATCTAGTAATTCTTGTGGTTTTCGGTCGCTGCGTGTTGTGTGTGCTGCCCTCCTGTAGTTTCTGACTCGCAGGAGCCTGGAGAACAGGGCAGAGCTCCCTAGGGCTTCCAGGCTGTGATCTTTATGGGAAGAGACCACCAGTGCTTTTCTCCCATTGAATGGCTGCTGAGTTCAAACCTAACTTCAGCAGTTAGCAGCTGAGCACGTAACCATTGTGCCACCCCTGATTTCAAGTTAGAGAATTGGTGCCCCCATAGCAAGAAACTTTGGTTCACATCCAGGCAGCTGATTGATTGAAAACAACGATGTGTCTTCGGTCCAAGAGGGACGGGGCTCAGTGAGCAGGAAGGTCCCTTTGAGTTCTAAATACAATGAATCTTCATCAGAGTTCGCAATCTCTTTCAATGTCTGAAAACAGCAGAATTTACCTTTCTACTGGATCAACTGCTACATTTGCAGGATAATTTAAGCTACTTAAGAGAACCCGGGGATTGTTTCCTTTCATATCTGTTACTGTAATGACTCCTTCTTGTTGCTTTGACCAAATAATTTCTTCATTTATCCAATTTATTGCCATTCCTGAAATACTTTTCTCTATATTGCCCACTCTCTGTAAAATCAAATTTCAAAATTAATTTATTAATATTTCCCATCCACATCAAAATTGTTTTGCTATGTATAAAATCCTATTTTAAATTATTAATCATTTTTATATATTTCCCAAATTCTCGGTTACAAAACAATCAATGTTATAGTGCCAATTGTTTTAAGGCAAGAACATATTAACACTCCCAAATGAATATTTCCAGACATTGTATTTATATCATAGCTTTGATATCGAAGATTAGCCTATACATTATAAAAATTAAGTGATCAACCATGACATATTAATAATTCCAATTATGGTAAAAGTGATATGAATTTAGATGCAAAAGCCAGTTTATTCAATCCCATTGGCTACTAGAAATTATTTCCAAATTTTTATTGAACCCAATGCTGTAACCGCCACAGTGCTAATTCCAACTCAGAGTGACCCTATAGCACAGAATGGAACCACCCCAAGGAGATTCTGAGGCTGTAAATCTTTACAGAAGAAGTCTGCTACATCATCCTTCCATGGACTGACTGGTGGGATTGAACCACCAACCTTTTGGTTAGTAATCGAACACTGAACCCACTGTATCAGTTAAGTCTCCTTGAACTCAATGGTAAGCTGCCACTTTCCAGGAAGAACTGATACAGCTATGGAGTCATTGCATTTGTTGTTGTTGTTCTAGCCCCTCCTCCTCCATCATGCTCCTTCCTTCCTACCCATCCTCATCCACTTGAACTATGGATGTCAGACTCATAAGGCTTCTCTTTCTTTGAGGTCTGCTGCTATCTTTGAGCTGGGCAGGACTGTTTTCAATTCTGTTGGTCACGAGATTTGACTGTTATGTAATGTCCATGCGATCCTGTTTTCTAAGAGGGAAAGTGTTTCTAGCAGGGTGTAGACCCCTAAGTTTTCCTGTTCTAGTTATCTTTCCAATATACCCACATTTTACAAAATTGAGTTTGTTTCAGTTTTGCTTTGTCATCCAAAACAGTACTGGGAAGAACAGGTTCACCCTGTCTTTCCTAGAAGTATAGGGAATGGAAAAGCACTGCTTTATAGCATGTCAATTTTTATAGTATAAGTAGTCCCATGGTGGCTGATTTCAGGTGACCTATATTGGAGCCCTGGTGGCAGAGTGGTTGCAAACTGCAAGGTGGGTAGTTCAAACAGTTACAATCTCAGGAACTCACCTGTCCTATAGGATCACTATGAGTTGGTATTGACTCGAGGGCAGTGAGTTTTATATGATGCCATTAAGGAGCCCTCCTTGTACACTGGTTAACTATGTGGCTACTAACTGAATAATCAGTGGTTTGAAACCAAGGCTTGGAGAGCCAATTCCATACAGAGTTGCAATGAGTCTGATTTAAGACTCTAAGTCAATGCATTTGGCATTTTTGTGTGTGACAACATTTAGGAGCTCTGGTCGTGCAGTGGTAAAGCACTCAGCTGCTAACAGAAAGGTCAGCAGTTCAAACCCACCTACTGTTCCAGTCCACATCTACCAGCTTACATCTAGTGCTATGCTGTTCCACGGGGTTGCTAGGAGACGGAACTACCAAATGCATGTGGTAGGCAATGCTGCTAGTTAGGGAGTTGGGTAGACAGACGTCAAGCAGTCAACTCACAGAGCCTGTGTAAGCTTGTTGGGGGTTGTCCTAGAGTTGCTTCTATAGTTATTCTTTATAAACTAGGTTTTCGCCCAAAGGAGAGAATTTCATAGTGGACTTTTAGGCATCAGGACAATTTATCTTCTCCTAATAACATAAATTCACTATTTAGCTTTTTCTTTCTTTTCTTTTTTTCTAAAAACTCTACAGCTTCTTAGACTCAAGGGTTGGAAACTATTCTACAGATGGCTGGAGAATAATGAGTTAGCTGTCCTGGTTAAAAGTGAGATTAGCAAGGATTAGAGATGTGATAAAACAGATTAGCGCATAATTGAGGCCTTTAAAAATAATTGGAGGGAGAACGCTTTGGTTTAAGAAAAAAAAGAGAGAGAGACACAAACAGTGGGGACTTGTGTTGGGAGGAAATGCTTACAGGTGCTCTAATCATGTGACCTCTAACCCCCTCCCAAGAATTGAGAGAACATTTCTCTGGGGACTCACTGAAGGCTCTGCCAGTTAGAAACAAAGATTACAGACCTTTTGTGTGAACTTGAAGGAAAATGCTTTCCGGGTGTCATCTGCTTTACTGCTCCTACCCCCAAGGCAAATGCCCAGAGAATAGGGGAGAAAGGGGGGCGGGGGGCGGCACCTTTCTGAATGTCAGGTGGCAAAACCTCTGAGAATGATTTTGTATGGTTAATATAGCGTTTTTTCTACCTCAGCACTATTGGCATTTGGGGCAAAGTAATTCTTTATAGGGAGGAGGGGGGCTGTCCTGTGGATTATAGGGTAGTTAGCAACAGATCCGGCTGGTTGTGACAACCAAAAATGTTTCAAGGCATTGTCACGCGTCCTCATCCTTTAGGGGGTAAAATCAGCCTCAATGGAAAACCCTGGGATAAAAGTAATAATAATAATCATATACTATTCTGTTTACAAGTGAGATTCGCAAGTTGGGGAGTTGGGTAGACGTCAAGCAGTCCACTCACAGAGCCTGTCTAAGCTTGTCGGGGGTTGTCCTAGAGTGGCTCCCATAGTTATTCTTTATAAACTATGTTTTCGCCCAAAGGAGAGAATTTCTGTTTATGCCACAAACTGGTTGCCTGACTTCATAAATCTTTAACATTTTCATAATCACATCCACATTCTCGCTTCTTCCTTTCCGTAGTCCCACTTCTAGGCTTGTTCAATCACACAGTCATAGAGATGTGGATTAAACATAGACCCACAGAGGGCTGACGCACATTTGAATTGTCATGTAATTTTCATTGATCTCTTCACTGAGATTGTACAATACCAAAGTTGTCAACCTTGAAAAAAAGAAACCCTCACGTACTATGGGAAAGGTACTTTACCTCCTGCATCGTCCCGTTCAGGAAAGTTCTTTGCAGAAGTTGACTTTCCAAATCCACCCAGTAGATTCTTTGCTGAGTATAATGGAAATCCATGAACACAGATTCTCCAGCATCTGTCACCAGTCGCTCATGATTGGTTCCTTCTGGGTCAATCCTAAAGATACTGTTTCCACAGGAGAAAAGTAAGAAGGGCGCAGGACCTGAGTAGAAAGAAGCCACATTGTATATTGTCCATTGGTTTTGGTCTGAGTTTTTAAAAATGTGTTTCTGCATGATAATGAACAGAGGCTGAATCCACTTTGATTTCTGGTGTATATTTTAAGCGGATTTTTTAAATTGGGGGCTCTTACAGCTCTTGGAACAATCCATACATCAGTTGTATTGAGTATATTTGTACATATGTTGCCATCATTTTCAAAACATTTTCTTTCTACTTGAGCCTTTGGTATCACCTCCTCTTTTTCCCCTCTCTCCCTCCCTCCCACCCTCATGAACCCTTTATAAGTTATAAATTACTATTTGTTCATATCTTATACCCTTGATAAATTATAAATTATTGTTTTCATGTCTTACACTGTTCACTGTCTCCCTTCACCCATGTTTCTGTTGTTCGTCCCTCTTGGTGGTGGTGGTGGGGGGACAGTTGTACATTGATCATTATGATCAGCTCCCCTTTTCTCCCCCCTTCTCCCTCCACCTTCCCACTACCTCATGGCATCGCTATTCCCATTATTGTTCCTGGGGGTTTTATCTGTCCTGGATTCCGTGTGTCGAGAGCTCTTATAGGTAACAGTGTACATGGTCCGGTCTAGCTGGGCTTGTAAGGTAGAACTGGGGTCATGATAGTGGGGCTGGGGGATGGAGTAAGAAGCATTAAAGAACCAGAGGAATGTTGTGTGTTTCATAGGTGCTATACTGCACCCTGGCTGGCTCATCCCTTCCTTAGGACCCTTGTGTGAGGAGAGACAGATTTTAGGAGGATAAGGAGCTCCAGAAGACAGTGCCTGGGGTCCTGGGTAGTGTTGCTAGCAAAAATGTTGCAGAGTTTAGTTGGGATGTAGTCCATTGATACAGTCCTTCTAGCCATAATTCCCTGTGTGATGGATTATCATCCTGGACTCTATGCCTGCGATGACCATCCCATTATGGAGGGAGTTCTCAGCTATGCTGATGGATAGGACTAAGTTTCTCAAAGCCCTGGTGGCAGAGCGGTTACGAATTGGGCTGCTCACCACAAGGTCAGCAGTTTGAAAGCACCAGCATCTCCTCAGGAGGAAGACAGGGTGGCTTTCTACTCCCAGAAAGAGTTACCATCTCAGATACAAAATAACAACAATAATATATAATTAATCAAGGATTACGAGAGTGGGGGAGGGAAGGGAAAAAGAGGAGCTGATACCAAGGGCTCAAGTAGAAAGAAAGTGTTTTGAAAATAATGATGGCAGCATATGTACAAGTGTGCTTGATACCATTGATGCATGGATCTGTAAGAGTCCCCTCTCCCCCCCAATAAAATGATTAATTAAGAAAGAGATAGAGAGAGTCACCGTCTGGGAAGCTCACAGGGGCAGGTCTGCCCTGTCCCATAGGCTCACTGTGAGCTGGCATTGACTCGATGGCAGTGAGCTTGGTTTGGGGTTTGGTAAACCAAGTCACGCCCTTTGCTTCCTGAGGGTCTGCTAAAAGACAAAAGGCACACGTCAAAGTATGCACACTCCTCTGTGTCTAAGAGCCACTGCAGAAGCCGAGAGAAATCCCAGGACCACTGGCAGTGCAGCACATTCAGGAGCCTCTGCCCGACGTGGCAGAGGCCAAGACCATTGGCATCAGAGTGCTTGCACGGAGACCATGGGGCAGCGCACCAAAGGTACCAGGCCAATATCAGAAGGCAAGGCAAGGAGACCCTGAGACAGAACCGAGGAGCAGTGCTGAGACTTGGAGACGGTAAAGCATCCACTGGCTTCCTCGCCACCGAGGCAGAAGCCAAAGGACCACGTGGCTGAGAGAAAGGCTGAGGACTGGACAGCGATTGGCTGCTGGCTGAGGAGAGGGGTTGCTGTGGACCGATGACTATTTCCTTAAGGTTTATGAATCCTGGCTTGTGGTAGCCCGTTCACTCCCCGAATAAACCCCTTGTAACTTTGAGTGCTGTCTGTGAGTTCTGTGTGGCTGTTGCAACGGATGGATTTCAGGACTCCGCAGAGAAGGAGAGGGCCGAGGGAGGGACAGTTGCAGGGACAGATACAACAGGATGAGCTAGGTCTGGCCCCTGTCTGGTGGCCAGAGGGAAGCCAGACAGGGGCCCTCCATGATGGTTTTACACACAAGTCAACCCGAAGTGCTTTGGAGGAAGACCCTGGTGATCTACTTCTAAAATGTAGCCATTAAAAAACCCTAGAGGGCACCACCAAACCAGACTCACTGCCCTCGAGTCCGTGGTGACTCATAAAGGCCTATCAGACAGGGTGGAACCCGCCCTGGGAGTTTCTGAGACTGAAACTCTTTACAGGAGTAGAAAGCCCCCTCTGAAGCCCCATCGTTCTCCTGAACTTCGGACCTTGCAGGATCGAAGCCCGAGGCATTACCAGCACTCCACCAGGCTCCTCCGGGAGCGCAGTCCCACTAAAACACACACGGAGTAATCATGAATCTGAAGCAACTGGTGGCAACTAGATGTTTCCTGGGAGATGATTCGTAATTAATTATGCCCATCAACTTCTCTACAAATTGATTGTAAGAAGTGAACATTGTCAAATTATGGGGAAAAGATCGATTTGAAGAGGAAGACATGTTCTCTTTACCTGTAAAATTCCAACGTCTATGTCAATGTTCAAAAGAAACCACCTTCTGTGCTCTAAGGTGGAACAAGTTTGTGTGAAAGCAAACTGGAATTATATAAGTTGGAAATAAAATCATAGGTATTATTGTTTGGGAAAGGGAGCACCTAACCTCTGGTTTTACCATGGTCAATGCCTTTAGGACAGTGACACAGAAGATGGGGGAGACTTTTCTTTAAAAATGAAGTACTGACCCGTAAAGACTCTGAAATATTTTGACTCTCTTAGCATTGCCACATAAAATATAGGACACCCAGCTAAATTTGAATTTCATAGAACAGTGAGTAGTTTTTAGTATAAATATGCCCCAACAGGAAGGTTAGCAAGACTTTAGGATACGTATGTTGGACAAGTTGTCAGGAGAGACCAGTCGCTGGAGAAGGAGCTGGTGTTTGATAGAGTGGAGGAGCAGCAAAAAAGAGGAAAGCTCTCAATGGAATGGCTTGATGCAGTGGAGGTAACAACAGGCTCCGTTACAGGAACATTTGTGAGGGTGGCGCAGGCCTGTGCAGTGTTTCCTTCTGCTGTGCACAGCGCCATGAGGGGGTAGAACTGAGTAGATGGCCCCTAACCACTAAAGACAAGGAAAGATTGAATTTATAAAGATGCTGAGGATGAAAGGCAACAATGATGAAAACAAAAATGAGGTATTTGACGTATTCAGTACCAACTCCTGATGGAGCATTGGAGCATAACCTACCATGTGCTGGGAATCAGTAGCATTTTTGAAGATGTTATCAGTTAGAAGACCAGTTAAAGTAGCATGAATTCTTCTAATCTTACATGACAGCTTAAACTCTGAACACCCATTTTGCAGAAGGCTGTGGATGACAGTGGAAGCCCAAAATCCATTTGCAGGATCCACACGTGGATTAAGCCTCCAGTGAGTTCCGTCTGGTCAGAGTGCGGGGAAGTGACTGGCCTCACTGGCAGGCAGAGAGCACTATCAAGTCCATCGCGGCTGCTGCAGTCAGGTTAAAACATAACACCTTATCATTTGATCTCCCTTTAACACACTGTAAAGTCCTTTCAATTTTTAATACTTTCTGCTTTCTTTTCCAATGAGGTTTTCTCTGCTTTCATTTTTCAGTGCTTTTTGGTTGTTGTTTCTTGTTTTTGTCTCCTATGGTTTTCTGTCTATGAAATCAAGGAGAGGTAAGTCCACAGAGACAAGAACTAGATTAAGAATTCCCTAGAGGCCTGGCAAAGAAGATTCGAGGGAAATGAGGAGCTTACAACACTGAGTGCTATAAAGAAGAAAATGTTCTGTAATCGAATGTAGGGATGGATTGTACTGCTCCTTAATGCGCTTGAAGGATCAAATTGTATGATCGCTGAATTATATGTTGATAAAAAAATCTGTTTTAAAAAGGAAAGAAGAATGACAGTAAATGGTAAACACGGAGCCAGTGGGACGCATGCTGCTACATGGTGGGGTTGCCATCAATGTGACAAAACAAAATGTGCGTGCGTTGTTGAATGGACAAAGGGCAACCACTTTGCTTCATCGACTTTCACCCAAATCATAATTAAAAAGGTGTGATTTCAGAGAGCGAGAAAGTCCGCAAGGACACAGAGACAAAAGAAGGGCTCCAGTGACATTGCAGCTGCAAGCCCAACACTGCCGGGGACTACCAGGAGCTGAGTCCTCGGAGCCCTCCGGAGGAAAGGACCTGGTTCTGATTGTTTGCCTCATGAAACAATAAGCTTCTGTTCCTATAAGCCACTGGATCGTGAGTTGCTACGGCAGCCCAAGAAAAGAAGACAGCAGCACAAACTACTGTCCGATTCCAACCTGGCTTTTTGATGCCTTGAGAGGAAGCCAGCGGGTGGTTTTATTGCCCACAGGCAAGTTATTTCCTTGGGTTTTCCCGATCAAACGTGAGGACGCACTTACCAGAGGAATCACCAGAATGAGTCTGGGATCAGAGCAGAATGCTGACATTCTTGCTTCCTGACTAGGCTTCCTCCATCTTATATTAGCAGTAAACCCAGCACCTCAATATGACTTAACAACGAATTGCAGTTATTGTAAAAAGGCTTAAACAAGATGACAGCTCACATCCTCTTACTCAGGGATTATGTTCTAGATTCAGGAAGCATGAATTCCACCTCAGAGGGTACCCATTGGCATAGGGCAAGGAGACCTGAGCACAAGAGGAAAATAGCACAGTGTCTGAGTGAATTGGTTCAAATACTTGCTGCCTTCAGTTTATGGTAACATAAAGCTCCCTGGATAGGTGTGTAAAGGAACCCAAGCCCCACTGCCACACTCAGTTGTGGAATCACAGATGGATTGTGTGGGAGTAGAAGGCATTAGGTGGAGAGCCAGCGGGCCTGGTTTCTACTCATGGTTTTTCTGAGCATCTCACAAGTCCTCTTTGATATATCAGAGGATTGTTGGGAAGAGCAAATGAAAGTATAGATGTGTTATATTTTACCTCATTAATACTGTTAGGTCTATGGTATATTCATGTATATAATTAAAATTGTTTAATGAAGGAATGCCAGGATGGATGATCCTTCAGAAACAACAGTG
>NW_022111369.1:6121494-6123623 GCF_000313985.2 Echinops telfairi
GATAGATAGATAGATAGATAGATAGATAGATAGATAGATAGATAGATAGATCACAACAAGGATTCCCAGGGAGAAGGGTGGGGAAGGGAGGGGGGATGAGCTGATGTCAAAGAGTCCAAGAACAAAGAAAATGTTTTGAAATTTATTGTAGCAGCAATTGTATAATTACACTTGATCTATTTGAAGTAAGGAATGTTGTGACATCTGTAAAAGCTCCCAATAAAAAGATGAATTTTTTAAAAAAGAAAGTATATTCCTCAGCCTTACTCCTGGGCCTTCTCGCTGTGGAGTGCCCGTGCATTAGGATAGCTAAGAAAGCCCGTGTCCCTCCCCAGGAAGAACCCACTTTTCTTCTGGGGCCTACAAGTTGAGCGAAGAGTACAAAAAAAGAAAGTATAGATGTGGAAGAATTTTTTAACTGCAGGGTACTGTACATACATAATCGGTCACTGTTATTTCTGTGACCAAGGGTTTGCTTCCCAGCCTTGTGCCACTGTCCATCTCTGAACCAATGGGCTGGAATGTGGTGTGACTCATCTTCTGTACAACAATGTACCAGGAAGAAAAGGACAACATTAGGCAAGAAGCCCTAAGCTTAAAGTCAAAGGATTCCCTGGGGAGAAACAACCAATAGCTCCTAATCCACGGGTCACACGTGGCTGTGAACCTGTTCGTCTATCTGATATGTGCATCTTTCATTTTCTATTAACTAAATAAACGTATCCTACAGATATTATCGAGGAGCCCTGGCAGCATTGTCCTCCACGGAAGAAAGACAGGGCTTTATGCTCCTGTTAACAGTTATGTTCTCAGAAACCCACAGGGGCAGTTCTACCCTGTCCTACAGAGTGATCATGAGTCAGAATTGACTCAAGGGCAGTGAGTTGAGTTTTACATATATTGTTAATTTTTTAAATATATTGGCACATCAGTGAGATTACTAAGACATACTATTTACAAGTATTACTAAATGAGAGGTTTCCAAAAATGGGAAAAGGAAAGCAATTCCAAACACTTTAGTATTCTCTACCCCAGAACAATCTTTTGTACATTCTCACCAAACCAATCCCATGGCCATTGAGTGGACTCCAACTCAGAATGACCGTGAAGGAGAGAGGAACTGTTCTTCACTGGGTTTGAGGCTGTGAATCCTTACAGAGCTGACCGCTGTATCCTTCTCCCACAGAGCAGCTGGTGGGTTTGAAGTGCTGACCTTTCAGTTAGCAGCTCAGTGCACCACCAGGACTGATCTACCAGAGTTCTAAAAGCCCAGCACATTCAGCAGTAGTTCTTTTCCTAACAGCAGGGGTAATAAAAAGAAATGTTTACATCTTGATCTGATCTATCCTTAATAGATCCCATTTATCTCATGAACAAGGTAGTCAGATATTAAAATCCATGAGTCACAAAGAAAAGAAATCTGAAGAGTACTTAAATTGTTAAAACAATTACATAACCTCAACTTTTGTAACTTTAAAAAACTACAGGCCATTTATAGAAATACTAAGCCTAAACAGGAAGCATACATTTTATCTTCCGATATTGTACATCCAAAGGTCATGAATAGCACCCAGAGTTTATGATAGGCGCCAAGACTGTTGAGAATTCCCTGTGGAGGGTTCCTCAGAATAAAAAAGCACACAGGATGCATGCCTGCATGCATGTTTCCCAAGATCGTTTCCCTTGCAATTCCACTTCAGTCAGTCTGGAGTCCCTGGTGAGTACAAACAGTTAACATGCTCACTGATAACCAACAGGTTGGAGGATTGAGCACACCGCCTCCCCGCCCGGGAACCTTGAAGAAAGTCCTAGTGACCCACTTTCAGCAAACAGCTGCTGAGAACTCGAGGAAGCACAGTTGCATGTCCACACATCTGATGGTGGACTCAACTCATAGCAACTGGGTTTTGGTGTTGGTTTTGACTGAGGGCTAGAAATTTGTTTTGAGGTGAACTTAAAAAGGTGGCTCTAAGGGCATGTTCAGTTGCCCACCGATGGGCTTTGAGTCTCCACTCTGCACTCACCCACCTTTACAATGATATGATTTTTTGTTCTTGGATGCTTGATACCTGATCCCTTCTACAGCTCATGGTCACACATGCTGTTGTGCTTCTTCCATGTGGGCTTTG
>NW_022111369.1:6125440-6158932 GCF_000313985.2 Echinops telfairi
TGGGAGGCAAATGTTTTGAGAATGATGAGGGCAACATATGTGCATATGTGCTTGACACAATGGATGGATGTATGGATTGTGACGAGAATTGTATGAGCCCCCAATAAAATAATAATTTAAAAAGGTGGCTCGAGATAACTTCTTTCAATTCAGTGATTTCCGCCGCCCGTCCCTCCCCGCCACCCACACCCACCCCCGCCTGCCCCATAGATCCACCGCTAGTTGGCAGTAGAACCCAGAGACTGCCCTCCCAAAGCCAGCCTGCCTTGGTCTGGGTTGTCATCTGTCAAGACATTCTCACTCTGCGTTACCTATGCAAATGAACTAATAAAGCTTCCCTCCAAACACTGGTCATCCTCCCTAGACTGATAGCATCGTTTTAGATACACCAGGACCTGGGCTGAGTATTGGTAGAAAGGAAATGTAGCATGTTTATGAAAGAAAACAAAAGATTTGGGGGATTTGCCTTGGTTAAATAGTCACTATTCTGTACTACCACTGCAAGTGATAAATGGGGTCATGTTTTTCCAGACTTGTCAAGGACTCCGCACACATCTGCTGTGTGGTACACATTGTGGGTTTGGACGTCAGCAGCGTGTGCATGTTTGAACAGCTAGAGATTTCCCACGTCAACATGCATGGCGCTGATTTGGGGGACAGGTTTGGAAAGAGAAAAGTGTAGAGAAAATCAAACAGCATTTCTAAGGAATATAAACCTGGTGATTGTAATGCATAGAAACCTTCTAGGCTAAAGCAGAATTTGCTCATGAAGGTGCCTGAAGCCACAATCTTTCTGTAACCAGACTACCGGATCCGTCCCTTCTGGAGCTGCTCAGGGTTTGAGGGGATGGCTGACGAGTGCTCACGCGCTTCCTCATTAGGGTTCCTGCCACTGAAACCCACACCACAAGCACTGCCATTGTGTCCATCCCGGCTCAGAGGGACCCTGTAGGGCAGGGAGCACTTCCACTTTGGGGGTGATGACTTTAAATCTTTACAGAAATAGACAGCCTCATTTTTCTCCATCAGAGCTGCTGGCAGGAGTTAGTTCAGTGGCAACTAACAACAACAACAATTGTTCATAGATAGACAAAGTAACTATTTTTAACTTTTTAAGTTATTACATTGACATTTGTTTCCGTTTGATATACAAGTTTGTGAATTCCACCTCCAACCTAAAACCAAATTCACTTCCTTTGAGTCAGTTTTAACTCAGAGTGGCCCAAAGGACAGGAGAACTGCCCCTGTGGGCTTTGGAGATTGCAACTCTTCACAGTAGAAAGCTGCATCCTTCTCCCACATGAACTCTTAACACACGTACAAATTGTGCAAATACCACCCTGGTCAGGATAGAGAACATGCCCTGTAAGTACCCACATATAACTTTTGATATATTCTCCATCACTGCTCTTTTGTGTTTTCTAGAATGGAACTAAACACTATTTCAGACTGGCTTCTTGCCTGCAGCATCATGTCTTTGAAAGTCATTCAAGGTATGGCATGTATCAAGTCTGTGGTGCTGGACTGAGCAGTGTTTCCTTCTGTTGTACACAAGGTCACTTTGAGTCACGACTAACTCAACAGCGTCCAGCATCAGCATCCTACTGAATGGCTGTGACACAGAATTTTGGTCATTGACTCAGGAAGACTGAAGACCAATCGGTACGCTTGGTCTTGGGGAAGACTCTTAAAAGTACTTGGTGCTGGGGAAGACTCTTAAAAGTACCACAACTGCCTAAAGAAGAAGCAAATCTGTCTTGGGAAAAGTAGAGCCGGATGCTCCCTAGAGGCAAGGATGGAAAGACTGCATCTCAAATACTTTGGACATGGTGCCAGGAGAGACCAGTCCTGAGAGAAGGCCATCATGCTTGGTAGAGAAGAGGGGCCGTGAAAGAGAGGAAGGCCCTTGGCAAGATGAATCGACAGTGGCTGCAACAATAAGCTCAAACCTATGAACAACTGTGAGGCTGGTGCAGGACTGGGCAGTGTTCACTCTGTCATACATGGGTCATTATGAGTCAGAACCGACTCCGGGGCATCTACCAACTTCTCAGTGCCCATGAGGTGATTTGACACATAGTGAACCCCTGTGGGTTTCAACGTACAATTTTTATCAATATATTTTTATTTTATGGATTGTGATTTTGGTGTCATTTCTAAGCACTCTTTACTTAATGCCAGGTCACAAAGATTTTCTCCTAAGTGTTCAGCTAAAAAATTATAGTTTGGCATCTTAAAATTTTATCTGTGATGTATTTCAAGTTAAATTTTGGGTAAGGTGTGAGGTTTAGGTTAAAGTTTTGTCTATGTTCCTGGTCGTTCTAAAGCCTCTTATTGGTTTCAGACTTAGAGCTCCAGAACTGGAACAAACAAAAGAAGAAGTGCCTGCTGCTTGTAGCCCATCTGTTTGTGGTACTTAATTGTGCAATTCTAGGGTCTCTCTGAGTCTGAAATAACTCCACTGCAGCGAGTTTGGGGCTTTTTCGAAGGAACTAATACATCTCCCCACCCAATGCAAAGTACTAAAAGGAGTCCTTTTTAATCTTGTTTTTAATAGAAGTAACTATATCAGTGATATCCCATAGCATTTTATGTGTTTTCTGCTTCAACTTCTGTGACACTCCAGTTTCCCTGGGAAAACTGGTAGGGACATATTTCATGTGCACAGGACTCTCAACTCATCCAAGAAAGTCTTTTCATTGATGTCCCAGTAAATTCAGTGGTTCAATCACCACTATGTTTATACTCACATACTTTTTTCTATAAAATATGTAGTTACTATAGAAAAACCTATATTCTCTGATTTGTTTTTTTCTGTTATTGGTTCATGGAACACATACACAACCATAGTTGTTTATACATTTTATTGTTGAAACAGATTGGCCCAGTGAGCCTCGTCTTTCTGGTTCTCTGGTTCCTTGTTCTCTGATGGTTGGACCAGTGTGTGGCTGCCTTAGCTGGCAAGGCTCACTTCCTGTGAGACATCCCTTAGGAGAAACCACATGGACTTTTCCTGGTGCAGCCCTGCTGGAGCAGCCACGTGGAGATCCCTGCCAGTGCTGAGATGTTTACACCACCACTGGATTCAAAGACTTCTACCCACTGGCTTGTGATCCTCCTGCAGTCAGCGTCATTGCATGTGTTTTGTGAGTTTAAGGAGGACTTTGTAGATCAGTGTCAGACATATGGACTATGCCGGACTTACGGGCAGTGGACTGGGTTGGGATGCTTTCTGAATGTACACTTACCCTGTATATAAAACTCTCTCTTCTACATATATGAGTTTCTGTGGATTTGTTTCTCTAGTGTACCCAGACTAAAACAGGCAGCATTCAAGAATTACTAAACTCATTGGTTCTAGAAGCGGTATATTCATGTTGATTCTATGCTGACTCCCCTACATACTGGTTATATGACCTCCAGCTCTTAACCTCTTTGTGGTGAGTTTTTCCATCTTTAAAATGGGATTTTGCCTCACAGTACTGTTATGAAGACTAAATAAGTTAATCCACGTAAAGCTCTTAGAATTTTGTCCAACACACATTGAGGGCTCACAAATTTAGCTGATACTTGCTACCAAACACCATTTTCTGAGACGTATTGCAAACACCTTTAATTTCACCCAACTGCATTATTTTTCTAACACCTATTTGCTTCTAATTTTTAATGAGGTTTTCTATGTCATTTATAACAGTACCTGCTGATGAAGAAACACCTGTTAACATGCTATCAAACTGTTTGCTATACATTATTTTAGTATAAATAATACTAAATTATTTCACCATTAAAGTATGTTTTTTCTTTTCTGTTGTAATGAAAAAAAAATCCAGAGAAAAGCTTCTAAATTTTTACCACTAAGCTTAGTAAAAATTTTAAGTATAATAGTCTTTAATATTGCAACTTTGAACATAAGTGTAAAAAGTATTAATCTTGTTTTCATATTCTGGATATATACTTTTAAATTCAATATCTTGCTTGTCTTGTTTGTCAGTCTGTGATTGAACTTCCTTGAAAGCAGATAGATGCAATCCTATCAATGTAACTATTATTCAAATTTATGCACAAATCACAAAATCTAGTAATGAGGAAATTGAATAATCTTACCAAAATGTCAGTTGGAAATTGCTGAAAAATGCAACCCAGATGTTCTGGTAATTATGGGCGGTCAGAATGCAAAAGTTAGAAACAAAGAAGAACAGTAGTTGGAAAATATGAACTTGGTAATAAAAACAAAGCAGGAGACCACAGGATAGGATATTTCAAGGCCAGTTGTTCATGGCAAATATCTTTTTTTTAGACACAAAAGGCAGCCATACACGTGACCTTCTCCAGATGGAAGGCACAGAAATCAAACTGACTACATCTGTGGGAAGAGACCACGGAGAAGCTCAAAAGCAGCAGCCAAAACCAGACAAGGGCTGACTGTGGAACAGACCATCAATTGCTGATATGTAAGTTCAGGTTAAAACTAAAGAAAATTAAAGCAAGTCCATAAGAACCATATCACCTTGGATGTATGTTACCTGAATTTTAAGAACCTATCAAGAACAGATTTGGTGCATTGAGCACTAATGAGGGGTCATGTTTGAGTTGTGGAAAAACATCAAGAACATCATTCATGAAGAAAACAGTCACTTAAAAGACAAGAAAGAAAGAAAAGTGCAAAGTGAATATCAGAAGACTCAAACTTGTTCTTACTCACAGAGTAGTGGAAGTAAATGGAAGACGTGATCAAGTCCTAGAACTGCAGAGAAATTCTCAAAGGGCAGATTAAGACAAAGTCAACAATGATAATGAAATGTGCGAAGACATAGCTAGAAACCAAAACGTAAGAACGTGCCCAGCATATCTTAAACGGAAAGAGCTCAAGTAAAACGTCAGTCTTCGAGTTTCAATCTTTGAACGATTCTATGGACAAAATATTGAACGATGCAAGGAAGCAAAAGAAGATGGAAAGAATACACAGTCTCTGTACCAAAAAGAACGAGTCAGTAGCCCGTCATTTTTGAAGGGAGCTTATGAACAAGAACCAATGGTGCTGAAGGAAGAAATTCAAACTATACTGAATGCATTAGCCAAAAACAAGACTCAAAGAATTGAAATGTTTCAGCAAGCTGAAAAAGCACTGTAAGCACTCACTCATCTAGGCCAGGAAATTGGAAGACGGCTACTTGGCCATCTGACTGGAAGAAACCATATTGAGCCCATTCCAAAGAAAGGTGACCCAACAGAATGTTCAAACTATAGAACATTGATCAAACGTGTGATATCAAATATTGATATCACATATAAGTGAAATTGTGCTGAACACCATCTAACAAGGGCTGCAGCAGAACATTGTAAAGGTGTTTGCAATGTGCTTCAGATTAAGGTATTTGGTAGAGAAAAATACCAGCCTTTTCTGAGAATTCACTGTCAGACAAGAATTTAAGCTCTTTAGCTGAATTCATTTATTCAGTCTTCATAACAGTCCATTGAATTAGCCAAAACTATAAAGTCATAGCAACTCTGTAATTGGACCATATCAGTTTCAGAGGTAGGGACCTAACAGCACACGCGAGACTTACTGCATTGATTAAGGACCTCCTTCATGCTAAGAGAACAAGTTATTATGACACTGGATCAATTCCAATTTTCAGCTGTGACAAGATTAATCCACTTGCCCGTCTTACATTCCCAATAATGACCAGCCCACGCATATCAGAGAACTGTGCTTAGGAGGGTTCTAACAGTGGAAGTTTTGAAGGCGATGACCAGATCTTTCTTCAGAATCATCTCTAGGTGGAGCCAAGCCTGCTACCTGTTGGGTGGCAGCTGAACTGGTTAACTGTGTGCACTATTCAGGGACCCGGTTTGCAGAAATCCAACCGGGTCATTCCCTAGGCATAAATGCAGGACAGCAAATGATTTACTGTGGCTCTTCGGGTCACAGTCTCTGTGATTCCCATCAAACAACTGTTTCCTGATGAGGCTGGGTAAGCAAAAGTGGAGGGAGAGACCACAGGATTCCCTTGGGAGTGGTTCTTAACAGGATTCATTATGATTGCCATCCTGCTTGGTCCAAAGTGAGTTTTCTCAGGAGTGGGAAATTTCACTACCAAGAAGAGCCAGGAGTGGAGCTTATTCTCTGGACTCTGAGAAGGCTGTGCAGTGAACCTCCTTGATTCGGGAAGAGAGCTTTGACACCAGAGGAGGGAAGGACAAGAGCACCAGAAGCAGCAGGACCAGGAGCCAGAGCAGGACACAGAGGGGGGGACTCCCAGCCCACATAGCAACTAAAGCTGAGTGCTTTAGGGCTGGAGGCTGGTTTGCGGAGTGCGGTGCCTTTGGGCACTTACCCTATATACTCAAGTACGAGCCGATCCAAATATCAGTCGAGGCACCCAATTTTCCCCCATGGGGCTTCAGGGAGTGGGGCTTGCTGGCCCAGGGAGCTGAAGCTGAGAGCTGAGTGTCTTCAGGCTGAGGTTTTCAGAGGGGTGGTATGTTCTTTGGGCATTTATTAACAAGCCCCATGGGGGCTTTGTGACTGTCCTTACTAAACAACTGTATCCTGAGCATTTCTTACCTGAAGTGTGTTACCTTTTAACTTCCCTAATAAACCCCATGATCATGAGCGTTGTCTGTTGAGTTCTGTAGGGCTAATGCATTAAACTCTAGAACCCAGCTCTGTTAGTCTGAGTAGACTAGAGCAACAAAATTCATGGATACTCACATGTGTGTAAGAGAGAGTTTTATATCAAAGAGTAAGTATATATTAAGAAAACATCTCAGCCCAGTACAGATCAAGTCCATAAATCTGATATTCACCCATATGTCTGACATCCATCTATAAATTCCTCTTCAGACTCACACCATGCATGCAATGATGCTGAGTGCAGGAAGATCACAGGCCAGTGGGTGGAAAGTCTTGTGGATCCAGTGGTGATAGAAGCATCTTATCACTGCATGGATCTCCACATGGCTTCTCCAGCTCCAAGACTCTGGCTGCCATCAGCATAGCTTCATGTGGCTTGTCAACAGTAATGTCTTGCAGGGAGTGTCTGTATCCTGCCTCCAGTGAGCTATTTTCTCCTTAGCACCTCCAAATGAGGTCCTCAAGCTGTGACCTGATTGACAGGCTAAACCCCATCCCTTCACTCTTAATAGTCTCAAATCAACACCAGATTATGTAACTACGACACCAGCTAAAATGCAGATTTCTATAACGCTAGAGCAGTGGGAGACAGAGCAATACAAGTGAGAAGTGTTGTGAGACAGCACAATCAACATAGCTTATGTTAAAGAGGGGTGAGCACCCAATGTGCTTCTAGCTAGCCTTCTGTCCTGAAAGACAGTCCACACTGAAAAACCACACTGACCATCACTTGTTGCCTCCCATGGGAAAGGTTGGTGTTTTCCAAATTCATTGAGATTCTAAATAGAAACTTTTCTTCATATTTTTCACCTTGCATGATATTCTTGCCACGAATCCATAATAAAACCAGGAGAAATAGCAGTTCAATGGAGTCATCAAACATGTTCTCCAAAAGATAGTGCTTGGATCCCTTTGTTGTTGTTGTTGTTGTTGTTGTTGTTGTTGTGTGTCACGGAGTCAGCTCTGACTCACCATGGCCCCGTGTGATGGGACAGAGCTGCCTCATAGTTGTCATCATTATGGGGGCAGAATACTAGGTTTTTCTCCTGTGGATGCTCTGGTGGGTTTGGACGGTCAACTTTCGGAGTGGAAGCTAAGTTCTTAACCCTTGTGCCAGGGTTCTTTGAACTCTGAGAGTTCAAAACTATATAAGTTGAACCTGAAAATATGCATTTCCCCACACTGGGTAATTTAATATTAATGATAGTAACCTTTCCAATTTGCTGCATGCTAAGGAGAGATACAATTCATGTGCATTGAAAATCCAATAGTAAACAGAATTATATGTGCTTCAGAAGGAGGGAGAAAAATACTACCAAGTCTCTGGTACCTACAACCTCCAAGCATGTTTTCAAACCTATTAAGGCCAGAACTTAAAATATAAAGGATTGATGGCAGTAGGTATGCACTCTGATTGCTGAGTTTGACTGAATCTTCTGTCTTTTACCTATTTATCTTAGCAGACAGTCTATGGAAGATGAAGGATCATTCTTCAGGCTTTTGAATTTTTGACCAGAAAAGTACAGGGTGAGTTCAATGACATATTTGTTCATCCACTGGCACACCATGTGATCAAGGACCAGCAGCTGCCATGATGCCTTGTGATTGTGTATCCTAGCAACAGCCCACCCATGATAAAGAGCCACCTCGTGAATGAAATCCACTTACCTACACATAAAGCTGGCCTGTAGCATGTGACAGGCTGTCCTGAATGAAAGAAAGAGGTAGTTCTTTTCTCTGAAAGGCATTTTCTCCAGAAGAGAACTTGACAAATAAATGAGCACATACCACAAATATCTAACAGGGGGTTCTGCTGGGTCTCAAATGCCTTCACACTTGCACAAATTCCAGCATACTAAGTGTCCTGGGAAATACTTGGGAAACCCAGACACCGAGAGATATTAGCATGTTTGGCTAGGCTTGGGAGACTCAGAAAACCAAGGTCACAAGTGAACACACACACCAATTCAAACTGCCAGCTTCCGAAGGTCAAGGAGTGATGAGTGTAGAAGTTCCCACCTTGGATGTGCATATACAAAATGAGGGCCCTGGACATCACTTTCCTTGGTATTAAGAGAAAAGGAAGATAAAGAATGATGGGGGGCGGGGGGGGGGGGGATCTTGCCAGGCAAGAGTCCACAAGAGATCGTCAGACCCCACAAAGAAGCAGAGTGCAGTGGGAGGGATGGCAGGCATCCGACTGGGGAGAAGAACGTTGGTGGTGGAGGCAGGTCTAATCTCTGCCTCATAGGAACCATTCTTGGGCAGAAGTGGACTTGGCTTCCCCTCCTTCCTGCTGTCAATGGAGCAACTCAAATACAGCCTTGACGCCATTTCCTCATCCCCTATAAGAATGTCTCTGTACCTTTGTCATCTTAAAGTGCTAGCTTTCACTCTCTAGAGTGCTCTTTTCCTTTATACAAATCTCTAATTTTAACCTATATCGATACTGTGTTGTCACTCTGCAACATAAGATATTCTTCTTGTTGTTGTTAGAGGCCAGGGACTGACTCATAGCAGCCCTATGTACAACGGGGGGGCGGGGGGATGGCTTTTTCTGTGCCATCCTCACAATTGTTCTTAGGAACAAATTTAAGGATGACACAGGACCAGGCATCGTTAAGATTCATAAGCACAATTGTGAGGCTCTTCTTAGCCTCCTTATTCTGAGTGTAAGCTCAAAGGCACAGTCATGGTTGCCAGAGTCCTCTGCTTTCCTCTTTGCCCCAGAGCAGAGTCATCTGGGTGCTGCTCGGTATGTATTACCTCCTGCAGCCTCAAGATGGCCTAGAAACCCTTTGTGGTTCCTAGTCCTCTCACCTAAAAGATACATCTTATCTGGGTCCTTTTCTCTACCGACTGACACAGAAGCTAGCGTATACCCCACATTAGGAATGCAAACAAATTTGAAAAAGCAATTTGGAACTCTATCTATGGTTGCCTCCATGGGTCATGCAAAATTCCCTAGAAAATTATCTTGGAATTCTAATACTATTTAGAATAAACTAAATTGATCACTTGGTATTTCCTATGGAATGATCTCAAGGGTGCAAACTTCTATATTTTATAAACCTTCTTATGATTGATATGCTACAAAATTATACAAAAGGTCTAGAATGAGGTATATGGCCCAGATAGATAGTTTTCCATACTCTCACTATTAGTATGATGAGTCAGTAAAATTTTACTCAATTATAATTAATTATAAAAACAAACAGCTAACAGAGCCCAAGGAGAATTTTGAGCTTGCAATTAATCTTAAACCCCAATCCAAGAACAATTAGTTCTTATGACCTGATCCTACCCAATATTCCCCCACATGAAGAGCTCACCAATAAGATGGGGGCTATATCAAAGTGTAGGGAAGAAATCAGATGGTTCCTAGCTATCAGAAAGAGTCGCATCTGCAGACTTACAGGAGTGTCTTAAAAATCACTAGCAACCTAAATTAGGTGTCAACTAAGTCCATACAGAAGCACACCAGCCTGTGTGATCCACAGATTGTAAATAATAAAATCTAAGACTAGAGGAGGGAACTGTATTAGAGCTTAAATTCTGAACACCCGGTTTGCAGAAGGCCCTGGATGCCAGTGAAAGCTGAAAACCTAATTGCAGAGTCCCACATAGATGAAGCCTTTGTTGAGTCGCCTCTGACCACTGACTAGGGATGTGAATAGCTTTGCTATCAGAGTACATTGAAGAGTGGATTAATGCGGACACACTTAGGTTAAAATTTAACACCTTATCATTTATACTCCCTTTGACCTATTTTAAATTTGTTCTAGTTTTTATTATTTTTTGCTTTCTTTTGGACTGAGTTTTTTCTGTGTTTTATTTTGTTATTGTTGTTGGGTTATTTGTTGTTTTTGTTTTTTGTTGTTTTCAGTTTGTTTTCTTTATGTGAAATCCAGAATAGATAAATCTAGAGACTGTAACTGGATTAATGGTTTATTAGAGCTACAGCAGGGAAGATTGGAGGAGATGTGGAGCTAATGAAAATGAGTACAAGACAGAAGAAAATGTTCTAAAGATAACTCTCTTTAATATGTTTCAATCATGGAATCATATGGTATGTCATTTATATGTTAAAAAACAAACCTTAACATTAATGAAAGCAAAAGAAAATTAAAACAAAAATAACATATTGTTGAAAAATAAGAAAGTAAGGTCAATCTAGGGGGATTGCTGAGGTATTTCTTTAGTCATAAGACTGGCTAAAAAGACAGATCAGCCCCTCAGGAAAAATAATGGGGTTAGTGATACCATTAGAGTAGGGGGAAGGTTGGGGGAGAAAGGAAGAACCAATTACAATGATTGACATATAACCCCTACCCCCAAGGGGGATGGACAACAGAAGCTTGGGTGAAGGGAGACTGCAGTCGGTAGAAGATATGAAAATAATAATAATTTATAAATTATCAAGGGTTCATGAGGGCAGGAGAGTGGGGAAGGGAGGGAAAAAATGAGCTGATACAAATGCTCAAGTAGAAAGAAAATATTTTGAAAAGGGTGATGGCAACATATGGACAAATTATAAGAGCTGTAAGAGCCCCCAATAAAATTATTTTTTTAAAGGAATATTAAACCATAATAGAAATACTAACAATATGAGCTTTACCTACATCATCATTATTATGCATATATAGTATTACCTATTAAGCAAAATAAATATAGCACATTAATAAGGGAACCATATTTAGCACATAATAATACAGGATGCCCAATTTTATTTAAATTTGAAATTATCTGAAAAATATTTTAGCATAAATATGCCCTGTGCAATATTTGAGACATACGTTATTCTCATCGAGGGAATAATGGCTAAACAAACGTTAGTACATACACATACAGGAGTACTAGGTGCCATTAAAGAATAATGGTGGTTTGTCAAACAACTCCTAAATGGATGGTCTTGGAGGTCATTATGCTGAATGAAATTAGTCAATCACAAGAGAACAAATATTGTATCACACCAGCATTGAATGCTGGTCACATACAATATTTGTATGAGCAATGAAAAATATCTCATACTAACAGAAATATTATTTAACGAATAGTAGTGGTGGAAAGAGAAGAGAAGGCAAATTACTGCTACAGATTAGGCATGTGATAACATGGGTGAGGGGAGAGACTACAGACAGCAAGAGAAGGTCAGTCAAGGATTATGGAGTCAAGGGAGGACACTGGGAAGAGTGCTAGAGTTAAAAGCAACAGAGATAAATGTTCTATACTCAATCCTACAACAACAGCGATCGTCAAATATATGGATAGACAGGTAGACATTCTGCCTGGACAGCTGTGAGAGGAAGAGTGGGAGCATACATATGCACACACGCACACACACGGGTTATTTGTGAATGTATATTATCTTAGCTGCAAACATAGTCATATATGAAGTGGAGCATACAGGAGAAAAAGCTATAAAAACTTCTTAGACATTGCCAAACACCTTGAGAGAATGAATAACGGGACCTGGAGCTCAGGACTACAGTCTCAGGGAACACCAGAGTCAACTGGCATAACACAGTGCTGTCCATTTGGGGAGGAGTGGCTAGAGTCTTTAAAGCTCCTAAGCAGTCATTGGTATTTCTATTGGTATTTCTCTCTCTGGAGGAAAGAAGAGTGATAGAAATCATGAATGCCTGGAAACAATCAGTCTAGTGGACTACGTGAACATCGTCCTCTATTACTTTGAGATCAGAAGAACTGGATGTGTCTAGCTACCCCTACCGACTGCTTTGAAAGGGATCACATTAGAAAATCCTACACAGAGGAAAGAAAGAATGTGGAACAAAACTCAAAATCAGAATTTTTTTTTTAAAGACCAGGCTTACTGGTCAGAAAGAGACTGGTGGAATCCGTCTTCAAGTCTGGAAATGAACTCATGGCCATGGCTCAATTTTCCGCCAGACAAGAGAGGTGTGTAAGGGGAACAATAACACTAGAGAAGTAGATCTTTAGAATAAGCACCTATGTGAGATCTCAAGGGCAGCATTTCCCCAAGGACAAAGTTCAGAAGGGTTAGGAGAGGAGCAGAAATGAAAACAGGAAACAGACAAGAAGTGGGATACGTGAGGTTACATCGTGGAGATTGCAATCGATGACACGAAACAAGA
This sequence comes from Echinops telfairi, assembly GCF_000313985.2. Classification (NCBI taxonomy): domain Eukaryota; kingdom Metazoa; phylum Chordata; class Mammalia; order Afrosoricida; family Tenrecidae; genus Echinops; species Echinops telfairi. Next base: position 6,138,194 of record NW_022111369.1, read on the forward strand.
GGTGGACGAATTGCCCGATAGAAAAGCAAGTGCCTTGGTAAAGCTCCACTCAATTCACAATACCAAGAAAAACGTAAGTCCGTGACCATTGAACCTGGAAACCCACGTTTTACTTCAAACCTGGCGCACTTAGAAAACTTGCTCACTACACACACAAAGGAAAGGCACTCTCTTTGCTAAGCTCTGATGAAGAGAAGTCAAGCATTTCCCACCTGTCCTAGTTCTGTAAAAACAATTATCTTCCCAGTAAAATGTGTACCATTAGGAATTATATACAGTGAGGCATTGTGAGGCAGGAATATTATATCTCATAATACTCAGAGTACAAGGCTATTAATAATATTAATGTTATTTTATTTAATATTTTTATATAATATTTAATATTATAAAATTATAAACTATTGTATATAATAGTTAATATTATAAAATTAATATAATAATATTAATATTATATCTTATAATACTCAGAGTACAAGAGTATTAACCAGCTCTCACTGGGTTTATTCCAACTCATCGTGACCACACGGTCTGTCAGAGTAAAACCATGCTCTCCAGGCTTTTCAATGGCTGGGTTTTGTTGGTTTGTTTTTGAGCTATTAGGGACAATTTTCTTGGGGAAATTATCCCATTAAAAAAGGGCTTTCACTGTATTTCTCAAAAAGCAACTTTCTAAAAAGAAACTTTGCTCAGAGCAAAGTTTATCTAGTAGGAATTCATAACACTTTGGATAGGTGACAATAATAGATGAATTCCTCAGAGAGCTAAGAGGAATACATATGAGTCCAGGGAGGTTTACTATAATGTATGCGAGTTCAAAATATTCAGGGAAAACCCAAATTCTTCAAGCAGTTGTGCGGCTTCTTGCTTGATAACTTTAATAAAAAAATCTTCTGATCTGGTATGGAAAAACTGAAGCTTTAATGTGATGCTCCGGGGAAATGTGTTTCGCCACTAAGAGAATCCTCATATTTGGTCATCAGTTTTCATTCTTTTATCCATAACTGGGCAATTAAGCAGGAACGTTTTTTGGAATCTTTTGTCGCAAGGTAGGGAGAGGAATGCAGAAAATGCACCATCTATATCTGAAGTACAGTCGGTTTAAGTGACACTAAGTTAAACTCCCTTGGATTCATTTTAATTTCTTTCAGCTTCAACCTGAACTGACAGATGAGCAATTGATGGCCTGTTCCACAGTCGGCCCCTGGCCTAGTTTTAGCTACTGATATTGAGCTTCTCCATTATCACTTCCCACACATGTAGTCAATTTTATTTCTACACAGAAATCAGTAGATTTTTTTACTCTGCTATCCCATCAGTAGAGTCCAAATGTATACTTTTGTGTTGTTGAAAAAAGATACTTGTGATGAAGAAGTCGTTGGTCTTGCAATATTCCATCATGCAATTCCAGCTTTATTTCCATTACCAAGAACATCTTTTCCAACTGCTGTTCCTCCTCTTTGCTTCCAATATTTGCATTTCCATTACTAATAATTACTTGAATGTTTGATCAATTTCAGACTGAAGACATTGGTAGAATTCTATTTCTGCATCACTAGTTTTAATGTGAATAATAGTTATATTGTTTGAATAGTTACATTGATTGAATTTCCTTGTATGTGGATATATATATATATATACACACACACACACACAAAATCTGATCACACAGTATTGTGTTCTAGATAGACCTTGAAATATCCTTTGTTGACAATGACCGTGATGCCATTCCTCTTGAGTCTGTCGTTCCTGGTATAGTAAACTGTATGATTGTCTGACTCAAATTGTCTAACACCAGACCATTCCAGTTCCTAACACCTGAAATATTGATCTTATACAGTGATTTCATTTTTGACAACTTCCATTTTTTTAGATCCTACTTGGTACATCTAAAGTTCTGATTATTGATTGGTGTTTAAACCTCATTCTTCTCATTTGAGTCATACTTCATCAGCAAATAAAGATCCTGAAGGATTAACACTCAAAGTCCAGAACATCTTAATAATAAATATGACACATTAAACAACAATGACAGAAGACCTGATGGACAGTGGGAAGACATCAAGCATATCATACAGGAAGAAAGAAAAAGGTCATTAAAAAGAAAGAAAAGACATAAAGGAACAAATGGGTGTCAGAAGACGCTCTGAAACCCGCTCTTAATTGAAGAGTAGCTATGGCAAATGGGAGAAATGATGAAGTGAAAGAGCTGAACAGAAAATTTTGAAAGGAAGTTCAGGGAGACAAAATAAAATATTAGACTGAAATGTGAAAATGCCTAGAGCTGGCAAACCAAAAAGGAAGGTCATGCCCAGCATGCCTCAACTTCACATAACCCAAGAACATGGTCAGGCACCAAGTTGCAATATTGAAAGATTCTATGGTCAAAATATTTACTGATGCAGGACGTATCAATAGAAGATTGAAAGAATACACAAAGGAACAGTATGAAATGAACTAATCCACATTCATCCATTCCAAGAAGTAGCAGATAAGCAAGAACCAATGGTAGTGAAGGGAGATCATGTTGTACTGAAAGCACTGGCCAAAAACAAGGCTTCAGGAATTGATGGAATGCCCACTGAAATGTTTCACCAAGCTGAGGAAACACTCCCTCATCTATGCTAGGGAATTTGGATGACAGCTACTTGGCCAACTGACTGTAAGAGATCCATAGTTGTGCCCATTCTAAAGAAAGGTTAGCTAACAGAATGCACAAATTATAAAACAATATCGTTCATATTACATGCAAGAAAAAATTGTACTAAAGACCATCCATCAATAGCTGTTGCATGTGGATTTTGATAAGAGTTGTACAAGCCCAAATAAAATTATTTTTAAAAAATAGTTGCTTCAGTACATTGACAGGGAATCAGAAGTTCAGGCAGAATTCAGAAGAGGACATGGAAGAAGGAATATCATTGTTAATGTCAGATGGCTCTTTGCTAAAAATAGAGAATACTTGAAAGATGTTTACTTTTGTTTTATTGACTATGTGAGGCTATTTGACTGGGTGTATCACAACATACCAGATAGCCTTTGGAAGAATGGGAATTCCAGAACACTTGACTGTGCTCATGTGGAATGTATATGTGGATCAAGTGGCAGTTGTGCAAACAGAACAAGGGAATCCTGCATGTTTTAAAATCAGAAAACGTGCATGTCAGGGTTGTAGCCTCTCACCATACTTGTTCAATATGCATGCCAAATATATGTAATCAGAGAAGTTGGATTGTATGAAGAAGAATGTAGCATTAGGATTGGAGGAAGGCTTATCAACAGCCTGTGCTATATAGATGACACACCTTCTTTGCTAAAAGTGAGGAGGATTTGAAGTCCTTGGAGATGAAGATCCAGGATTTCAGCCATCATTGTGGATTACAATTTAATGTAAGGAATACCAAAATCCTCACAACTGTTCCAATAGGTAACATCATGATGAGGGAAAGATTGAAGTTGTCAAGGATTTCATCTTGCTTGGATCTGCTATCAATGCTCATGGAAGCAGCAGTCAAGAGATCATAAGGCACATTGCATTGGGTACATCTTCTGCACAGACCACTTTAAAGTGTATTGGTAAGCACAGATGTTACTTTGAGGACTAAGGTGTCCCTGCCCCAAACCATGGTATTGTCAGTTACCTAATATGTGAAGTTGGACATTGAATAAGGATGACTGCAGAAGAATTGATGCATTTGAATTGTGGTGCTGGAGAAGAATACAGAATGTACCATGGAGTGTCAAAGCAAATCAGTCTTGGCAGAAGTATATCCAGAAGGTGCCTTACAGGCAAGGGAAGGGAAATTTTGTCTCACGTCTTTTGGACAAGTTGTCATGAGAGACAAGTCCCTGAAGAAGGACATCATACTTCTTAATGTAGAGATGTAGAAACAAAGAGGAAGGCCTTAGGCAAGATGGACCGATACCGTGGCTACAACAATGTCGTGGGCTCAGACATAAGAACAACGGTGGAGATGGTGCTTTGTGGAACATAGGGTCACTATGATTTGGAAGAGATTCAATGGCACTTTACAACAATAAGTTAAACTTGGTTTTTAATTTTCTTTCAAGACTTACTTTGGATGGGGCTATACAACATGTTGCTGCTTATTTGACTGGTGAGACTCTTTCCTTGGTACAGTGCTTAGTAAATTTTGCCAGCTTACTTGTGCTCTGTGGCACACAGTTTGGGAAATGAGCATCTTTGTTACTGTTAACTCCAACTCACGGTGACCTAAGGAGTAACAGAAGGAACCACTGCCGATCTTGTGCCATCTTTAGGATCATTGGTTGATTTGCATCTTCCAGCACTCCATCCATCCAGTGTTCTGTTAAGATCCCTAAGGATTTCAGATTGATTTTTGGAAGTAGATCACCAAGTCTTTCTTTCTAGTCCATGTTAGTCTGGAAGCTCTGCTGAAACCTGTCTATCCTGGGTGACCCTGCTGGCATTTGAAATATCAGTGGCATAATCAATGGCCGATTTTTTGGCAAGTAGATTTCTTGGTTGCTCTTCAAAGTGTTTCTGGGCAAACTTGAGTTACTTACCTTTTGGTTATCGGCAAAGTGCATTAACAACATATCATTGGAGGATTCCTTACTACCCATTACATGTATTATGATGGATAAGCTTGTTCCCCTCTGTAAGTTTGTCACACTTTGGTGGCTTCTGTGGTGGTTCTGAAAGCGACACTACTGGTTTTACAAATAATCTCAAAGTCACCCATGGTAAAAGGTTTCAGTGGAGCTTCTAGAATAAAATGACAGACTTAGAGATCTACTTTCACAATTTAGTCAATGAAAACCCCATAGAACACAGTTCTTCTCTGATCACTAAAGAATACTGTCTAACAATATTACTAGCTAGGATGCTGGACGACTCGATGGTGACTTCAACAATGGACTAGGCCGTGACAATGAGGTGGTGTGAGTAGGTGCTGTCCGGTCAGTTCCGACTGCTAGGGACCTGGTATGCAACAGAAAGCGCCGCCAGGTCCCGTGCTAGCCTCAGAATCGTTGCTCTATTTGAGGCCATTGGCTCAGTCACTCTGTCACTCCATGCCCTTGATGGTCCTCCTCTTTTTCTCAGACCTTCACTTGACCAGGCAGTGGCCCTTCTGCAGGGACAGAGCATGCCATGGGAGTGGGCCAGGCCTCACATTGTTGCCATGAGGTGGAGCCAGCTCAGCCAGCAACAATTGGCAAATTGAAAAATAAACAAATCGTATAGTCGAAGCATTTTCCCATATTTTTCTTTCTCTTTTCTCCTTTTTAAAAAAAAAATTTTTTTTTAACAGATGGAACAGTATTTGGAGGCTACTGATCTAAAAAATCTCCAACCAATCATACTAAAGAGGTAACTGTTTCTATTGGATTTTGACAAGGGCAAATTTGGGAAGTGTAAACTAAGGTTCTGAGTTGATTTGAGCCAAATCACAAGTCCATTAACCTTTTTTGATGGGACATAGACAATTACTTGCTCTACTTTATACACAAGCAACTTATTCTCATCTTTCAGTGTATTAAATAAATGTCAGAAGGGTGGATAGCCCCAAACTTGCCTAAAATTTTAATTAATTTGAAGATCTAATTAAAAAACCCCTTGTGCCACCCAAGAACTTTAAAATATAAGATAAATGGGTCCCAAACATGATGGAGAAATAGGCAACATTTGTAAATAAGAGCTACCACTTTCAAGTACTGTGTTTCGGCTGATGCTGGTAAAAGAAACGTGTTACCTTTCTGCTGAACAGCACATTTACTGGGCACTGAAGGGGCCTTCCTACCAGTCGATGTAACAGCACTAACCAGCGGAGTTAACATATGTTCAAGGGTGCCAGCCCAGCTAGCATCATGATAAAAGGAGAGAAGATTGAGGTTGTCAATGATTTCATCCACAAACAACGTTCACAGAAGCAATAGTCAAGAGAGCAAATGGTGCATTGCTTTGTGCAAATTTGCTTCACAAGACCTCTTTAAAGTGTTAACAAGCAAGGATATTATTTTGAGTACTAAGGTGTATCTGAACAAACCATGGTATTTTCAATTGCCTCGAAAGCATGTGAAAGTTGGACGCTGAAAAGGGGAAACTGGAAAAGAATGTATGCATTTGCACGGTGGTGCTGGTGATGCATATCGAAAGTCCTATGGCCTGCCAAAAGAACAAATAAATCTCTCTCAGAAGAAGTAGGGCTGGGCCGCTCCTTAGAAGCAAGGATGGCGAGACTTGGTCTCAGGACGTTTGGGAGGTGTTATCAGGAGAAATCAGTTCCTGGGGAAGGAGCTCATGCTTAGTCAAACAGAGGAGCCGTGAAAGACAGGAAGGCCCTTAACAGGCGGACGGACCCAGTGGCTGCAACAATGGCTCAAACAGAAGAACAACTGTGAGGCTGGCGCAGGAGCGGGCAGGGCTCATGCTGCTCTGCGTAGATAGGGCCAATATGTGTCCGAGCTGACACAGGAGCACCTGACACCAAGTCCCAGATCGGTCTGGGAAGTTTCTGAGTCATTAATGAACATTGTTTATTACAAAAATACAAAGTGTGTATATTTAAAATCCTTTTACCTTAATTGTTAAAGTGGTAAAATGATTCACCCAGGAAATCCACCCCACCCTCCTGCTTACACGCCGATTTCTGACTCAGTGACTGCACTGGACAGAATGGAACTACCCCATTGGGTTTCCTAGACTGCAATCTTTACAAGGGGTTCCCTGATGGTGCAGTGGTGAAAGCCCATGGCTGCAAACTGAAAGGCTGATAGTTCCAACCCACCAGCCCCTCCGCAAGAGAAAAGAGTCTGTCTGCTTCTGCAAAGATGTACAGCCTTGGAGAGCAGGTGGGTCAGCTCTGCCCTGTTCCATAGGGTTGCTATGAGTCAGAAAGAAGCACCTTGGAGGTGGTGGGGTTTGAACCTTTCCAGGAGCCCATTGCCTGGTCTTTCTCCCACACAATCACCAGGTGGGTTTGCACCGCCAACGTTTAGTTTAGCGGCCAGGTGCTTAACCACTGCTCCACAGGCTACTGCCAGCTTTTTCAATACAGGCAGTTTCCAGGCTAAAAACTGTCTGCAGAAAAATCCAGCTTTCTACTGCCCTGTGGAGCTACAGTCTTGAAAAACCAGTAGCAGCAGTTCTACCTTGTCTTGGGGGGGCCGCAATGAATCGGTGATTATGAGTTTAGTTCAGTTTGGTTGTCCTGTGTCTTTAAGAATGTGTAAGTTGGAACAGGTGCGCACGGTTCTTATTTAGCCTGACGTTACGTCAAGAAGCTGGGCGGCGTTTCCGTGCTTTGAAAACAGCAGGTGAGGCATGCAAAGGGTGTTGTAATGAAGAACGGGCTCTGAGTAGGGCTTGTTTGATTGCTTCAAAGTGAAGGCAAATTAATCTAGTATTAAAGGCCAATTGTGTATTATCATCAATACGTGTATAAGTTGTTCTTAGAACAGGAACTGCCTGTCTACTGTTTCGCCCCTGTGTAAAAAAATAAAATAAACCATTGTTACAGAGAAAACTAATCTACATGTAGAAACCGCTACTATTATTAATATGATAGCTTTTAAACCCATAAAAATAATAGCAGATAACACTTATGGAGTACTTGTTACATGCTAGACTATTTTGTGCAGTTTACATGTATTAACTTAATGGTTTTCCACCCAGACTGCCAATTAGAATTATCAAGGGAACTTAAAAAAAATGTTCCACCTGCAAACACTCCCGGACTGACCAGAGGGAACATCAGTGCTTCCCATGTGCAGCCGGACTGGAAATGAATGTATCAGGACACTCCCGACTACAAATTTAGAAAGGGCTATCATGATCTTGGTTTCACAGTGGGGAAAGGGAGAGGCATAGTTCACAAGCAGCCAGTGTTGGAAGGTGAACCCAGCCAAGCAGTCTGGCTCCAAGATTTGAAGTCTTTACCCCTAAGCTAGAGGCAAGGGTTGGTCCCGTGTTAGAATTCCGTATATCTCCCTGCAGGAGGCCTGGTGGCTCTGTGGTTAAGTGCTTTCTCAAAGAGTCGCCCGGTAGATCCAAGAAAGAAAAGCCCTGGTAATCAGCTCAGGTAAAGATCACCTGCGAAATTCTGTCAGGCAGTTCTACCCTGTCCTATAAGGTCACTGTGAATTGGGATGGACTCAATGACACACAATGATAGCAGGTGGTAGGCCTGAGTGCAATTGCTGACCACTGCGCCTTCAGCACAGCCCCTGCTCCTCTGTCCGTGGAGGCTCGCAGGGCTCTGTGGTGCTCAGCAGTTTTCGGTGGAACATTCAGGCTAAGGCAAACTAGGAAGAAAGGCCTGGCAACTGACTTCCAAAAGTCAGCGAATAAAAGCTCTGTGCATCATCACCGTTCAATCTCATGGTGTGCTCAGGGAAACAGACCCCAGAGGGAAACCCTGAGTTGTCACTCCCTAGGAATGAACCCTCAACCACTCAGTTATAGGACTCCCCAAAGACACCGCACCGTTGTACTTTGGAAGCACACTTCCATTCACCTGAGAGGCATAAAAGCGGCAGCTCTGTCATTTCTTTGCAGGTAGATCGTTTCTTGTTTTCTCTTCTGGCTTGATCCTGGCTGAGAAAACAAGCAGGATCCTAATCACAGAATGACTTGGTGTGCACATGACTGGGAAGCTGACCAAGCCTGTGCTGGTGCTGAAATCAGTCACTGATGTTTACTGTTCAAAGTTATCTTCCCCCATTTGGCTAACTCGGTGCCCCAGAGTTCCTCCCACAGCCCGTTCTCTGACTCGTGGCCTTCACGTCCTTCTCAAATAAACACTGCCAGGACCGACAGCAAACGGGACCTTTCCTTTTCTCAGCTGATAGTCCTCCTCCGAGGCCAGTAGGCTCGAAAGTTCCAAAGCAGTTGCTCAAACAGGAGAGAAGCGAACATGTTCTGCGTGTTTCACAAAGGAGAAACTGAAAGAAAGCCTAATGCTGCGTCCTCTCCCCCAGCTTCTCCTCTGGGCAGTCACAGCAGTAACAAAGCGTCAATTTACCTGGATCTTGTCAGACCACAGAACATTCCTCCTGCTGGGCCAGGACCTCTCTCAATGCCAAGGACAAGAAATACAGCACAAACAACTTAAGCTGGGGGAGGGAGGAATAGACCAGGGAGGTCATTTTTTTTAAGAGGAGAAAAAAAAAATATTCTCAATGCCAGGCGGTGACAGAGATTTATCAGCTAACTTGAGACATGAAGTGTCAAGTGGGGGGACTTAAACTAGTGACTTACCAAAAAAATGAGAGAGCAAAGAGACAGAGTCTCGAAGTGGCACCCAGGCAGCCCACACTCCATGGGGTCTGTGCCATGTTACCGCACTGTTCAAAGAAGACATCTCCTGCTGGGGCTTGATCAGAAGCTTAGAGAAGACATGGAGCCCAAGAGGCTATGTACTGAGCTCAGCTGCTAACCAAAAGGCTAGTAGTTTGAACCCACCCTGTGGCACTTTGAAAGAAAGCCCAGGTGATCCACGTCTGCGAAGATCACAGTCTTCCCACCATCCGCAGCAGTTGCCTCACACCCAGAATTGCTGCAAGGCACGCTTCTACTCGCCAGGACCTAACCGCCACCGCACAACCTGCTGATGGCTATGCTGGGCGGGCTGTTTCACCCATATGGGAGCCTCACCACATTCTGGAAAGGCCCGTGTTATTCTTATCATTAGGTTATTTTGTATTATATATGATAGCATGTCACATCACTTCCAGTGGTATTCCCATGCAACTCGACTCTTACATGGTGGTGTGGATGTGAACTAGATCCGTCAGCTCCTAAAACGTGTGTTTCTTCCATTCTGTGTCACGCTATGACAAGAAACACACCAAGGAATGTCAGCAGTTTATGTCCCCAAGTGAATGGCCAGGCCTGCCCTTGCATGAGATTGGCGATGCATGCCTGGGGGTAGTAATAAAGCGCACTAGTGGAGAGGGAGCAGAGAACAGGGGTTAGAGGCAGGTCTCGGGAAATGGATTAAGGCAGAAATGTTCTTTGTCATCATGAAAATTCTTGTTTCTCCTCGACTTAAGACTGCATTTAACAGAGAGGGGACGCGTTGCTTGTGTGCCCACTGCTGTTCCTTAAACAGCGGTCAATGTCACACTGCACCTGTTACTAACACAGAAGCGCTGAGTCAGAGATGGAGAAACAGCAGGGGAGACCGGAAAGGAGTTAACTTTGAACTAGGTTCATCTTCACAGCTATGGACTCATGTTTGTTCACAATTCCTTTCATAGTTTCTACCGACATTAACACCTTTTAGAGTCACCAGAAAGAAGACCTCTCCCACCCCCACCCCCACCCCCACATTTATGGTTTAAATGGAGACAGTCACGAAATCAATCAATCAAACACATTTCAGCACTTTCCAATCATGGACTAAGGAAACCAGCTAAGGGTTTAGTGGCCACTCCCAGCAGCAGAAAGGCTGCTGCCTGGGTCTGAGGACAAGCAGGCCAATCTGAGCCATCCGGGACAGAAAAGAACCGTTTTTTTTTGAGAGAGAGCCGTACATTTTTATAGGTACAGTACATTTTATAGAGATGAGTTCTCGCAGCTGTTAAAATAAACAACCAATAGGAAACAAACTGAAGCAAATGTACACATTCAGAAACAAGTCAGGGAAGACAACCACAACAAAAGACAAGGCGTAGGTAGGTGAGAGCGGTGCCAGGAGGCTGTGCACTGAGCTACATTTCCGTACTTACCCACACAAGGAGTCTCTCCATTTCCTGCAGGAGGGCTGTGAGGACAGTTCTCCAGGTGCCGAGCTGAGAGGCTGACGGATGCAAATGGAGCAATTACTGAGAGGAGGAGACTAAGTGCGAGCAGTGGCATCTTGCTGGGAATGAACTTTCAATAGCAAGTGAGCTGATGCTGCCAGAGAAGAGCCTGGGCAAGGTGAGCGGGCCTGACCCCCAGCTTGACTCCCAAGGCGGCTCTTGGGCCCTGGGGCATCTTTTGACTCGTCTGTTAAGTTGCCTTCTCCTGCAACTGAAGACAGCTTCCAAATGCAGCCCGGAAGGCAAGCACCTGAAAGATTTCTTGATCTAAGGCAGTAAGAAATACCGGGCACCCTGGCGACCAGAGGAGCAGTTTCCCAGGCGAGCTCTGGAGGCCTGTGGCAGGCAGAGAAGCGAGGCAAAGGCCAGGGCGGAAAAGGAAAGGACAGAATCAATGGAAAGTTCCCCTCCAGATCCTGGAAAGAAATACGGAGAGACAGTGTCTCCTTTGAAAAGTAGAAGGGCTCTCCTGTCCCTTTTAAAGCTGTCTTGGCTCCACCTCCTCGTTCAGTGACACTCCAGTGAGCCTCTGTTTGCAAATGCCAATGTGGGCAACTCCACACCACAGGAAAGCAGAGCCGGCTGCCAAAGAGGAGATAACTCAGGCTCCCCATAAATATGCCATGCAGGACCATGGAAAGGGCAATGGGGGTGTGGGGGGAGGGGGGCGTAGCAAGCATATGGTGTCGTGAAGCCACCCGTGGAATACCAGCACTAGTTCCATGTTTTGAAGGACGGCGACTAAATTAAACCATGCAGTCTATAAATCAGTGGTGAACACCGCCCCTGGTCACGCAGATGGATGCTAGCTCATCTTTCACATGAGCAATACTAATAGCTCTTGCCCAGCCCATTATTTGACGGAGATGTCAACACCCCACCCCCCACATTCCTGGAGACCTAATCTCTCTTCTCACTCCTGGATATTTTATAGCGGAATGTAGAAGATTATTCTTTCCGAATCAAAGGGAAATCCCTGATGCCAAATAAAGAGATAGAGCATGATGGACAGACACCTTTTCTTTCAGCATGTTCATCATAAAAGCATCATGAGGGGCCAGGCGTGTGGAGCAACAAGTGGATTGTTATGATAGAGTAGTGTTGGAAAAAGTTAAGCTAACCCAGCAAACGCCCTGAAGCATTGAAAACCCAGCACAGCCGAATGCTAGTTCTGTAGGGACCGAAGCCACAGGTGTCCACTATGGACTGAGCAGACCTCATCGCACGGTCTAGCTCGGGCAACAGCAGTTCTTTTTTCAGGGACATAGAAACCCAGGGCCCAGATAGGTCTAGCTCAGGCAAACCATTTCAACCAGTATTGGCTGAAGGGTGGAAAGTTTCTGCTCATTTCCTCCGTCCTGCGAAACAGCCTTCCATTCACACTGCCCAGAGGTAGAGTTGCAAGCACAAGTCTAACTGTAGATAGAGCAATAGTCACAAAAAATAACAGCCATACAAGCGAATGCTCCTTATGGAGGATCATGGGAATCTCCTCTAAACCTCCCTCCAATATGTAATTATGCACCAATGATTCTGCAAAGACTATGTCACTCTTTTGAAGCAGCAATATTGGGATTTTTCCAATATTGACCAGCGGCTGCCAGGCAGCTCTGTCTTCCCTCTTACAGGAGGGAGGAACCCTGGGCAGGGGGAGCAGAGTTGTCATGCATAAAGGTTGGATGGAACAGTCCCTTGCTTTGCAGACTCATTCAGATTTAAGAACGAGTGTCCTCCACACCCCCTGCCCTGATTATTCAACATACTAGCCTTGTCAACAACTTCTCCTTCAGCAAAACTCATGGCCGGTACAATGGCGGAGAGCCATAGAAGGGGCTTCCAAGAGAGTCAAGCATCCAGCTATGTAAATGGGAAGGAGTAAAAGAAAGTAAACACAAGCATGAAGTGATCCACCACTGTATTCTCTGAGGAGCTCTGGTGACACTCTAGGACATTCACTAGGCTGTTAATCTCATGGTTGATGGTTCAAACCCATCGGCCACTCCATGTGAGAAATAGGATGGTGTCTGCTCCCTTAAAGATTTATAGTTTTGGAAATCCTAAGGAGGATCACTATGAGTCTACTCAGCGGAAGAGGATATATTCTATAAGAGGGATCTTGAAAGTTCATGAAAAAAAGTATATTATCTTTCAATTCCATTTTTCCCCACTAGCTTTTTGAAGCCTTTGTATTTGGGTTTGGGGGTCTTTCCTGTTATTTTTGGTTTTATAAAGATTTGCTTTCCGAATTACTTTTGACCTGGGCCACTGTGCTGTGGGAAAGTGTTGAACTGATAGCTGCAAGCCCACCAGCCTCCAAAGGAGAGAAAGGGGAGGCTCCCATAAAGATATCAGTGTCTGGAATCCTAAGATCTTAGCAATTCTGCTCTGTCCTGTAGGATCACTATGAGTTGGGATTGAATCGATGGCAGTGGATTTGGTTTGATTGATTTAATGTTATCATTGGCGTCCCCTTAGAAGTACGTACAATGGTTAACACCTGTTAACCACAAAGTTGGGGGTTCAATTCCACCTGGAGTGCCTCAGAAGAAAGAGCTGGCCATCTCTTTCCAAACCAATCAGTCATAGAAAACCCTACGTAACACAGTTCTACTTTGACACACATGGGGTCACCAAAGGTCAGAAACAAGTTGACAGCAACTCTTTTAATTTTTTTTAAGATTATCATTCCCGTTGAACATAAACCTCTGAAGATTGGGATGGCAGGTGTAGCACTTAATGGATGAGGAGTCCCAGGGAAGCCATAGGCAATAGAGAGTTGCCCAGATACAACATCAAAGGACAGTGCTAATCAAGGGAAAAGGACTTCCAGGGATAATTTAGTAAGTCCATAGTATTACTTCTAAGTAAAATGGAATCTTTTCCATTGTTACGAATTAACATGTGTAACACACACACACACACACACACACACACACACGCCACCACCAAATATGTTTCTGGGTGTTTCTTGTTGATGTATTAATGAGGCCAATGTGTGATGTCTTAAACCTCACCACTTTTGAGATCTAAAGAGTGTATTAGACCCAGAAGCAAAGAAGCACAGATGGGGGAAGACGGCTATCCAGCCACCTGGAAATGGCCATGGTAGAGAAGCTGAAGAGACAAGGGGCTTCCTTCAGAGCTGACAGACAGAGAATGTCTCCCCCTGGAGCCAGTGGCCTGAATCTGGTCCTTATTTGTACTCATTACAGCCTTGTGTCTGTGATATCTCTGTTACAGTAGCACTAGAAACAAAGACACCTGGGCAGATTAATGTCTTTCTTATTTTACGTTTGATCCAAAGCTCATTGTAGTTTTATGAGTTTGAACTGACAGATGTGTTTCGCTCTTTGAGATGAAGTCAAAATTAGCCAATTCATCAGTTAATTAAGCAGCTATATGTGATCGCCATAGCTGGGTAGTGCAAAATATGGGGCTATAATGAATTAGAGCCAACTCATGGCAGCTGGTTTTATGTGATAGGATGCTGTATGGGATACAAAGAAAGAGAAATCATGTCACTTCAAGAGCTTATGGAGATTGGTCATAGCCCCCAAAAGAGCGTATGTGCTAATGAATGGCCACTCACCAAGTATTCTGGGGCATCTGGAGATAAGAAAGAACAGCAGTGGACTTTGCGAGCTCATTAGGAAGCCTCAGGTGGACATGGAAAAGAAAAGAGCCATGCTGAGAGTAGGATGTGGAGCATGTAGGATGTAGACCAAGAAAATAGCCGCTATGTTATTAGAATCCTGCACGGGGATTGGGGTGGGGGAGCGGGAAACGACACCATTTGGTGTGGAGGAAACCTGCTGTCAGATCAGGACAATCTTAATGTGGCATAATGTCTGTCTTCCCTGCCTGCACTTCCTTGATTCTGGGTCTAATCTGTCCTATTTATGTCTTAAGATTGGTAAGATTTAAGACATACCTACACTGATATAGTTTCATTGATTGGACACACACACACATACACACAACCCTCTTATACCCAAATGAGATTGCATCGACAGGTGTAGGAATTTGTACTTCAACACAATGATGCAGAGTCTGAAGTCAGTTCTCTCTCCCCTGTTGGTATCTCCGATTGGAATAAGGAGGTTGGGGCATCATGACAGTTTGTGAGGTCTCCCATACAAATGGATATGATTATGGGAACCAGGAATGGCAGGATAGTGCATTTGGGTAGGAATTACTATTAGCATTTAACAATCATTTGCTGAAGTACGCAAACAGGTTCTTTCGTAGGCTACCTCTACCAACAAATATCAAGTATAGCAGAAAAGCTCCTATAAGAATTGAACATAGGAGTGCCTCCTATAAGAGACACTCATCTGTGTAAGAGAACTTTATATCAAGAAGTAATCATGCATCAATAAAACACCCCAGCCCAGTCCAGATCAAGTCCATAAATTCGATATAAGCCCATAAGTCTGATACTACCCGTGAATTCCTCTTCAGGCTCACACAGCACATGCAATGATGCCGGATGCAGAAAGATCACTGGCTGGGGCGTGGAAAGTTCTGTAGATCCAATGGCAGTGGACACAGCTCTAGGCTTCTGGCCGCCATCAGAGTGCCTCCATGTGGCTTGTCAACAGGAAGGTGAAAGAGACTGAGAGTGCCTCTCCTCCAGGGAGGAAGAGAGGAAAACTCCCAGAATCCTCATGAGAAGGCCATGCCCACAAGGAGGCATCAATGAGGCTGTGACCTGATTGACAGGCTAGACTCCACCCCTATGACCTGTTTATCACGTTGACATGAAATTATGTCATTACCACACCAAACATGCTATCCATCTCCAAAGACTGGTCCCTCCTGATAACATGTCCAAATACATGAGAGAGTCTTCTCATGCTTCGTTCTAAGAAGCATTCTGGCATTTGCTCCAAGACAGATCTGCTTGTTCTTCTGATAGTCTATGTTATTTTAAATATTCTTTGCCAAAACCATAGTTCAAATCCATCTATTCTTCTCCCCTTTTCCTTATTCATTGTCCAGTTTTCATATGCCTGTTAGATGCCTGAAAATAACTTGGCTTGGGCCAGGTGCACCTTAGTCCTCAAAATGACATAGTTACTCTTCAACGCTTTACAAAAAAGGTCTTTTGTATCAGATTTTCACAATGCAATATGTCATTTGATTTCTTGACAGCTGATTCCATGAGAATTGATTGTGGATCCAACTAAAATGAAATCCTTGACAACTTCAATCTTGTGTCTGTTTAGCATGATATTATCTATGGGTACAATTGTGAGGCTTTTGTCCTCTCTAAATTAAGTTGCAATCCATACTGAAGGCTGTAGTCTCTGATCTTCATCAGCAAGTGCTTCAAACCCTCCTCAATTTCACTATGCATCTGTATCATCTGTGTATCACAGGTTATTAATAAAGCCTTCCTCAATCCTGGATCCATCTTCTTTTCAAAGTGTTTGCTCCTCATACAAATAATTAGTATAAATAAGTCTGGTGAGAGGATACACCCTGACACACACCTTCCCTGATTTTAAACCATTCAATACCTGTTTATTCCATTCAGACAACTGCCTCTTGGTCTATATACAGGTTCTACAAGAGTACAGGTAAGTGTTGTGGAATTTCCAGTCTTTGCAATGTTATCCATAATTTGTTATCATCCACACAGTTGAATTCTTTTGCATGGTCAAGAAAATTCAAATAAACATCTTTCTGGTATTCTTTGCTTTCACGTAAGGGTTGTCTAATGTCAGCAGTGATATGCTGTACATGTTCTTCTGAGTCTGAATTGAATTATTCGCAGCTCCCTGACAATGTACTTATATAAAGGGAAATAAGTCAGGATGGGCATAGCAGGTAGGTATGAAGAAAAAACTACAATTTAACAAGACATAACTATTGTTGCTAGTAGACATCTGCTCGATGTTGACGTGTGTCCATCTCATATAGGCAGAACAAAACTGCTCCATAGGTTTTCAAGGCTTATGCACTTACTTCAGTGTTTCATTATGTTTTATTTTAGTGAGTCCAAATATGTCCACACAATATCAAAGACCAAGTGGTGTGGTAAAACGTCTATCTGTTTTGTTTTGTTTCTTCCTAAGAGCAGTCACCTTTGTTTACTATCAGTCTGGACCAACACCAGCCCGGTGAAAAGAAGACATTCACGGAATTTGACAGAAAGTCATTTGAGGTTGGAGAACGTACGGACCTTTTTAAAGCCTCACAGCTATCAAATGATGGGAATGAAATACAAAGCCCAGCCTGTCTGACTCCAGAGCGTGTGGTTAAATCACTATGTTCATTAATAATGATCAAATGACAGCTGCTGATTTTACTTATGTACAACCACACACCTCGTGGGATCTGTGGTCTTGGTTTAATGATTTAGGATCATGACTTCACGGGCATCTCAGTCAACAGACTCAATGTTATTTCTCAATCACTCCCTGCCATCAAGGCGGTGCTGACTCATAAGGTAGGGTAGAACTTTCCCTGTGAGTTCCCTTACAGGAATAGAAAGCCCCCTTTTTCTCCCATGGATGGGCAGGTGGTTCTGAACTGCGGACCTTATGGTTAGCAGCCAACACATAACCACTGTGCCACCAGGGCTCCTTATTGTTTCTCAATGGGTCTCTTCAATTCCTAGTTTGTTGCAAGTGCCTGGAATTTTTTAAGCTAGCAAGCACTCGTTCAATGCAAAATTGTCCTCTATTCTCCTAGAGCAGCAGAGGAGACTGTCGGGAAAGGAGAGGAGAAATGGAATGCGTATTTGGTTGCCTCCGTGAACAACTGCCTCCTCTGCGGTGATCCTAGAAGAATTAGATGATGACTGGATACCATTACTGAGCATTTTGATCAAAGTATCTATAGAAAAGCCCTGATCACATGCAGAACAGAATGTCAGATTCTACTAAAATGAATTCAGATTTTCTGGAGTCATGAAGGCTGGAGAGCAAATGTTTGGAGAATGATGAGGACAACGAATGTACAAATGTGCTTTACACAATTTATGTATGTATGGATTGTGACAAGAGTTGTATGAGCCCCCAATAAAATGATTTTTTTAAATCCTAAAAATACTGCCCTGAGATGATCTTTCCATTTTAAACCTTAACCCCAAACTATCCTTGTAACAGATTGAGTGTCAACTTGGCAGGGCAGGATTCTCAGTGGTTTTGTAGTTAAGACATAGTAACTCCCCATGATCTGATCGAACACCATGTAATAAGCTCCAAATAGGATCTGCTATATGCAGCCCACTGGTTATAAAAAGGTTAGGGTAGAATTCAACACCTCGCATAGGTCATAGCTCTGATGTAATTTAGAAGAAGCTTCCTGAGTGGTGTGACCTGCTTCCAAACGAAGTTGGTGCTGTAGAAATTTTTTTTTGCTTTATGCTGGGTCAGAATCTTGCATCTGGCTCATCAACCTCCTGTTCCTTGAACTTGAGTCAATGGGTTACCATACTGCCTGCCTATCCTGGGAGTCATCAGTGGCCTGCCAACCTAGGATTCATTCACCTCTGCAGCCTTTAGCCTGATCTGCTGAGCTTGGGTTCATCTGCCTCTATTGTCACCAGCCTGTGATCTTCCTGCTAGTCTTGGGATCATCAGCCCCTACAGCTCTGACAGTCAAGAGATGTCTCCAGCTTAACAACTGACCCCCAGACTTGGAATCTGCATGGGCATGGAGTTGCTTCCTTCTACAACTATGTGAGCCTTATTTTTTTATATAAAATTATCTACACATATATACATATAACCATCACTGATTTTGCCTCTCTATCGAACTCAAATCAAGACAACCCCCAAAGTCATCTTTTAATCAAACAATAATTTAGCTTAATTGGTAAAACAAGTCTGTTTTAAATATGGTGTTCTTTTATAGAATTATCTATGTGAGATGAAATTACCACAAGCAACTCAAAAGGTTAGATGAGGCTCTTAGGGGGCAGTAAGTCTATGTTCATGGTCAAACAGTAATTTTGAAAAAGATAGAGAGGTTGGTTGCACAATAGAAATATAAGCAATGACACTGAAGTGCGCATGTAAAAGTGTTGAAATGGTATATCTTTTGCTCTGTGTATTATCACCCAAAAATTAAATTTTAAAAATGTTTTCATTTTCCTTCTTAGAGTAAAATCAATAAATAATGATCAAATGATCATGCCTGCTGCTGAGACCAGAACACCAACCAGAAAATGTGGGTTATCCCATTCATCCAGCTGCTCATCTGTTCTCTGCCAACTTCTTCGGCATCTCCTCTCCAGTTCAAATGGCAGCCTATGAGATATCTCCAGCTGCTGGTGAATGGCATCGTTTGTGTCATTTGAGAATGCAGTAGTCTTCTTCAGTGATCCATAAAGATGTGCCTTCTATAAAAAGAAAGAGAATGAGCCACTAAATTAAATAAATGGATATCCTGATAGTCAAGGAAGTTTGGATTGATATGTGAAATAGATATCAAATGGGAGTATAAGAAAATAGCCCCAAGAATAAATATGAGTGGCATGTCTTGGTCATGGAGTAACCAATAAATGATGTTATTCTAAAGTCTACACAAAGGCATTAAGTATATTGCGGAAAGAACGGAGGAAGGGATTTAGTCACTTTGGCTGTGACTAAGTACTTCCTGGTGCAACTGAAAAGGTCTTAGGCCTCCTATCCTGTGATAGCTTACCTGACTTAAATCTATGTCAGGAGAAGGCTCTATTCTCTCATTGAGTTTCTCTAGGTTTGTTCACATGCTCCCCCTAGCCCTTTCATAAAATGTTATCTGAAAAAACAAAAATAATGATTATGCAACTCTAGTATTATACAGATGATTTCTCCTATATCTAGAACTCTAAAAGCTATGTATCATAACCTGACCACCTTATTTATTGAAAGGAAAGGTCTATTGTTTCCAGGGAATTTGGGAATTATTCTCAAAAGCAGTAGGTGAGTGGTGAAAAAAGAGGGTCCGAATGTCTATAAGTAGTCTCTGGGGTGTAAAGACGATCCTTCTTGTGTCTTTAAGAGTTTATAGGTCAGTCAGAACACGTGCATCTGGAATATGTTTGGCTTTGTTTTAGGACAAGAAAGACTCAACAAGTTTTCAATGATTTAAAAACTGCATGTTCAGCAAATAAAGGTGCTTGTGATGAAGAATTTGTTGGTTCAATTGTTTCAAAGTGGGGGCAAATTTACATAACTTTAAAGGGCCAGTAGAGTGGTCAGTAAGTCAGACCTTTGTAATTTAGGGACTGGCTGTACCTGTTGGGCTCCCATCTGCAAAAGTCAGCAGTTTGAAATCACCAGTAGCACTGAGGCAAAAAGATGCGACTTTCTACTCCTGTAAAGAGTTACAGTCTCAGAAACTCACCAGGACAGTTCTACCCTGTCCTATAGAGTTACTGAGTCAACATTGACTCAATGGCAGTGGGTTTGGATATTTACAAGAGTAAATGACTCCCACAGCTCCTTGCTGCACCTTGCTGTGGCAGGTAGAAAAACTGGAATTGTCATACCTAAGACTTAGATATAGGCTTATCCCTAGTATAAGTTCCAGAAGAGGATATCGAGTTTACAGTTATGAATCAAAATGCACAGAACTAAGGTTAATGATGGCCTGACCCACTCACAACATGGCCAATATGTTAGGATTCCTACATGATATTCTTATTCTAAATGTTGAGAAAAGATATGTTTTGGATATGGACAGTAGTTAAGTAGTTAGCTTAATATAGCATACACGTTGCTCTTGTATTAAAATAAATCTGACCTTTAAAAGCTAAATGAGCACACATTTCCCCATGCCTGTTCCTGATACCAAAACACCAACAGGAACCCTTTTAGCAAGCAATTTAGCAACACATTTCGGGACTATAAAAATATTCTCAGGCATCTCACTCATGGCAATTCCTCTCTCAAGGAATAATCATTCGACTAAAAAAAGAAGTTATAATCATACAAAAATATGATGCAGTGTTAT
>NW_022111369.1:6160311-6179778 GCF_000313985.2 Echinops telfairi
TTTTGAGAAACGATGTACAAATGTGCTTTACACAATTGATGTGTGTATGGATTGGGATAACAGTTGTATGAGCCCCTAATAAAATGTTAAAAATATATATATATAAAATCATAGCTACTCTATGACTAATAATTATTTTGTACACATTGATAAGAAACACAGAACATTTAAATTAGGCAATGAGACTGGGTTTCTCTAATATTGTGATTTAAGATTTTACTGTTGTTAGACAGGGTTCTCTAGAGAAACAGGACCAGGACACTTATGATTTTATATAGATAGATAGATAGATAGATAGATAGATAGATAGATAGATAGATAGATAGATAGATACAAACATAAGAAATAAACAGCTACTTAGTCTATAGAGCAGTACAAACGGCTCAGTGCAACTCACTTCCATGAGATAGCTAATACACTGGCAGTCCTTCAAATATCCAAGACCTCCGGGTGCAAGTCAAAGAAGCAGACAGCTGAGTCCTCTGTAGAGCAATTAAGGCAATCCAGCCATGGGCAGCAAACATCATGGCAGGTTACCAACAGTCAGCCAGATGACAGGGTCTGACAGTCCCCAGCTCAAGCAATGTATACACCAGTAGTATGACAAAGCAAGTCTTGAAGGAATCTCAAACTACAGCAACACAGTCCACAGGTTGGATGTCCCACAGGCAGTGTAGCTCGCAAATTGAGATAGAGAACCAGTTAAGGCAGCCGCACACTGGTCCAATCATCAAAGAGCAAAAGACAAAAAAGGTAAGGCTCACCAAGCCATGTTTCTCTCTGTCCTTCAATTAATTCCACATGTGTTCATTGGCCAGGTTGGCACAATAAACCTACCTATCACAATTGTTTAAACTTATAAAATTTAAAACATTCATATATGAATGGATTTGGGGCTCGGACTTAATTCTAGTCCTAATCTAAGAACAATTAGCTCTTATGACATAGCCCTACTGGATACTTGCCCTCATGGAAAGATCACTGAAGATACGGGTGGTATGGCAAAGTGTGGTGAAGAAACCAGATAGTTCCCAGCTATCAGAAAGAATAGTGTCTAGTGTCTTAAAGCTTGTCTTAAAACAAGCATTAAGTAAATCCACAAGGAGAAGCACACCAGACTGTGTGATTCAAGGATAGCAATAATACCCATTTATAAACTATCAAGGGCTCATGTGGGAGGGGGAAGCGGGGAGGGAGGGGAAAAATGAAGACCTAATGTCGGGGGTTTAAATGGAGAGAAAATGTTTTGAGAAACGATGTACAAATGCGCTTTACACAATTGATGTGTGTATGGATTGGGATAACAGTTGTATGAGCCCCTAATAAAATGCTAAAAATAAATAAATAAATAAAATCCGAATCTTAATGAGGGAATGATATCAGAGCCTAAATTCTGAACACCAGTTTACAGAAGGCTATGGATGACAATGGAAGCCCAATATCAATTTGCAACATCCCCACATGGATTAAGCCACTCTATTTTTTTAATCGTTTTATTGGGGGCTCTTACAGCTCGTATCAAATCCATCCATCCATCCATTGTGTCAAGCACTATTGTACATATGTTGCCATCATCATTTTCAAAATATTTTCTTTCTACTTGAGCCCTTGGTATTATCTCCTCATTTTTTCCTTCCCTCCCCCACCTTTCCTCTCTCATGAACACTTGATAAATTATAAATGATTATTATTTTCATATCTTACATCATCTGCTGTCTCCCTTAACCCACTTTTCTGTTGTTCTTCCCCCTGGGAGTGGGGGTTAATATGTTGATCATAGTGATTGGTTCCCCCTTTCTCCCCCACCTTCCCTGTATCCTCCTGGTATCTCTACTTTCATTATTGGTCCTGAGGGGTTTATCTGTTTTGGACTCCCTGTGATGTGAGCTCTGATCTGTACCAGTGTACATGCTCTGGTCTAGCTGGATTTTTAAGGTAGAATTGGGGTCATGATAGTGGAGGGGAGGAAGCATTAAAAAACTAGAGGAAAGTTGTTTCGCCATTGCTATCCTGCACCCTGACCGTCTCATCTCCTCCTTGTGACCCTTCTGTGATGGAATGTCCAATTGTCTACAGATGGGCTTTGCGTCTCCACTCCACATACCCCCTCATTCACAATGATATGCTTTTTAGTTCTGAGTCTTTTATGCCTGATCCCTTCAACACCTCGTGATCACCCAGGCTGTGTGCCTCTTCCATGTGGGCTTCGTTGCTTCTCAGCTAGATGGCTGCTTGTTTATCTTCAAGTATTTAAGACTCCAAGTGCTATATCTTTTGATAGCCAGGCACCATCAGCTTTCTTCACCACATTTGCTTATGCACCCATTTGTCTTCTGCAATCCTGTTGGGAAGGTGAATATCACAGAATGCTGGGTTATTAACAAAGTGTTCTTGCATTGAGGGAGTACTGAGGCCCAATGGCCATATGCTGCCTTAATAATTAACATATAAATATATGTCCTTAGATCTATTTCTCTATTGTTATATATTTACATACGTACATGCCTGTATTTAGATCTCTATCAATGTCCTTTGTCTCCTAGCTCTTTCCTCTATTTCCTTTTACAATTAAGCCTCTCTTGAATTTTCTGCTTTCATTTCCATGGATGTTTTCTCTGTTTTGCTTTGTTATAGTTGTTGGGTGTTTTGGTTTGTGTGTTTGCTTACTTCCTGTTTTGTTTTTTATGATTTTCTATACATGAATTCCAGGATTAGCAAATCTATAGAGACAATAACTGATTTAATAATTACCTAGTGATATGACAGGGAAGCTTAGGGGGGAAAGGGGGAGCTAATATCCCTGCCCTCAACTCTGTCCCCTCTGATGGCTCTGTCTGTCCCTTTACTCTCTTTTCACAATCCCAATGTTTAATCCCATTGTTGCAGCCACTGTGTCAATCCATCTCCTTGACAATTTCCTCTTTTATCTGACCTGCTTTACCAAACCCAGTGTTCTTCTCCAGGGACTGAAACTGAGGTAGGTGTGGGCAGTGTTTCATAAGATCTCAGAGCATTGGGTTCAGCTCAGCAAACACAACTAACAATAATCAATAAACTAAAAAAAAAAACAATAAAGAAATTGTATACCGAAGGCATATTCTTATCTTTCTTTCTTCCTTTCTTGCTTGCTCTTTATAGATGGAACAGTGTTTAGAGACTACTGACCTAAAACACTCCAACCAATCCTGCAGAACAAGGAATTGTTTCAAGTGGGTCTTCCTAAGGGCAAATTTGTAAATCATAAGTCAAGGTTTGTAATTTACTTGAACTATATTACTAGTCCATTTAGGGTTTTTTGGTGGGACATAGTTAGTTATTATGCACAAGCAAATTATTCTCATTTTCCAACATGTAAATTAAATGTAAAAAATTTAGACAGCCCCACACGAGCCTACAAAGTCCAATCAAATGAAATATTTCCCACTCCTGGGCCACTGTCACAATCATTTTGTTTCAGCCCACTGTTATAGCCAATGAACCATTCCATCTCCTTGAAGGTCTTCCTCTATTACAACGGATGGTGTCCTTTCCCAGGGACTAGTCTCTCCTGACAATAAATCCAGTGTGAGATGAAGTTCCTACATCTCTAATTTTAAAGAGCACTCTGGCTGTACTTCTGCCAAGACAGGTTTGTTTGTTTCTCTCACAGTCCATGGTACTTTCGATATTCTCCATCAGCACCATAATTTAAATGCATCAATTTTTCTTCAGTCTTCCTAATTCATTGTCCAATTTTCACATGTATATAAGGCAGTTGAAAGCACAATGGCTTGATTTTGCCTCACCTTAGTCTTCAGAATGCACTCTGTTCTCCAACACTTTAAATAGGCCATGAACAGTAGATTTGCACAATGCAATTCATAGTTTCATTTCTTGATGGCTGCTTCTGTAGACATTGATTGTGGACTGAAGGGAAATGAAAACTTTATTGTGGTTGAGGATTTTGGTCTTCCTTACACTGAGTTGTAATCCATGCTGAGCACGACAATCCTTGATCTTCCTCAACAAGTACTTGAAGTCCTTCTCATTTCAGCAAGCAAGCTTGTGTCATATGCATAGCTCAAGTTGTTAATAAGCTTTCCTCCAACCCACATTCTTTTTCATATATAACCTGCTTCTCTGATGATTTGCAGAAGTCTGTAATTTGATGCCTGACATATAGATTTTAAATTCACCAACACCCTCAGCCCTGTGTGTCAGCAAAAGCCTGCCACTTGACCTGCAGATATGGGGTTGATCAGCTCCTGAAACCATTTGAGCCAGCAGAGGTCTCTAATTTGCTATCCGACACACAGATTTGGGGTTTATCACCCCCACATTTGCCATTTCCTTGAAATTATTCTCTCCCCCTCTCGCTCCCTGATGGCTATTTTTTATATATCTATTTTTTATATATCTAGAGCCACCTCACTAGTTTTGCTCCTCTAGTCATCTACCCTCATCAATGAAGAAGGAAGAATACTCATGCTTCCTATGGGTGTTCATCTTAATCTTACCATAAGAAGAATTAACTTTAATTCTTGAAAACTCAAGTTTCTCTCACTGCCTTCACTTCCAACTACGTATCCTTTCCTTACCAGGAAAACTGTCCTCTGAGACTTCCCAACTGAGCCTATGGCCATTTGATATCCCCTTAACCTCAAAGAAGCTCCTTAGAGACAGACTATCCTTTATTCAAGGAGCCCAGTGAGCACTTGTGTGCTACCAAAAGGTCGGTGGTTCAAATCCTCTAGCTGCTCCATAGGTGAAAGAGTGGCGATCTGCTTCGATAAAGATTTACAGCCTTGGAAGTCTTCTGAGTTAGTTCGACTCTGCCCTGTGGGTCACTGGGGGTCGGAATCAACTCAGGAACAGAGGCCATCCTTCAGTCACTCAGTGAATATGTGTTAGTCTTGTTATATGCAAAGCACGGTTCTAGATTAAGAGATAAGGTGCAGCTTAAGAGCATCTACAGCATCCTATAAAGCAATGAACTAAATGTCATAATAAAAATTTATTCTAGAAAGTTGTATCAGGAAAGAGAAACTTAGTTAAAGCATGCTCATAATTAGCAACATTTGGTAACAGAATTAGTGTGATTGTATCTTTCTCAAAAAAAAAAAAAAAAAGAAAATGTTTTAAGTCGGTTAAAATAATACTCCTGAAAACGATTAAAAGTTTATTTAATAAGCAAAATTTTTCTTAACATAAAAACATTGGGTTTTAGGAGGTATATGTTGGTCCAACACAATAATGGGAAAAGGAGGGAGCGGGAGGGAGATAAGGGGGGGTTGGAAGTGAAATGATGGCGGAGGGAGCAGGGCACTAATCCACCCAGGGGAAGAGTACTGGCCTTGTCTCCGCAGAATCGGGAGTGGGCATGCAGACCTTACCATGATGCGCCAAACCATGAGGACAGCATGGTCACATGGAAGGATGCAATGAAAAGAGAGCACTACAGGGCTGGCCCCAACCAGAGCCAAACTGACCCCCTCCCTGGACGTGGGTGTGGCGGAGAGCAGACCTGAACCTACAGGTCGGGAGAGCGGCCAGCACGTCACACCCATATGGAGACAGGCCAGAAGGGAGGAAGCGAAAGAGAGCCAGACTGGACCCCACGCTGGCACACCAGGCTCAGAGGATGATGTCCCTGCGGGGAGCTAATGGGACACAGAGGGGATTGGGCAACAACAACAGCATGTGTCACGCTGTCCCCTTACTGGAGCAGACTGGGGCAGAGGACATTTCTGGGTTCACATGGTGGTGAGACGGTGTGGTCTGTGCCCCCACAGCAGAGTGAACCAAGAAGGGAGCACATCAGACCAGCAGCTGGAGCAAGGCAGAGCTACAAAGCCCCTGAGGAGCCCCCAGTGGGGTGCTCCAGGCCAGGAGGGACAGCTCCTGGACAGTCTTGAAGGCCAGAGTACAGACCTGGGATTTTTGAATATTTCTTTTCTCTCTCTCTCTCTCTCTCTCTCTCTTAAATTATTTTTCTTATTTACTATTTTCATTTTCTTAAATCAGTTTGGGCTACGTCATAGTCGGTGTACCTACCTATTTAGGATAGGCACAGTAGGCATACCCGAGGAGAGAGCAGTGGAAGCAAAGGCCCCCGGGAGACTTTGGAGGTGAGGGTGGTGGGAGAAGGGGGCAGTGAGCAGGCTGCACCATGGACAGGGGAACAATTGGGGTGTTGGAGTCAATAATTGGTATTGGCCCATGTCCATATATTTATACGGCAATACACTGAGCTAGGGGAAGGACTTTGGGCCTCTGCTCATACCCCCCCTCCCCTCAGTACAAGAACACTTTGTTCTAACCAAGCTGCAGTCTGAGATGTTCACCTTCCCGACACAATCACTGAAGACAAAATGGGTACATAAGCAAATCTGAAGAAGGCAAATGGTGCCCGGCTATTAAAAGCTTTAGCATCTGGGGTGTTAAAGGCTTGAAGTTACACAAGCCGCCATTCAGCAGTAAAACAACAAGTCCACATGGAAGAAGTTCACTGCTGGTGCGATCATGAGGAGTCATAGGGACCGGGTAATAGGCATCAGTAGACACATAACGAACAAAAACATATTGTTGAAAATGAGGGGGTCTGGAGCAGAGATCCAAAGCCCATCTATAGAGAGTGGAACAATATCCCCACAGAGGGGCAACAGGGAAGGGATGGGTCACCAGGGTGCAGTAAAGCATTGATGAAACACCATATTCCTCTGATTCCTTGAGGCTTCCTCGACCCTCACTACCATGACCCCAGTGTGGCTTCTCAATTCAGACTAGACCAGAACATGGACACAGGTACAAAAAGGGATGGAAGCAGGCGACACACAGAATCCAGGAACAGGAGTGGGAATAGTGATACCAGAAAGGTAGGGGAATGTGGGGGAGAAAGGGGGAACTGATGGCAATGACCGACACATAAGCATACACTGCTCTACAGGAAGTATGACAACAGAAAGAACAACAGAAAACATGGGGAAAGGGAGACAGCGGTCCATGTGAGAGATGAAAATAATAACAATGTACAATCTATCAGGGGGTTATGGGGATGGGAGGGATGAGGAAGGAGAGCCGATACCAAAGACTCAATAGAAAGTAAATGTCTAGAAAAGAATGAAGGCAACATATGTACATGCCTGATTCAATCGATGTATGGATTGTGATAAGAGTTGTAGGAGCCCCCCAATAAAATCATTTAAAAACCAAAAACTTTGGGCTGTAAATTGAAAGTGTTTGCAATCATGGCAAAAATACAGATTTGGACATCAGGCTATCTCATGGATTTGGGAACTATGCGAGATAAGTTAGCACTTATCTGAAGGAATTGAATTCATGTGTGTTATTCTTGCAGCACTACAAAAATCAATTTCTGATTCCTGAGCTCTAGAACTCTTTTACTCCAAGGGGTGGGGATAATCACAAACTTCCTGAATGAATTCAAGATCGCATAAGTAAGAAAGCTTGTGCTGGAAACAGAACCTAAGGACGATAAATCACCACCACCATTCCTCTTTATTTTGTTTTTAGCCCATAAAATATATTTCTGCCTGATGCCTGGATTATTTTTATTTAAAGTTAGATTATTTCAAAGGAAGCTACTCTTAAGGGTTTGCACCAGATTCCTATGTCATGTGACCTGCGTGCATCTGGTCAATATGATGGCAGGGCCTGGCATGGAGCAAGCCCTTAGGAAATCTCTGTCAAATGGCTGGCAGGTTACAAGGAAGAAAGAGTGGAGGAAAACATCTCGCAGTAGGGCCTTGCAGTATCAGCTGCATCAAACTGAAGAACCATGAGTGCCAACGATGACTTTGACCTTGGACCAATCACTTACCCTCCTAAATGTGGGTGTCTGAATTAAGAGGGTTAGGCTAGATCTCTACCTGCTCATATGGCTCTCAGGTATCCTGTGTGTAATTGGCCACAGAAGGAGTTACCGATTGCAGTTCGTTGTTGGTCTAAGGAAAGGGAGACATCATGGCACTTTGTAATAAAAAAGAACAATGAAGAGACAACTCCAGCACTCTCCAAGAGATTCTTGAAAAATCTACCCACAGGCAAATATGCCCCAATAATAACAGAGCTCTCAGTGAGGCCGAGAGTGATGTGAAGTGCCTTTGCTTTGGGGTAGTCACCCCCCAGATACATCAAGTCAAGATAAAATGTACCTGTTGATCTAGACACTGGGGATGCGTTCTCAAGGGGATGAGTCCACGATGACAAGGTAACAGCCCTTGGCTTTCTGGAAGCCACATGTCCAGAGGAAAAGCCCTGTGAACCCACACAACCTCCCAGCTGCCCAGGAGTAAAGCCAATCCATGCTTCTCAAATGTCACACTGGGACAGAGTACACAGTACATGCCATCTGAGTCCTGTAGCCAGAGACACATCATTTTTTACCACAGCTGGTAAGGACAGCTGGTGACCCAGTGATTAAGCACTAGGTTGTTAACCAAAGTATCCACTGTTGGAACCCACCCGCTGCTCTGCGGGAGAAAGATGGTCAGTCTGTTTCCAGAAAGATTCACACCATTGGAAACTTGAGCAGTCCTCCTCTGTTTTGTATGTTGTTGTTAGGTACCAAAGAGTCGGCTCTGATCCATAGTGGCCCTATGCACGACAGAACAAAGCACTGCATGGTCCTGCACCATCCGCACGAGTGTTCCTATGTCTGATGGCCACTGACGCAGTCACTGTGTCCATCCCTCTCCTTGAGGGCCTTCCTCTTTTATCGCTGTCCTTCCACTGTACCAAACCTGATGTCCTTCTCCAGTGACAGGGTCTCCTGGCAACATGTCCAAAGTATGCATCAACTTGAAGGCAGTGAGAGCTTGAGATTCTTGGATGTGCTAAGAAAGAGGTTGGCTAACAGCAAAATGGAAAGATTCTCACTAAGTCATAGAACGGAGTTTGGTGGCCAGACGCACTAGATATTTTAACAAATGGATGTTTACTAGAATTAATCCATTTTAAGCAATAACTCTACTTGATGGCTCCGTGTTTATATAATTTTTTCCGAAGGGCCACATGGCTTGGAGCAATTCACATTAACTAACCCTGTACTTGACATTCACCTGCACCTTTCTGATATAATCAAGAACTGAATCAGGAAAGAACACTAAGCTCCCTAAACCCAATAATAGGCCTATTATGAGTTTTCCATAAACATGCTATTTGTTCTTAAATTAATAACGGACATTTTCTAGCACCAAGCCACATGCTTTTTCTGCTCTCGAACATCCAGTTAAATGCATTCCTAAGAAAGGTGACATTTCTGGCACAAAGGGAAAATGATATTCACAGCCATTTCCCCAATCACATCTCCTGCCTAGCGCCAAGAATGTCCGATTGATTGCTCAAGGGAATGTGTACCACCAGAAATCCCCTCAAGTTGTGTGTAATTGCTTTATGCTAATTATGTTGTGTCAAAGACTACTGGGCATTTGATCCAGCCACTCCTGACCAGATTCTGGTCTAGTCCAGTCTAACACCTCAGTGCCAAAATCTGACCTGCACAGAACTGAGAAACCCTGGAGCCAACAGTGGCTCTGACCTTGGATAAATTATTTACCCTCCTCAGTGCAGATGTCCTTATCCATTTAAGGTCCTTATCCAAATTAAGAGGGTTGGACTAGATGGCTTCTAAAGGTGTCTTTTGGCTTCAGGAACTATGTGTGTCATTGGTCACACAAGAAGCTACCCAATTGCATCTTCAGCCTGCAGCGATGTGAATCTGAAGAGGACCTGGGTTTTCATCCGACTTACGGATTTGAGTTGGACTAAGCTGGGATGCCTTCTTAGTATAAAATTACTTCTTGATACAGTTATTTCATATATATATATACATATATATGTGTGTTTATATATATATAATCACTGCGTTTGTTTCTCTAGATCAAGTAGGCTAACACAATGTTCTTCTCATTTTTTTGTAGGTGTATAATTTATTGACAGCAATTGCATCAATGGACTGTGCCTACCTATCTACATCAGTGTGATTTTTCTATCACTGTACACAGAAACTCAGTGTTCCGTAAACACTAACCCTCCTTGCCCCTCCCTTCCACCCCTAATAACCAGGAATGAACTTTGGTCTTTGGGTAAAGGCCATTCACCTCTTCTTATCTTTTTATACCAGTGAGGTCATATGATATTTGCCTTTTGTGATTGGCTTATTTCCAATATCTTGTCTAGCACATAGGACATTATATTACAATCCATGGGGTGCAGATTTGAGCAATACCACATGGGCACAGGGGCATGTCAAATTGCCACACATAGAGCCACGTTCTTCATACTCCCGGGTACATCCACACATTTGCACTAGAGGTTGTAATGATTTGAAGACTTTGTACTCTGGAACATGCGTTTTTATCTGGTAGACAGTCCGTAAGTGTTTGAATGTCCTTGAATGAAATGCTTCCAAGAAGATGAATTAGAGGCTGGGGGTAAGCCAACAATTTACTCCTTCTCTGCTCATACATATATACGAAAGAGATAACCATATAGTCCTTCTTTATGAAAATATTGAGATAGTAAAATAGACTGAAACAATTATTTAAAGAAAAATTAAAGTAAATCAAATAAATATATTGCTTAAAACATTTTCTATAACAGAGTACTACTTACATGGTCTTCTTAGTTTTACAAAGTGAAAATTATTGAGAATGTCGAGATAATATAGATGATACATTATGGCTTTTTAACTGGCTTAGAAATATTTAATCTCTTTATAAAGGTTATGCCTGATTATGTCAGAAAACATGGAAAATATTTTTTGCAAAGCCAGAGGGAAGATATTAATTGTTCACTGTTCCAATAACTTAGAGGCAACAAACTAATAATAATAAGATGTATTTTCTTCTGAGCACTTTTAGTAGCATTGTGGTTATATGATATAAATGCAAATATTAATTTAAAAACACTAACATTTTTAAAAACAAAATCTTGACAAATTCAGAAGATAAATGTCTCGGTAAAATCCGCAAGTGATGTGTTGGTCTCTTGTGTTATTTTAAAAAGGTGTGAGAAATGACCACACTTGTGCAAACATTTTTATAACATTTCTCCACACGTTCTTCATTTTGATCTGCAGAGGGATTATAGCAGAAAGTTATGTTTCTAAGAGAAACTAACAGATTATTTCTCTCTTGGGAAATAATTCTGAAAACATTATTAGAGGCATCAATTCTTCAGCTCTCTTAAATTCAATGTGTGGATTCCCAACACCAAGAGGCTGTGAAGAGCACATTGAATTCAATGTCAATGTTCGAGTGGTTCCTATAACCACTACATTATGGCCCGAACAAGACAGGGCCTAGAATTAAGGTTTAGAGACATAACTTTGTTTGAATCATGACTAAGCAGTTAGCCAATAATATCAGTGTGAGAGTTGGGTTTTGTGTCCACTTGGTTACATGTATGAGAAGGTATGGGAGAGTGCAAGCTCTCAGTCAGTACGCAGCCTCGTGATGTCTCCTTGGGGTACGGCCTACTTATAAGAGGCACGGTGAGAAAGTGGGCTCTCTCTTGCCCTTTTTCTACTTCCTGCTTACTTGATTCTTGCATCTGGCTTCTGAGGCCAGTGGCCCATGTGGCCTGCAAACCCTGGGTACCAACTCTGCCCTGTTCCTGCTGACCTCCTCCCTGACCAGCCTCGGATCTCCCAGCTTCCCCCTTTGCCTTCCTGCTTAATCAGCTGGCAGCTGAGTGAGTCAGGAGGGTCTCTAGCTAGTGTCTTGGACTAGTATCACGGACTTGAGTTAAGTTCGGGCAGCTTCCTTGTCATAAATTTCTTTCTCCATATCAGATAGGCAAAAAAAAAAAAATATATATATATATATCAGATGGGCATTTTATAATCAGTTGAGGTGCTTTTAATATTCCAGATACCAAGGCTGAGACTAATTAAGTCAAGGACTGAAGTACTAGCATTTTAAAAGTAGGTGATTCCAATGTACACTCAGAGTTGAAAACACTGGATACAGGCAAAACATCGAAGCCTCTGTCATCAATAATTCTTTAAAAATACAGAATGTCTTTCTCCTGAATGGGAGAAATGTCTGCCGCCCACTTGTTAAATTGTCACAATGCGAATTCGGCTGGATACATTTCGCATCCTTCTTGGGATTCAGCGTTTCAAAACTCATAAATCGAAATCCTCACTAGCCACTCACCTAAGAGACCATTGTGATAACCAGAAATACAGTGTGTGCTCTAGTGCTCAATTATAGTATTTTTCCTAATCACTATAAATTCATTGTCTTTCAAGAATATGCAGTATGTTCTTCTATTGTAAAGTTATAAGAAATATTTTTAAATTTACAACACTAAGTTAATATCAATTCACCAAAATATTGCATGTACTTGATGTATTAAACTGCATGTCATACATAAATGACATATAAAAATGCAAACAACTCCACCTCACTGCCATCCAGTCAGTTCCAACGCCGGGAAACCGCCTAAAACTGCCCCTGTGAGTTTCTGAGACTATAACTCTTCATGGGAGTAGAAAGCCTCCTCTTTCTCCCATGGACCTGTTAATGGTTTGGAATGGTTGACCTTGTAGCTAGCCCAACATATAATCACTTGCCACCCAAACTATTAAAAACAGAGGAGGACATTTGGAGTATACATACACAATTTTGAAATGGAAAGATTTTTCAAGCACAGCAATAAAGCCAGAAAGCATGAATGAAGACAAATTATTTGGCCTATTCAACAACCTAAAACTTTCCTGTGCACAATGTTTTAAATCAAAAGACAATAAAAAAACAAGGGAGGAATATCTGTGATGCATATGACACATTTAATATCCTTGACATTTAAATATGCTTACAAATTGAAAAGATTGTCAGCCCAAAAGAAAACTTCAAGTCCAAATCTGCACTGTTCAGTAAGAAACATAAACAATCAGAAAATAAGGACAGATGTTCAATTTCAGCAAAATGAAAAAATTAATTAAAATAACAAAGGAATGTTTGATCATCTATCAGATTGGCAAAGATTGATACCACTCAGTGATTTCAATAGCAGAAGAAAACAGACACTTTCACCGACTGTTTTCAGTGGGGAGTTTGGCAATATTTATCCCAGATGTACTTTGACACAGCAATTCTGTTTCTAGGAATTTGTCGTGAGGAAATATTCTGACATATGGACAAAGATATATAAGCTAGGATATCCACTGGCGCATTCTTTAAAATATTAAAACTATGGAAGCAACCTTGTTATTCATAAATAGTTCAGTTCAATATATCATAGCTCACCCATATCAATGGAAACCGTGCATCTATTATAAAGAAGGAAGATGGCCTATACACAGATCAAGACTTCAATATGTTGCTAGTTGAGTTTTTCTAAGTTTGTATCTAAATCTTAAAATCTGGAAAACCATAAACCAACTAAATAGTTATTATCTTCAGGGGAAAACTAAGGACTTTTGTTTCACTTTACACACTTCAAAATGGGTTCAAATACTTTTGCAATCATCAAGCACAAGCTATTTCCATTAAGAAAAACCAAGGCACAACATGCCCTTCAGTCGTACCCTAGCCTTGATACCAGAGAATATTGGGCTCGCTTGAAAGGTAGTGGACACTGTCACCATCCCTCACTATGGGACCTATAATTTCCATGGCTGAAATGATAAAGGTTGATACAGTGTATTCAATAAATCAAACCAATGTGCTTTGTCTCTCTTCTTTTGCTCCTTCTCACTGCTCAACCACAAATCGATCCTATACAATTCATAATTTGGGGATTCCAAAGCAAACAAGATCTATGTGATTGACTTTTTAAAAGCCCAACACTATTTTTACCTTTTTCAGCTTCCAGTAATTCTGAGTGCACGAAGTGTCTTCCTAGTGAATGAATGAAAGAGTGAATGAACAAATCAAGTCATGTAATCTACACTGAGTGTAATAAGACCTAATTCTCTTGGTGGGTAAAAACCTGACTAATTTCAGTCTTTTAGTATCCTTTTAAGTGTTGTTTTTTTGTTTCTCCCACCAAGTAATAAGCTAAGAGTCTGGCTCAGACTAATAAATTTAGGAGTCTTGGGTTGGTACAAATGGCTAATATGCTTGGCTGTTAACCATAAGGTTGGAGGTTCAAGTCCACACGTCGTGCCTCAGAAGAAAGGCCTGCTGGTCTATTTCTGAAAAGGCCGCCATTGAGCACGACGAAACACAGTTCCACTCTGACACTCATGGTCACCATGAGTCAGAATCAGCTTGGTCAACAACTGTGTGTATGTGTGTGTACGCACGCCCGCGCGTGCTTGTCGTTAAATACATTTGTTTAAAGGTGTCAGGGCCATAAAGCTGTGTTCCCCAAAGATTCCCCTGGTCTTCATGATGGTGCTTATCTGGAAAATTCACACATGTAGTCACTTTCTCCTGAGATGTTGACCACTAACACATGATCACAGTTAATAAACTTAGAGCCAGACATCAGAAACCTCTGAATTTTAAAAGCCTATTTAAGGCCAGTTTATTAAGGAACTGACTGGTGCCTGTGTGTTCACCCATGGTGCATGTGCATGCATGAACACACACACACACACACACACACACACTTGAAGAAGCCATGATCCTAAAACACACCCTTTGCGCAATGTTTTAGAAATGAAAAACCTTAGGTGTCTAATTTTTTTTAACGTGCAAATTTCTTAAGTGACCTAATATTCTGCCAAGAGTAAAAGGATGCCAAGATTGGTAGGGTGTAAGGAGGGGTGATGAAAGGAACCACGGGAAAGAGATTTCTGTATGTGATGAGTTCACAAATATTTCTCCGGTCTACAGAAATTATCCCATTTGTCCAGACGAAGGAGAACCAGCTGCTCCAGTTGGACACTGGCTATTAAATGACCTAGATCATGTTTAAACAAATGCCTAAAACGCCTTCCTGAAATAGTCACATCTAATAATACATGGGGTGCGCACCATTGAATTCTATGTAAATTTGTACCTTAGTTGCAAGAATGACCGATGACTTTTCTTATTTCTCAGTTTTCTTTTTTTCCCCTATTTCTCAATTTTCGCTACTTCTCCTTAAATTGTTTCTTTAACAAACTAAGGAACTTGATCTAAATGCTTACGTTCCTTGCATTGTTGCTCTGTCTCTCAGCATGTGCTAAGCACGAACTCTGCCAACTTGGACTGAAATAGTTTTATAAGAGATTTCTATCCATAATTCAGAGATGAGGCCTTCACATGATGCCCATTTCCTGTCTTACTTCTAGTTTTTGTTATACCTATCTTCAATGTTTAATTTTGTATATGGACATAATTTCAAGCTCACTGAAAACTTGCAAGTGAATTCTGAAATAATTTTTTATTCAGATTAACCAGTTTTAAGCATTTTGTTGTATTTATGAGACCCAACAAGATCTAACTCTCTTTCTTAAGCAGTTTCCTTACCAGGAAAACCCCCAAATTCCTCTTCAAGTAAGTCAAAAAACCAACTACAACCAGAAATGGCCCATATACTGTGTGCCAGAGCAACGAATGTGTCTTCAGGTGCCTTTCATTCTTTGGTGCCAAACTTGACCTTCTGGTGCCATAAGGCTGAAAACACTCCTGTCAATGCCCCGGACGTGGATAATATGCCATCTTTGTCACACGCTACTTAACTGAGAATGTACAGAGGACTAGTTCTTGTGCTGACCCGTCCTGTGACAAACACCAATAACGTTCCAGAAGATCCTATTAAGATGCCACTGGTCGGGGAAACAGGGAGCTACCGTGGCAAACCATTCCCAGTGGGCTTCTTAGCTTGGCCACCACGTAAAGCTCCTCTATCTCTTGCACCCAATTCATGTCGCGATAGCCACATTGAGTGAGACCTGGGAGGCCAGAGTAACATTTGCTTTATCAGTATCTCAGTGTCTCCAAACAAAAGGGTATGTCAAAATGTATTCCTATACAATCTTAGAAACCTTTATCAAACAAAAATATCAAATTGGGAAACGATTTGTTGTCAATATATCCCTGTCAACGTCTATCTATGTCTGAATGTGGTGTCTCCATCTCTCTAACCCTTCCCTAAAGAATTCTGTACGCTTCGATGAACACCATGCAAAAGGGCACTTTGGGGGTCCTTCACGGACTCAAATTATGCTCCATTGACATGTTCCTTGATTGTAGGGAACACAAAGAAGTCTGAGGGGCAAGGGCAGAGCTGTCGGGTGGATAAGGTGAGAAGGTCCCCGATGAAAGTCTCCTAAGACAGCCCTCACTAGTCTTGAAAGATAGGCAAATACAGTCTTAGGATGGAAACAAAGTATTTGGCACATCTTTTTTTCTTACCAACACAGTTTTCAATTGTTAAAAAAACTTTTTCATAATTAGCTCTCATGATTGTTCTGTGTCATCTGGTAAAATCTATCAATATTATCCCTTTGGAATAAACAATTTAAAAAGACACATTCACACAGTTGCCATAGTCTCTGAGCTAATATTTCTGCTTTGAATTTAACTGAACCAATGCCTCTTCTAAGAACACAAATGTTAACTGTCTTCTTTTATAAAACCTAAGTACAGTTATTAAAATATTTTCTAACATTGTCACAATAATTTTGCTCACCACTCATCCATATTCAGATTTATCAGTTGTCCCCCAAACAACCTTTATGCTTCTTCCTCTAGTCCATTGTGTTTAACTCTTATTTCTATTCAAACTCAACTCAAAGTCTCTGCCATGGACTCTATTCCGACTCATAGTGACCCTGAAGGACAGAGTAGACCTTCCCCTGTGGCTTCCAAGACTGTAACTGTTTACAAGAGCAGAAGAGCCCATCTTTCCTGCACAGGAGCAGCTGGTAGTTTTGAGCCACACACCTTGAGCTTAGCAACCGAACACAAAGCCCTCTATGCCCCCAGGGCTTCTGAATTTCTACTTATTTTCCTTTAATCTAGAAAATACTTTGGTTGTTCTTTGTCTTTAATGACATATTTTAAAAGAATACAATCCCAAACACTCATTCCTGATGAAAACATTATGCAAATTAGAAGTGAATTTCCTCATCATAATTCAGATATCGTATACAAAATAATGAATTTATACTGATGGCTCTGATTCCAAATTCCAGTGTAACCACAGGCTTTTCCCCTTAATGTCTTTGGTTCTATATTTGTATCACCTTTCATCTATTGTAAAAATTCTGATTTCCAGCAATTTCAACACATTATAACATTTATTTAATGTTATAATGCACATAAAACAACTTCATAAGTCCCCAGGGAATATAAAAAATGGACTGGGGACAGAATGTGGCACCCCATCAGATTCGACTAGAGAACACTCCTAAAGGTCAAAAAACAGACCTGGAACTATTTTTAGGCTTTTACTTTTTGTCATTGGCTTTCTTTTTGTTGTTGTCATTTTGTCTTTGGTTTTCTTGTTTTGATTTTGTTGTTTTTGTTGTTCTGTTTATTTTGTCTTCCTTTGTTGTTTTGCTTGGCTTTGCCTGTTTTTTTCACTGATTAGTGTCTCCGCATGTCTATCTTGATAAGATAGGCGGGATAAAAAATTTGGAGAAGAAAACAACGGGATCAAGAGCTCCAAGGAGACATGGGAGAAGGGGAGGTGGAAGAAAGGAAGTGGGGCAGGGACAGGTAAACCAACCCAGGCCAGGGGAACAACAAGTGAACTAAAATCAATGGGGAGACGTGCATAAGATGCCTAATGGGGCTTAATCAAGGGCAATGTGACAGCAAGGAATTATTAAACCAGAATGAAAGCCAAACATAATGGTGGGACAAGAGAAAAGTAAAATGAAATAGAGGAAAAAACCAGGAGGCAAAGGACATTTATAGAGGTCTAAATACAGGCATGTACCTATGTAAATCTATTTATATATAATGATAGGGAAATAGATCTATGTACTTATATTTTTAGTTAAGTATTAAAGTAGCAGATGGACATTGGGCCTCGAATTGAGTACTCCCTCAACACAAGAACACTTTGTTTTAATAATCTAATAATTCTGTTATGCTCACCTTCCTGAGATGATTGCTGAAGACAAAATGGGTGCATAAGCAAATGTGGTGAAGAAAGCTGATGGTGCCCAGCTATCAAAAGATATAGCATCTGGGGTCTTAAGGTTTGAAGAGAAACAAGCGACCAAAGCCCACATAGAAGAAGCATACCAGCCTGTGTGATCATGAAGTATCAGTGGGATCAGGGATCAGGCATCTAAGACCAGAACAAAATCATACCAATGTGAATGGGGGTGGAGGGCATGGAGTGGAGACCCAAAGCCCATCTGTAGACAATTGGACATCCCCTTACAGAAGGGTCACAGGGAAGAGACGAGTCAGTCAGGGTGCAGTATAGCACTGATGAAACATACAACTTTCCTCTAGTTCTTTTATGCTTCCTCCTCCCCACCCCCCACTATCATGACCTCAATTCTACCTTACAAATCTGCCTAGACCAGAGAATGTATACTGGTACAGATAAGTGCTGAAAACACAGGGAATCCAGGTCAGATAAACCCCTTAGAAGAAATAATGAGAATAGAGATACCAGGAGGATAAGGGGAGGGAAGGGGAAGAAAGAGGGAATCAATCACAAGGATCAACATATAACCCCCTCCCAGGAGGATAAACAAAAGAAAAGTGGGTGAAGAGAAACAGAGGACAATGTAAGATACAAAAATAAAAATTTATAATTTATCAATGATTCATGAGGAAGGGAGGGTGGGGGAGGTAGGGGGAAAATGAAGAGCTGATACCGAAGGCTCAAGTAGAAATAAAATATTTTGAAAATGATGATGGCAACTTATGTACAAATGCACTTGACGCATTGGATGAATGTATGAATTGTGGTAAGGGTTTTAAGAGGCCCCAATAAAAGTATTTAATTAAAATAAAAATAAATAACAAATTTAAAAAACAACTTCACAAATGCTGCATCTGTAGCACACTGAAAAAAAACTTACAAAAATAGTTCAAAAACTGGTTCTTGTTTTCTAAATTGAGAGTATATAACTTAAAAATTCAAAATTATTTAGGAAGATGTTTCATCCAGGAAAATGACATAGGCTTTTTACCTACTTCTTCTACTGAAGTCTCAAATTTTACCCATACAAAAATTATAAGAGGATTCTGAAAGGTGCAGAGTAGGTGATTGATCAGCAAAGAACCTCAGGTTCCACATTAACACTGTGGTGAGTTCTCTGGGTTTTCTCGTTGCCTTGTGTATGCTAGTCTTGGATCCGAAGAAGCCATTGTTACAGGTTGAACTGTGCACCTCCAAAGGATATGTTAAAGTCCTGACCCCTACTATCTGTGAACATGAACTTTCTTGGAAATAGAATCTTTGCGCCTTTCATTAGTTGACATGAGGTCATACTGAGTCAAGGGGGACCCTAACCCAGGATGAGTGATGTCCTTATGAAAAGAGGAGACATTGTCACAGTGAAGACAGCCGCGTGAAGATGGAGGCAACAAGCTAGTGAGTGCCTGGGACAAC
>NW_022111369.1:6180468-6182006 GCF_000313985.2 Echinops telfairi
AAGTGTTAAAATGAAAAAAAGAGAGACTCAAAGCTTGCACCATTGCCCAATGGTAATAAGGCCACCCCCTAACTGTCAGGCAGAAGTGGGAGTTAGCAGGGCAGGTGGGCTAAGAGCTAGAGCTGGTGAAAACACCCCAAGGATGCTATGAGGAGCCAGACCCCCTTCCCTCATTCTCCTCCTCCCCTTCAGGGGCCTTCAGGCCCAGGTACAGAAGACTAACCATTACAGATAACTTTGAACTCTGTTGCTTAGCTCTGACCTGCAGACAACAAAGTTACAGTGGAAAATTCCTCAACTACTCCCTCCCCCCACACCTGGGCTATAAAACTCTCCCCCTCTCACCTGGACAGTGTGACTTTGCAGGGTCCCAATCAGAGGTCAACAGAAGTGAACCTGGACTTTTTAACTTGGTATTAGTTTGCTCAGGATATCTTACTTAGGATATTTGCATCAATATTCATAAGTGACTCCACCCAGTACTCACTACATTTCTAAGACTCTTTTCCACGGTTTTGATGCCTAAATTTTTCCCATCCCCTTTACCAAGATGAATCACCCAAACTTGGGATGTTTCTATTTCACTTCACTGACCACGAAAGAACTGGTTTGAAACCCTGCATTAAAGGCAAGTAGAAACTGTTCATAAGCCAGATGTTCATAATTTGGAAAGTACCTGGACATTTTATTAAGAACCAGCAACTAGTCCAGTGTTTGGCCAAACCACTGGGAACCATCGCCTAGCCAAGTTGACACAAAATTAACCAATCCAAAGACCATGTGGCCCAGAGAGCAAAGGGGACATGAAGGAGGGTCCAAGCATACCTGCCCTTTCACTGTCTCCACCATAGCAGCAGATTTGTATGGAGAGACGCCAGCTTTAAGGTGTGTCCTTCATCCCCAGTCATCCCAGTTGACACCATTTGGATAAAAAAAAATGAACAAATCAACTTCAGTTCTTTCCAAATTCCTCACACCCAAAACCATGAACAAGATAAAGTGGTTGTCTTAAGTTATTAAGCGTATGCCTCTTAGAAAGGAGAAGAAATGAGCTTGTTACCTTTTATAGACCTAAATACCTTGACTGTATAACAGGGAAATTAAAAGCATTGCTGTAAAACCATAGAAACCTTTATGAAACAAAAATATCAAAATGTGAAGCCGTGGTTTCTCAACACATCTGAGGCCAATTGACTTCGAAATGCACTACTTCCCTCTCCCTAACCCTTTACGGAGGAATTCTGTGTTCTTCAATTTACACCATGTCAAAACAACAGCTTTGGCATGCTTGGGGGACTCCGGTTGTCTTCCTGTGAAATGTTTTTGAGCCTGTAGACAAAACAAAGTCTGCAGGGGTAAGTTCAGGGCTGTGTGGTGGGTGGATTAAGCTGGCTTTTTTGGTCTTCTTATCAATCTAGTTTTCAATTATCTTAAAAATTCTTCCTAATGAGCCCCAGTGAGGTTCCTGTGACCGTCAAGAAAAGTCTATCAAGATAATCCATTAAGAATTTTAAAAAAAACAGTCACCATAACACTTT
>NW_022111369.1:6183050-6184244 GCF_000313985.2 Echinops telfairi
TATGAACATGCCAGTATTTAGATCTCTATAAATGCCCTTTGCCTCCTAGTTCTTTCCTCTACTTCCTTTTATTTTCCTCTTGTCCCACTATCATGTTTGGCCTTCGTTTGGATTTCAGTAATTCCTCTAGGTTACTTTGCCCTTGATCAAGCCCTACCAGGCCTCCTATCCCCTCCTTGCCATCGATTTTGGATCACTTGTTGTTCCCTTGTCCCTGGATTTGCTAACACCCACTTCCTTTCCCCCACTTCCCCCTCTCCCGTGTCCCCCAGGAACTGTCAGTCCCATTGTTTTCTCCTCCAGATTGTTTATCCCGCCTATCTTATCTAGATAGACATGCAGAGACAATAATAAGCACAAAAACAAGGCAGAGCAAAATAAACAACGACAAAAACAACATTGCTTCAGATCATATAAATCTTTCACCATAACACTTTAAACTGTCTGTTTGCCCTGGATTATAACTGATGTGGGAGGTCCCCTCAGAAGCCACTGTTTTGATTGAACTCTGTTCTCTGATCACATTGGTAAATCTAAGACTGTTCCTCGGTAGTGATTCATTCCATTAAATCACCTTCATTCGTGCTGATCTCGATTCAAAGACTATTGGAAAGATTAGTGCTTTGAGCGTATCTTCACCCGGTGTTGTTGGTTTTGGTTTTTCTTTTGTTTGCATTCAGCCAAAAGCTCACTGAGGCCGTCACTCACTTAAAACTGAAAATGCCAAACTGCGTGTGATCCCGACACTGCGTGATCCCAACATCAGCAGCTGTCTCACTCAGGCTACTTCTGAGGTCTTCTTCCACAAGCTTCTGGACTTCAGTTACCTTTTCTTCATTTGTTGAGATCAACAGTCTTCTCGATTTTGGATCACCTTTGAGGTCTACCTTAAACTACTTGATCCATCAAAAACTTATTGCGTCATTCCCATAAACTTGTTGCGAAGCTTTAGTGATTTACAGAGATGTCCACCTGAGTTTTGTTAAAACTTTAATTCTTTTTATCACAATGGGCCAGACTGTTGACAGGTTTTAACTTGAGTGAGATGGACGATAGTATAGTCCACCAGAGAGAAAATGGAAACCAAGGAATGAGGAGAGCAAAACTATTGAACAGGGAAAGGGGGACACTGATCAGTAGTTTAAACCGTGAAATACACAATTGATCTAAAATGTGAGCTTCCTCAGAAGCAAC
>NW_022111369.1:6193745-6196017 GCF_000313985.2 Echinops telfairi
ATGATGCTCCTCCTGCATTCTAGTTGTGTTAAAGTTCCTTCTAAGCAACTCTCCTGGGCTGGATTCTGCGGAGTACCTCTGGTATGTGTCACTCCGTCGCCATCTTCCCGGAAGTCTCGATGGCTTTACATAACAGGAAACATCTATTAAAGCGACACAGGTCTTTGCCCTTTCCTTCATTATATTCACAAGTTTTATACATGATTTCGACGATGATGGCTAGGGAATGTGTACCAAGAGATCATCAAAGGCATAGAAATG
This sequence comes from Echinops telfairi, assembly GCF_000313985.2. Lineage (NCBI taxonomy): Eukaryota > Metazoa > Chordata > Mammalia > Afrosoricida > Tenrecidae > Echinops > Echinops telfairi. Next base: position 6,194,007 of record NW_022111369.1, read on the forward strand.
CCAATTTTACCCAAAGAAAACAGATATTTCATATTTTAAAAATTGATGGCAAAGAATATATAATTCACATGATTTTTAATTAAGTAATTCCAAGAAATATCCTTTTTCTGCCATCAGTGAGGACAAGAGCCATGTTTTCTCCAGACATATATGTTTAATTTCCCTTCACCTTAGATAAAACAATTGAAAAAGTTTTTGAAGCACTGATATAAATTACACTGTCATGGGCTGCTAACCATAAGGTCAGCAGTTCAAAGCCCCAGCCCCTCCACAGGAGAAAGATGAGGCTTGCTACTCCTGTAAAAGATGTACAGCCTTGGAAACTCACAGGGTCAACTCTGCTCTGTCCTGCAGGGTCTCTGTGAGTCAGAATTGACTCCATGGAAGTGAATGAACTGTTTTCATGGCCTCTATAGTGTTGTAAAGTCTAATGTATATTGAGCGAATCATAAAAATTGCAAAACAGCATAAAGGAACTCGAGATATTTTCATGTCACATAAAGCTTTGACAAGATATTCTTGTAGAGCAGGCAACACATATGACTTCATCGTGTCAAAAAAATGTCAACAGCTAGTTAGTTCTGCTTGCTCTTCAGGCAGCCCTCAGATCTATATATCCAGTAACTCGATTAAAAATAGGCCAAATCAGTTTATCAAAGCTCATCCTTAGTTGATGTTTGTTTGTTGTTAGTGAACACCATGTTCATTTCTTTATGGTCAAAAACAATCCTCTAGTAACCTGTTGTAAAATCTATAAACACAAGTCAGGTTACTATTGTTGATAGTTTTCAGAATACACCCTCTTAGAAAATAAGCATAAAATTTAACCATCTGGCCTTGTAGCACCCTTCCTATTTGCCGTGTCTTTTCAACCACTACCAAACAGTCATTCTAAGTGTATAGCGAAATTTCTGGCCTCATCTATCATGGGCTGCAATTCCCTCTATTCATGGTTTGTTCTTCATGTTTAATTGAAAACCTCTCTGAAAAAGAGAAGGGAGTGGGAAAGGAGTTGGATGATGCTGCCATTTCTCCGACAGTTTCTCTTATCTTCTCCCAACAGTAGGCTGATTATTTCCTTGTTCTTTGGGGCTAAACATAGCCTGACACCCCCTTCTGGTAAATTTCTTTTTATCGTTTTTAAAACTGGGGCCCTTACTTTTAGATACTTTTTTCATAGATTTGCTACATTCCTAGGTTCATCTTTGGTTATTTTCCCTTATTTACATCTTTTATACATAGCCTTTGAAATGAGAGATTATTAGAAAATCATTTAGCCATTTCTCATTTTCCATGAATTATTGTATGATGATTCAGATGAAAGTTTTGGAGGGGGTTTTGTTTGTTTGGTTGCTTGCTTTTTGGTTTTTGTTTGTTTTGCTTTTTGGAGTTTTTAAATATCCTTTTGTTAGTAACTGTTTGTTTTTGAGAATCAAGTGAAAGAGCCAAAATCTTTTTTTCCCCTTTAAATTTTTTGTAATAGTGTCCAAAAGTCTGGTGTACTTGTCTGACTCTATTCAGGGTTCTCTTTTTTAACCATTACAAGCTATGAGCTCAGAGAACACAATCGATTTTACATCATAATAGACATTATGACTGATAGCCCTACCTATGGTATATACTCAATAATGTACCCTAAAGTTTGCCAACCTCAAACACATTTTGCCTACAAGGACAATATTGCAGTCATTCTTAATTGCTCCATACATTGACTGTAGCTCAGTGATGCTTGCACTCCATGAAGCTTGCTGTGTTGTTCATAAAACAGGCTGTTGAATCCATAGCAAAAGGTGGAAGCAACCAATATGTCCATGGACGGATACATGGATAGGATGCCGCTGTGAAGAGAAATGAAGTTCTGCTGTATGTCACAACACGATGAACCTTGAAAGCATGGTGTTGAGCAAAATAAATCAGCCATCAAAGGGCAAACACCATTCGATCTCTCCTACATGAAATAACTAAATATTCAGAAATCCAAGATTACTTATCATTACCAGGGTGGGAGGAA
>NW_022111369.1:6196661-6197597 GCF_000313985.2 Echinops telfairi
ATATTTCTGGATTTCTGGCACAGAATTACAAGAGTAATTCTTGTTTATCGTTTAAATTTCAAAATAAGCTCTACTTGCTCGGATAGTAACTTCTCAGACTGGGATAAGTCAAGTAAGCCGATTACAGGCTCTTAACATTATATTCTCTGGTTCTCCTAGCATTTGACACATTGCAATTTTCTCTCTTCCATATTAGGCAGTAAGCTACATATTAAAAAGCTTCAGGCATATTTGTCAATTACTGTATTTCAACTGCCTGGCTTGGTAGATCCATAGTAAACCCCTACAAAAATCAAACAAAAATAGAAGCTGTGGAATCGATTTGAACTTATAGTGAACCCCATGTACTTTCCTATTAGTAACAAATACTTGCAACACATCTCATACAACCAAGTTGATTGTTGGCTTCCTCTTATCCTTTTATGCCACCAACTAGCTTTTCTTTAGTCAAATTTTCAGCCCAGGCTTCACTTGACTTTTCTTATGAGGGGTGGTCAGTAACTAACCTGACCAGAATGGTACATGGTTTTTGTTTTCTCTTGGAAAATAACATGTGCCTATACAAGGAGCCCTGACGATGTAGTGGCTACACTTTGGGCTTCAATACTCAAGGTCCACAGTTCAAAACCACTACTGGGATCCTCCAGAGATAAATGGGGCTGGATACTTCGGTAAAGAGTTACAGTCTTGGAACCTCACAAAGGCTGTTCTTTGGGTTTGCTATCAGTCAATGTTGACTCGATGACAGTGAGCTTGGTTCAGGTTCGGTGCCCTTTGGGGTCCCCATCCCCTCCACCATTTGGCTTGGTGGTCTGTATCATTCTCCTACAATCATATTATATCTAATATGGTAGTTATTTGACAATCTTCCTATGATCCTACAGGCACATGTAAGTAGTGTAGCAGGATTCCTGTAACACAGTTAAGGACTGTAAG
>NW_022111369.1:6199782-6207356 GCF_000313985.2 Echinops telfairi
CACTGATTTGGATCACTTGTTGTTCCCTTGTCCCTGGGTTTGTTAATATCACTTCCTTTCCCCCCCCTCCCCCTCTCCCATGTTTCCCCAGAACTGTTGGTCCCGTTGTTTTCTCCTCCAGATTGTTCATCCTGCCTATCTTATTTAGACAGACCTGCGTAGATATAACATGCACAAAAACAAGACAGAGCAAAACCAAGCAACAAAAGAAAAGAAAACAACAACAAAAAAAACCAATGACCAAAAAAAACCCTGCATATCACAACAACAAAAATGAAAAGCTTGTAGCTAGTTCAAGGACTGTTTGTTGGCCTTTACGAGTGTTTTCTGGTTGAGTTTAATGGGGTGCCATGCCCTGGCCCCATCTATTTTTGTTATTGCCTTGGGACTTTGTTGCTCTGTTCCCCTTGCTGTTCCGTTGCACACCCTTAGTGTTTTGCCTTGGTGTGGTGGGATCAGATCGGGCAGAATTCCTACACTGTGTCTCCAGTGTTGTCCCCTGCAGGGCAATGGGTCAGTGAGGGATGTTGTTTCTCATACTGGGGCCAGCCATGTGGTCTTCTCTGTGCATTGGTAGCTCTGAGCGGGAATATTGCCCTCAAGGCTAGGTGAGCCAGGATGTGCTCCACTCTCTCTTCTTCCCCCTTCATTTGCTCCCATGTGTTCTGATCAGACGTGTCCCTCTCCCTGAGCTGCTGCTTCAGTGCTGTCCTCTGAAATAAATTCTTCTGGGGTATTAAGGAGATGTTTTAAATGTGTGTATTATTTTAAAAGGAATGACAAAATATGCCTAAAAGACTAACAGAGATGTGTTAGATTACTTTTACAATTTTTGCAAATGGCCTCAAGTCTTCTCTTTGTATTATTTTTTTACTAAAAGCTATAATTCTGATAAGGACAAGGGGGACTTTTTTTGTATACAATATGAACCCAACACTATAATACGGCAATACATGATAGTACCAAGAGACAGAGTTCTCTCTTAGGTTGCATTTAACCTTAGTAAGGGCAAAATTTTTTATTATCCAACTCTTGTTCCTTAGACAGTGCCAGCAAATATTCCCAGCAAGTGGTTATAAAGCACTTAGGACATGAATGAGCATGAAGACTTAGCTAGTTGTACTAACATTTCTTGACCAGTTAAACAAATATATATATTCTACTCCCTTTTAGGAAACTCAGAGGCAGTTCTACCCTGCCTTATAGGGTCATGTTATGAGTCAAAATCTACCCTACGGCAATGAATTTTACCAAATATATATAATTGCAATTATATATGTGGTATATATATTTGATATATACCAAATGTGTTGTATGTATGTGTGTGTATATATACACACATATAACATATATTTTTTTAATACAGGCTTAACTTTTTTCACATAAATGCATTTTTGGGAACTAAAACATTACTTCTAAAATATTATTAATTTATTAAGCACTACCCTAAAAATTCTTCTATAGACATTTTCCAAATAACAAAATCCAGGATTGTTTGTCTTTTTTCAGTTCAGAAGCATCATGTTAGTTTAGTGGTGTTTTTTTTTTAATCCACTTAATGCCATTCCATTTGTGATTTTCACAGAGGATGTAAAGATCTCTACTTCCACCCATTCTATGGCTAAAGTCAGTCTTCATCCAAACAGAAGGTCTACCATAACCTTCAGCCTGTAACTTGAACATTACACACGCAAGAGCTACAAAACCTTAGCGAGAATACTCAGCTCTGCAACCCTCCCTTTAGAAGGTCATCTGAGGTTCTGCACTGGACCGAGAACAAAGCAGTAATTTTTCTGAGTCATCTTTGTGTCTTCGGGTCCAGAGTTCCCCTACACTTTGAGACCTAGGAGATGGGGTTTCAAACTGGATATATGTCTCTTTGGCCAGGTCATCTTCCCAGAAAAATTCTGACTTATGTTGAAGCGTGAAGACTTTGTACAACAGGAAACAAACCAAGGGCAAGACAACAGCACAGGTGGTAATGCTCACCACAGTAAGGACTGACCATTGAAGGTACCCCTGAGCTGTGTGCATAGAAAAGGTGAGGCATTGCTCTTTCTGGGGAGACATCCCGTTGGGACACACACATGCTGTGTACTGCCTGCCCGGCTCCAAACCCTCTATGGTGACTCGGGTGGTGCTGGCATCCACATTCCGCCAGAGCACATCCTTCTCACCATCCTTGGCATACAGAATGGTCATTGCAGAGTTAAGTGTGGTATTGAGAGTATTCCACATTAAAGTCACACTCTCGTCAGTCTCACTCACAATCCTCAGGTTTTCTATTGTGGCATTTGTCTCCACTGGCACTGTTCGGTCCAATAATGCCAACTCTTCTTTCTTGTTTGCACTTCCTGGAGAAGGTTTGCTTCCATCCATCTCCACCTGTAAATTCATTTTCCCTTCTGGTTGTAGTTGGAATGACTGCCTGTTAGCCATAGCACCGCTTGCTGAAATTCCAGTGCTTAGAGTTGTGGTCCAAGAACCAGTGGAGGAGGTGGGAGGAGATAAAGGGAAGGAAGCAGAGGAATGGGGAGACAAACTAGAAACAGAAGTAGAAGAATCAAGGGGGGAAGAGGACCGGGGAGATAATGATGAAGTAGGCAAGGATATAGTTCTTGCAGATCCTGACTTGGACTCTTGCTCAGGATGGTCTCCAGTTCTGTCAAGTGTTTCTGTTGATATGGTGCTTGTGACCACACCAACCACTGTCACAGTAACCACAGCTTCTGATATTCCTGCCAAATTTTTGGCCTTACACTTGTAATCCCCAGCGTCTTTGTAAGAAATGCCTGTCAAGCTTATTATGGACCATCTGACTCCTTCCCCTGGAGATTCCTGAATTACTGGAAGAAAACAAGTGAAGATTGTGTGAGGGAAAAAAGGAACAACTTAAGCAAACATACCAGCTAACAAAGCAACCAAAGATCTACCTCTGCAAACACCCTTCACACATGAAGCCAGGAGGGAAACAGCACACTGCAGGTCTCTGAACATGTTGCTGGATCTGTAAGTTCTTTACATGAAAGTCTAGAACACATTGGGTACTATAAGCGCTTTATGAAGAATGGAATTTTAGGAGGATATGGAGATGAAAAACAAGAAACAGGGTTTAGTAAACGTATGTTCACTAAGTGGCTTGTGCTTTTGAACAAGTCAACTAGTGCTTCTTTGGTCCTCTGTTTTCTCATTGGTCAAATAAAAAGAGTAGATAAAATGATCTCAAAGAACAATTCGAATTTTAATTCACTATGAACCACGGTGGAGAAAGATACGGCTGTCTACTCCCCAAGAGATCTGGGAGTTCCACTCTGAAACCCAAAAGGGACGTTCTACTCTGCCCTGTAGGATCACTGAGTCAGAATTGACTGCATGACAATGAGTTTGGTTTGGTTTTTGGTTATCTCTGGTGGCAGAGTTGGTTACACATCAGACTGCTAACTGCCAGGTAATCCCTCAAAACCAAAACCCCTCTATAAAGTGTTACAGTCTCAGAAACTCGCAGGGGCAGTTCGTTCTACCATGTTCTATCTACAGAGTCGCTATGAGTTGGAATCGACTTGAGGCCGTGGGTTTGGTTCTGAGTGAGTCTATAAAATACCCATCACAATGCATCACCTAGAGATTCCTCAAAGCACTTTTTCATTGTCATCTATTCACATGGCTACACAGCCCAGTAGACTCCTTCTCTGTCATAGGGCAGTCAGAATTTTATCTAGTATTTCTCATTTGATATTTAATTTATATAAATCGGTAAATTAGAGATTCTCTTATTTGCTCAATAGCTTTTACCAAAATTTGAATTTTACTTTCCTAAATGCTAAATTAGGAGTATGTTTCTATTTTGTCTTGATTTATGAAACGTTCTGAAGAATGGTAACTCCCTGAATTATAGTTCAACAAACCAAAACCTAACTCATTACCTTCCACTGTCAGTCATTTTTTTAAGGAATATTAGATTTTAGTTTCTTTTTAACCCATCAGATTTCATTATTTAAATGTATATTTTAATTTTGTTAAAGAACTTTAAAAATATGTTCCTACAGTCTTCAGAATACCATTCTTAAGAACACCCAAATAGAACTCATGACCGCATCATTGACTTCATGATCTTGTCATGAGGTTAATTCCAATTCATAGTGAGTTGATTATAGAAGGATTGAAAAAGTCCATGTAATCAATATTTCTAAAATCATACTTTTTATTTAACCAATAGATATCATCTGTGCAATTAATTATTTGAAATATCATTCCAAAGTGAGAAATTTGCATGAAAATATTCACTTAAGAAAAATGTAATGGTTATACATTTTTAAAATCAGACATATCCAAGATGATAGAGCCAGACAAAACTTTTGTCAGCAATTACTCATTCCCCGAAGTTTACTTTTCTCTATCTAAGAAAATAATTCTATTGCTTAAATATGTCTCTGTAGTTAGAAGATAGACTGATGGGCTATTACCAGTCAGGTAATAAGTTTTCTGTGCTAAATGACTCCCATAGGAACGTGTGGGCAGAGTTTAGACTGTCAATCAGGTCACAGCTTGATTGGAGGGTGACCAAGATAAATGGCTTTCTGAGGCCGGCCTCCCTCTCTCTTTCTACCTGGTGATTGAACCTGCGCAACTACTTGAGCTAGTCCTTTGCTTCAACCCTGTTATGTGGGCCGATCCAACCAGTGGATCTTGTTGCCTTGCAGCGATGGCTAGAGCTTGAAGCTCCATCAGGACGAGCTTCGTTAAGCTCCTGTGCTACTGGCCTCTGCTATGCTTTGACTTTCATTTTCCTGCTGTTGCCACCCCACCTTGCCGGGTCTGCTGTCTGTAGTAGACTCTGCTGGGCTTCCCTGGGGGCAGATTTCACTGTCTGCTTCCTTGACCTTGGACCACCAGTATATGAACTCTTCCACCAAAGTGAGTTGAATTGAGCCCTATACTGCTGTGTGGACTAATTAGCTGTTGTATTCCTTCTCGTTACATGCATTTTTTTTTCATAAGTGTCCTAGTTCTGTTTCTCTAGAGCTCTAGAGAACCCTGGCTAACACATATATCTCTGAAATTCATTATGTCCAACAATACGGGTATATCTTATTGGAAATAAAATCACAAACTTCAAATCCCACAAAAGCATGAGATTGAGTAGAGATCTTTGTGAATTCCTCGTGCCATAGGAGCAAATGGAGTGAAGGAAGTACCTGCATAATTAACTGGCAAGCTGTTAGATCTGGTCCACGTGAGCTGTGGGGTGGGATAGCCAGTAGCATCGCACCTCAGCAGGACATTGCTGCCCGGAGCTGATGTGATTTTGGTGGCCGAGATTGTCACAGATGGCTTCCGACACTGCGCCAACTCAACCCGTTGGAACACAATCCCTGTGAGGCTCTCGGGCGCACTACAAACCATCAGTGGATCAAGAAGCACTACAGCGGTGTCAGCAACCTTTGACAGCTCAATCATTTTGGAAACGTGGCAGTCACAGAACCAAGGGTTATCCTGCAAACCTGAAACAGAGAGGGGAAAAGGTGAATGACTGTTATTCTAACTGTGTCATTTTATATCATCAGAGACTCTCAGGAAAATAGGTGTGTATACCATCTCCCTTTTTTGAAAACTGTGCTTTGAGAGATGAGAGAGAGTCACCGCTATCTCTACATCAGGTGACATAGCCACCTCTATGAGGGTAAGTCAAAAGCATTGCTACTAGGATTTCATATCATACATGGATGAGTGTTCCAAAGAAAAACATGTCTAAGCAAGTCTCTGACATCAGTGTACGGCTTCCAACAAGTTCTCTTGGTAATTGTGTTTCCGTCAGTGTCTTGGTCTCATTAGAGTGCCTTTTTAAAAAGGAGACTTTTGTACTATGGAGGGGAAACTATTTTGAGGACAAATACTAAATTTTCAATAAAAGTCAGGTAAATATTTTCCTAATTCATTGAATAAGTTTACAAGAATGCTTTCTCACCCAACCCACAAATATTAAACTAATCAAGGAAGCCCTTCAAGATGAGCCACAAGAGAGAAGTTGACAAATTTGCCAACTTTGACGAGTGAAGAAACTATGGCTGCAGTCCAGTGACTGTTGTAAGCAGGCTGTAGAATTACCATTGATTCAATCGCTTCTGAAGTTTTGAGATCTCACACGACTCCACATTTCCTGTGTAAGCAAACATTTTTACTTCAGGAGACTTTCAACTTCATAGGTGCCAAAAGTGTTGTGTGAGAAGCCCAACTAGCCCCAAACGCTCATCTTTCCATCTGGTTTTAAGCAGGATCTAAGCTAATGAAGAAGGACTTGTACCTGGAGACAGGTCTTGGATTGGCCAGTACAATCCAGAAAGCAAGTCCCAATGAAAATGGTGGCTTCCAAGGGGATCTACAGGGTGAGTTAAACTAGAAGCACAGAAGTCAGTTGAGAAGGCTATGTTGTCTGTTTCCTGAGATTCTAAAGGCTTAAGCTTGACAGACTTTCTCCAAAGACACAGGACAGTAATGAAGAAGCTTAAAGCAAACCACACTGGAGAGAAAAAGATTAGGAAATTGCACCCCCAATTTTTTTTTCCGATCTTAACAATGGACTTGCTCATTCTTCAAGGGTAGTAAGAGTTGTCCTATAAGAATTTCAATGGGGAACCTTAATGCACACATCTTCCAACCCTAATATTATCCCATTCAGACTTCTGTTTGCACCCAGAACTCAAAGAATATTTCAAAGGAACATGATTTGAATACCTTGAGTATGCTAAAACTACTAGTATTATACATTTTACAAGCTTATCTGTTACAGCACTACACATTACTTGCCTAGCGGCACCTAGCTCAGCCTTGAACATGTCATATGCTTTGTACAAGTTAAAAGCATATCAAGGTGGTTCCAGTTTTTGATATCAGAAGCATAAAATGAGCACAGGTGATCTGTTGGAAAGAACCACAGAAGCTACACATGACTGGACTGAGCCGTGGTCATGAAGTGTGACTCAGATCTCCCTCAAGAGACAATCAGCTGCCTGGGTAGAGGGGAAGTGGGGCTCCTCTAGAGATTGAAAAACTATGACTTGGAGGTTCAGCTACGGCAGTGACAACTGCAAATTTGAGGGCTGGGCACCAAGCTTGGGGGTAGGGAGCTGGGAGTGTGGGGGTGCGGGCCAGGGGTTGGCCTGGTCTTTGGCTTCTCAACTCAGTCTTGTCTGGACAGCATACAAGACTTGCCTATCAGCAATAAGGAGGTCATCTGTTATTCACAGTTGTGGGAATCTGATGATGCTGACAATGATTATGGAAGAGATACAGGTCGTCCGACTAAGAATATGCAATCATCTCCCCCCGCAGCTGAAAATAAGAGGCGATATGGAAAGAATCCACTGGAAGACAGTGAGGGCTCGGAAGATAAAAATGTGAAGACAAAGAAGGCTGACTCTCTCTCAGCTAAGGACAGCGAAGGTGAAAGCTAACTGAATCACTGCCATCACGTTGGTGGCGACTCACAGCGGCCCTATAGGACAGGGTAGAACTGCCCTGGGTGTTTCCGAGACTGTAACTCTTTATGGGAGTAGGAAGCCTCGTCTTTCTTCTGC
>NW_022111369.1:6211205-6218890 GCF_000313985.2 Echinops telfairi
TTGTGAGATGGAGGAGGACTTTGTGGATTGGTGTCAGACATAGGGGTTAATGTTGGACTTGTAGGCTTGGGCAGCACTGGGTTGGGATGTTTTCTTGATGTACACTTACCCTTTCTCTGGATTTGTTTCTCTAATGTACCCAGACTAACACAGTTGCATTTCTTTGAATGGGGATAGATATAATCCTATCACAGAGAGCTCTCCAAGATAGATATCTTGAAATGTCCATTTTGACAATAAATGTGGCACCATCCTTCTTGAATTTGTAATTCCTGGCATAGGAAACCATGATTTCCTGATCAAAATAGTCAATACCAGTCCATTTCAGCTCACTTAAGCCTAGAATATTGTTCTTTATCTGTTCCATTTCATTTTTGATGACTTCTAATTCTCCTAGATTCACACTTTGTACATTCTAAGTTCCAGTTGTTAATTGATGTTTGCAGCTGTTTCTTCTCATTTTGAATCATGCCTCATCAGCAAATGAAGGGCCCAAAGGCTCTATGGTCAGCATCAGCATCATGATGGTTAGTTCTACCTTGAGAGTGCAACTATTCTTCAGTCATACTTAGAGAGCCTATGACCCGAGGGACGCATCTTCCTGCACTATCTCTGATAATGCTCTGTTCCTATTCATGATGTTTTTAAAAACTGACCGTGTGTCCATGCTATCCATAGGGTTTTTAGTGCCTAATCCTTCTGAAGTGGACAGCCTATTCCTGCTTTGTCGCCTGTTCTTAGTCCGGAAGCTCTGCTGAAACCTATTCACTTTGGGTGACCCTGCTGGTATTTGGAATGCCAGTGACATAGCCTTCAGCACCACAGCCACGCGCAGCCACCACAGCACAACAAACTGACGGACAAGTGGTGATTGTTGTGTGAGTTGTTGTCAAGTCCATCAGGGTCCCGTGAACACAAGAACAAAATGCTGCCTCTTTCTCTACCAGATATTTGATGGGTTGCAGATCAGGACATAGTGATCATAGAACTTACTTTGACCGATTCTTCAGAAGTAAATCTCCGGCCTTTCTTCCTAGAGGCTCTGCTGACGCCAGTTCAGCATCAGAGCAACACGCAAGCCTACAGTGACAGGCAGCTGGAATTGTGTGTAAGATGCATTGGCCAGAAATCCAAATTGCATTTCCTACATACCAAAAAAAGACATCTGCTTCCGAGTTTATTCTGTCTCACAGTGACCCTACAGGACAAGCTAGAACTGATAGCTTTGGGGTTTTGAGACTTGAATCTTTACAAGGGCAAATAGACTCATCTTTCTCCCACAGAGAGGCTAAAACGTTTGATCCCTGCCTCTCCCTCCCCCAGTTGCTTACAGTAAAAAAGAACAGCCAAAGCAAGAGTAGTAAACTCTAAAAGAGCCCGAAGGTACTGTGTTTAATAATAAAATTGTTTCCATTTTCAACCTCTACATAATTCTTGAATTAAGAAAGGGCTTAAAAGCAAGGATCAACACTGAAGACAAATGGGTGCATAAGCAAATGTGGCAAAGAAAGCTGATGGTGCTCAGCTATCAAAAAGTATAGCGTCTGGGGTCTTAAAGGCTTGAAGGTAATCAAGCAGCCATCAAGCTCAGAAGCAACAAAGCCCACATGGAAGAAGCACACCAACCTATGCAACCACGAGGTGTCGAAGGGATCAGGTAGGTATAAGGCATCATCAGAACAAAAAAATCTTACCATAGTGAATGATGGGGGGAGTGCGGAGCGGAGACCCAAAGCCCATTAGTAGGCCACTGGAGATCTCCTTGCAGAGGGGTCTTGGGGAGGAGATGAGCCAGTCAGGGTGCGATGTAACAATGAAAAATACAACTTTCCTCTAATTCCTAAATGTTTCCTCCCCGCTCCCACTACCATGATTCGAATTCGACCTTGCAAGTCTGGCTAGACCAGAGGATGTACACTGGTACAGATAGGAACTGAAAATACAGGGAATCCAGGACGGATGAGCCCTACAGGACCAGTGGTGTGAGTGGCGAAACAGGGAGGGTAGAAGGAGAGTGGGTAGGAAAGAGGGAACCGATTACAAGGAACTATATGTGACCTCCTCCCTGGGGGATGGACAACAGAAAAGTGGGTGAAGGGAGACGTCGGAGAGGGCAAGATATGACAAAATAATAATTTATAAATTATCAAGGGCTCATAAGGGAGGAGGGAAGCGGGGAGGGAGGGGAAAAATGAGGACCTAATGCCGGGGGGTTTAAGTGGAGAGGAAATGTTTTGAGAATGATGAGGGCAATGAATGTATAAATGCGCTTTACACAATTGATGTGTGTATGGATTGTGATAAGAGTCATATAAGCCCCTAATAAAATGATTTAAAAAATAAAAAAGAAAACCGAAATGCAACAAAAAGAAAAAGAAAAAAAAAAGCAAGGATCAAATCCACAGTGGGACTATCAAGTTCTTTGCTAAAGTCTCAAAAAGATCTAAGGTGGTGCTTGGGAGCCAATCAATCAGACAAAGGTCTTTCTAAAGCTTTTAGAAAGCTTTTAGAGAGGGGTGCCTCCCAACCTCTCAGATAAACATGACTCTCTTAGAATCTCAAATTTGATGTGCCCAAGCAGCCTCACATAAAACCCAAGATAGGAAAGAATTTATCTCAAAGAGGTTTGCAGGTGTGGGTTTTATTTCATAGTTAATTATAAACTGATTCACGAGAAACCCTTTTCATAATTAAAAATAAGACAGCACTGTATTTTTTTTCCAGAAATAAACTTGCTTTATAATCAATATCACCTTTGTGCTTTTGAATCTAACAGGACACCTGGGTCCCTCCAATTCCCTTTTTATCTTGGAGAGGGGCATTGAAAGCTGGGGGGGGGGAGCAGGAGAGACCCAAGGCAAGCAGCAGCACTGTAATTTTAAAACCTTTAAACCATGGTGAAAGATGCAGCTGTTCACTCAAATTCTAGGTTTTTATTTATGCCTATATTTATGATAATAAAATATTATAACTGTATTGCCTTAATTAATATTCTCTATGTGATCTCTAGGGTCTAGTCTATTGCAATGGCTACACAGAACTCACCAAAAAAATTCAGGATTAAAGGGTTTATTAAGAAAGCGAACAAGTTGTAATGTCAGGGAGAAATGCTCATGCTTGAGTTGTTTATCAGGACGTGTTACAGAATTCTTTCAGGTCTGCTAATAAATGTCCAAAGGGGCATACCACTCCACTGCAAGCCTCAACCCAACGGCCTTCACTTCAAGCTCCATGGGTCAGCAACTCTGCTCCTTGAATTAAGTGTACAGAGACACCTTGCTCCAGCAAGCCTCAGCCCCCAAGCAGGCAGTTCCATTTCTGTGGGTCAGCAAGCCCAACTCCCCCAATTAAATGCCTGGAGAAACCCCACTTCTGAAGCCAGCCTCATGCACAAAAGCACTCAGCTTTACTTTCTCCATGGGTTAGGAAGTCCATCGTTCTGTTTCATACTTTGCCTCCTGGTTCTGCTACTGCTCTTCTGATGGTATAGCTGTCTTCTGAATGCAGGGGATTCACTGTGCAGGAAGCTCAGGTCCAGAGGACGCACTCTACTCCTGGCTCTTACCAGGTATGAGACCCTCCTCCTGCCTCTCAGAGGGCTCATTTTATACACAGCAGGCTTGAATTGCAGGGAATATGTTCATAATTACTCTCAGGTTAATCCTATCAGTATCTTCACCCACCCTATCACCAGACCCATACAGGGAAAGGTCATTTGGTCGGAGTTAGAGACTTTGGCCATATTAAATAATTTACTGCCCCTGATTTAGCTTGTCTGGTTCATATATTTTACCAGTATTGATTAAAGTGTACTGTTTGTTAGGAATTTGATTTTCTTACATGGGTGAATTAGCCTGAGCTTTTCCATTTCAAGTAGTTCTGTGCATCTGGGACCAGCTCTGTCATTAATATTCATTTGAATTCTCTCTCCTAAGCATTTCTCTTTCAACTTATTTTGTGCCCCAGGCAGATGTACTAGTTTGCTTTTATGTTACAAGTGACCAACTGTGGGCTACAGAACCTAGTGTGGGAATCCAGGTCCTATTTCTCCCACGCTTCACCACAATGGGCGTGAAGTTAACCAGTCTTCACAATCCTATCGTAGAATTAATAAAGTAAATAATTATTTTACAAGATTTTACAAAGGCTTCATTCATGATTTCCTGTGTATGACCAAGTTAATGCCCTCTCTATTCATGATAAAATAGCTACACACTTTAACCGTTTCTTATTAAACATGGTACTTAACATTTGTTGATATGTATTCAGTCAGAGTTTTGATTTCTGAGAATTTCACATGGAAAACATTCACATTCTCTACATCTAACACAGACCTGCCTGTCATAGTGTCATGATGAATGTTGCTTGAATGTTTGAGTGCTGCTCTCATGCTATGACCCCAGTAGTTCAAATCCCAGGATTAGCCCTGATAGACAGGTTTTATCAGGACTTCCAGACGAAGATGGAGTAGGAAGAAAAGTCTGGTGGCCTACTTCCTAAAACAACCCAGGAGAACACGGTACCTTCTGAAATGACCTTGTAGCGACACATGAAAGTGTCTTCAAATATAACAGATACCACTGGTAAGTACTGTGGGGCTTCTAAAATATGAAGTCCGGTGCCAACAAGTGGACGATTACTTCAAAACCAAGATGAGAATGTACATCCTGGGAATGGACCCATCAGGAAGGACATAATTAGCATGTCCACACCTTAGGAAGCATTGCAATCAATATGACTAGACAATTTGTATAGGAATTGAGTAGGACCCGAAACTGCTGTGTCAATCTTTACAAAAAACGTGATAAAAATGACTTAAAGAAAGGAAGCCTCATGGAGTGAACAGAGCCTGATGATAGAGACTGTTGAAAGATAAGCCGCTCCCTCCACAGTGGCGCAACGGACCGAACCCGGAACCATCATGAAAGTGGCACAAGACTGGACAATGTTTCGATAGGTTATCTATGGGGTCCCCCAGGAGTGGAAGCCGATTAGACAGCAACCAAGAACCACAAGATAACTACACTCAAGTCTGTATTGTCCTGCTGTGGCCAAAGAGATCCAGCACAAGGCAATCGCTACCCTTCTATGAAAAAAAAAAAATGTGGGTGAAGGGAGGCGTCAGACAGTGTAAGATATGACAAAATAATAATTTATAAATTATCAAGGGTTCATGAGGGAGGAGGGAGCAGGGAGGCAGGGGGGAAATGGGAGCTGATGCCAGGGGCTTAAGTGGAGAGCAAATGTTGTGAGAATGATGAGGGCAATGAATGGACAAATATGCTTTACACAATTGATGTATGTATGGATTGTGATAAGAGTTGTATGAGTCCCCGATGAAATACTGTTTTTAAAAAAAGAAAGAAAAAATAATCTTTTGAAAGCGATCCATAAGTAATAATAGTCACGTCACCTGAAGATGCCTAAATCTCAGAAAGAGTGAAGTCACGTCACAGAGGTTGAAGCACTCATTTCACCTCTGGCTGTCAAGTGGGACCTGTGTTCGTGTCCATACTGATGGAATTGATAGGTAAAGGTCAGATTAAAATGGGGCATAGAAGAGAAATGTAAAAGTCGGAGCAGATGGCTTCCTCCTGGACTTCCAGGTTCCTGGTGCCAGAGGGGCCCTGCAGGGCTTACCTCTGGACCTAGGGTGCTGCAACCTTGCTGAGCTTCCACTCTCTCTTCAACAGGAGAGGCTTTCACGCGCAAACGCTGTGCTCTCCCCCTCTCTCTCTGGCACGAACTATGTTTTGTTAGTCAATACATCAACAACATTGGCCATGTACTTGAACAAAACAGAGGTGGAACAGCAAAATCACCCTTAAAAAAACCAACATGATCTAATAGAAATAGGTGGAAGAATGTGGTGCAGTATTAAACTGTAACATTTTTCATTATCTGTTCATCAATGTGTGAAAGATAATTTAAAGGTAGAAACCATTGTAATAATGGCTATATTAAAATTAAATATTTAAACTGTGTGACTTTTCTAAGCCTTGTCTGCATCAATATGCAGGTGAAATATGGATGTCATGAAAGATAAAACCAGTTCTTCAACTCCAGCTACAATCCAGGTTAAAAGTAGCCAACTTTTCATTTATGAGCAATAAAGCTAATTTTATTAAAATGTGAAATCATGCCTATATAGACTGAAATCCCTTCAGAAGCTTTCCTTTAATGCTAATAAATTAGGTCTGTTGTAGCATAAAGTTCCAATACTATCTACAAAAGAATTGGGAAAATGAAAAATTAGCTTGTCATTCACTAGTGCCATCATAGTTCTGAGCTGCAGTGGGTAAGAAAAACCCATGCAGTGAATAGGTGACCCTGTCTTAGCTATCTCCCTGCCCACGAGTCCGTGCAGGCGCAGTGACCCTCCCAGGCAGGGCCCTCTGTGAGTTTGGGAGACTGTAACTCCTTTTTTCCTATCCCCACAGTTTAAGGAATTTTTATTAAAGCAAGAATTTCATAATCCAAATGACGTTTTCTTGCTCAGTTATCAGTTCTGTCATCTAAAGCAGAAGTGACACTCTGAGCTATTCCGCAGTAAAGAATTACAAAATTAAAGAAAGGAATGCTTTAAATCGTACTTTGCTAAAAATTCTTTTTCTTGGAGTCTATACAACCTGAATTACTATTTATGTGTGTGTGTTTGTTTTAAAATGAATAAGGAATCTAGGACCAGCATTGTTTCCTAGCCCGGGCATTTGCTCAGTACACACACACAAAAAAAGGAAAGGAAACTTTGAACCTTATGTAACTCTTTATGGAAGTAGAAAACCCAGTGTGTCTCCTGCAGAACCACTCATGGTTTGAACTGCCGACCTTACAGACTGCAACCCAATGTGTAACCACTACACTACCAGTGCTGCTATAACAGATATTCAAGTAGGAAGCCTTAACAGAAATTTATTTTCTTTCAGTTCAGGGGACACCACTCTAGAGGAGGACTCTGCCCATTGTGGGGGAGGTTCTTATGAGTCCTCCCCTTTGCTTGCTTGCTTAATCTCTTATCTATCTCAAAAGAGACTGATTTAGTGAACATCCTACACAAATGCAGGCTCATTAACATAGCAAAGAAATCTTTGCGAATGGAATTATAACCAGAGGAGTGAGTACTTGTGTGTAAAACAAACCCATTGTTCTCAAGGAGATTCCAACTTATAATGACGGTGTAAGACTGGGTGGAACTGTCCCATAGGATTTCCAGGCTGCAGTCTTTATAGAGGCAGACAGTTTCCAGCAGATCCGCTGCTGTGCTCAAAACAGAGGGAAGGAAAACTCGAAGAGGTTGACTTCATAAATGACTTAAAGGCCTAAGGATCACATATTTTAGTTTCCTTCCATCATAACTCATTGTGGTTGTTACATAACCTGGTGCCAATTTAAGACTATTAAGAGTGAAGGGGTGGAGTTTAGTCTGTCAATCAGGTGGCTTCTTGATGACCTCTTTTGGAGGCGCTATGGAGAGAAATAGCTTGCTGGAGGCAGGACAGACCCACTCTCTGCTTGGTATTCGTCATGACAAGACACATGGAGCTACACTAGAGCCCTGGAGCTGAAAGAGCCATGTGGAGACCCAGGCCAGCACTGTGATGCTTATACCCCCACTGGATCCACAAGACTTTCCACCCCCTGGCCTGTGATCTTCCTGTATTCGGCATCATTGCATGTGTTTCGTG
>NW_022111369.1:6220123-6224605 GCF_000313985.2 Echinops telfairi
ACTACAAATACACGTGCAACTACAAATACACAATGTCAAGAGGCAAGAGCGAAATGACACTGATGTTCTGAAACCTTCTGAAAACATGTTGAAGGTGAAACAAACTCCTTTACGGGAATTTATTCAACAGGTTAGATCTAAAACTTAAGTAAGGAATTTACAGGAATTTACTCAACTGGTTAGATTTAAAACTGAAATATTTCCAGAAGGAAATATTTTTAAATCTCTAAAGTAAAATGTTAGTTTATTCCAGCTTTGAAACAGCTAAGACCAAAGGAGTCATTTTTAAAACCTGAATAAATCCTGGTGATCTGAGGAAGAAATACATTCATCCAATGTTCCCCAGCAGCAGAGGACAAAGGTACAAGGACCCTCTGAAGTTAAACTGTTACATGCACTGCATTCCTTCAGGGCAGCAAATTGACTTCAATCGCCCTAATTTGCATTAACTAGTTTATATTATGTAACTATCTTTGGATGGGATAGATGAACTATGACTTACTCATAGTTCTGCAAAGGGTAATGTTATCCATGCCTCACAGTAGTTGGATAAAATGGTCTATATCTTGGCTATTTATTTAGTAAGAAATAAATTCTGATACGAAAGTGATTTTGCCAGACTACAAATCCTTTCAGGCAAAAACCCTGCCTTCCTCAGCTTCAGGGAGGTAGAGGAGGGGGATGGTGTGTAAAGATGCGTCACCAAGGCAATCCAATCCTGCTGTGAAAGTCTTTGCAACACACAATGCTGAAGCCACTCGCTGGCTATCTGGTGGTGAAGATGGAGGCTGGAAGGCTTTGATCCTTATTTTCCCCCTCTACTTAAAAAAATTGCGATGTATCAGTATAAAAGCTAAGAATATAAAGTTAAAATTAAATATAAAAGCATTCGTATAAAATAACATAAAGTTAAAATTAAAAATAAGAGCTAGAACCATTAAGAATATAGAAATCTCTGTGACCTTAAGACAGGTTATTTATAGATGGAACACAGAAACATTTATAAAATGTAGATTGATAGACAGATTAGATGAAAAGTATTCTTACCAAAGACACCATTAAGATGACTGCACAAGCCAGAGATTTGGAGAAAATATTTTAAATATATGCATGACTGACAAAGGACAGATTCAATAATTAAAAGACAGCCCTAAAAATTGAGCAAAAGAAATACTTCATAAAGGACCAAATAGGAATGACCAATGAGCACATGAAAACACAATCAATACCATCAGTCACTAGGAAAATGAAAATTAAAATCACAATGAGATAGGTCTCCCTGACTCACCCATTCCCCAGACTGGCAAAAATGAGAAACTGATAGCATTAAGTGTTGGTGAAAATATGGAGGAAGTGTTAAATGGTACAACTCCTTTAGAAAACTGGTTACATATGCAGTCAACATGCATTCAGCGACATGTAATTCAGCCTCAGGAGTTTATGGGAGAGAAATGAAAGCATATGCCCCTCAAAGCTTAATTCATAACAGCTCAAAACTAGAAGCAGTCCATGTATCTAGCAACGAGAAAAGGATAAATACTGGTTTATTCATGTGAGGGAATGACAGTCAGAGATAAGGAGCTACCCAGAAACACAACACCATGGACGCATGTCTAAATCCTGATGCTGATTGAAAGGGGAAAAAGAACGACAGCCAGGCACAAGATTACGTTGTGTATGACTTCATTTATATGAACAGGCAAACCAATCTGTAGTGAAAGAAATCAAAATAGTCCAGGAGCCCTGGTGGCGTAGTAACGATAAGTTGGGTTACTGCAAGGTCAGCAGTTCAAAACCACCAGCCACTCCTTGGAAGAAAGATGGGGCCTTCTACTCCAAGAAAGAGTTAAAAGTCTGGGAAACTCACAGGGGCAGGTCTACCCTGTCCTAGTGGGTCACTAGGAGTTGGCATGAACTCGATGGCAGTGCGTTTGGGTTGGGTTTTAGAGAAAAGGTCACAGTAGAACTGCGTGGGGTAATGGGAAGTCTCTGTGTTTTCATGAGGGTCTGGGTTACATGGTGGTATATATGGAGCAGCATTTACCAAAATGTACCCCTAAAATCTTGTGTTTTACTGTATGCAAATTATACTCCTTACTTAAAAAAAAAAACTTCAAAAAGAGTGATGAGCTGTAGTTGAGCTTGACTGTCTCTGTCCAGCTGTGTGAACATGGCCAGGTACTGCAATTCTGTGTATCTGTTTCTTTATTTGTGAAAAGAGGGTGGGGATCATTCCAGGCTCACCTTGGGAAAGCATCTGGCAAGCAACGACGCCTTAAATACTTCCATATGTGGATTTGTTCTCTGGTACACAACACACCAACAGGGCTTGGCGCTGTCAAATTCAATTAACACCCCTGTAGAAAACTCCGTGGGGATACTTGGGCCTCCATTGCCTTCAGGTAAACTGCATTCCAAGCTGAGTTTTGCCATTGAGCAAATTGCGCAGTAAACACCCTTTAAAAAGCATGTTATGCCTCTCCTGTGATAGACTTTTCCCTCCAAGACAAACAATGCGAGGCCTTCCAGAGAATGCCTGGGTGAATGTTTGCTTAATCTTGAGAACGAGGACGTGGAAAGTCACCTGTGTAGCAAATCACACATCAAGTTTCGCAGGGAATGTGAACGTTTATTTGTAAGAAACTAGTCTTTTTCTTTTTTGATATATTTGTCGACGTTTTTATTAAAATATCAGCCAAATAAATTCACTATGCATAATGAAATAATGGATTCTTAGTAAATTGTGTCACATCAGACAAGTTCAATACTTCTTTTCTGAAGTAATCTACAAATTAACTTCACTACATTAACGGATTAAAAGCGAAATAATGGGATGCATATATGGATTGTGATAAGAGTTGTATGAGCCCCCAATAAAATGGTTTTTAAAAAATAAAAAAAGAAAGAATGATAACATTATGAAAAGATGAAAAACATACTCAAGAAATTTAACACCTGTTTACACTTCACCTTTTTCAGACTGAAGCTAGTCTTTTTCTTATGGTCCATGAGAAGACCACTTTATTGAGTTTTTATTTTTACTCCTGTAGAAAAAGAGTGATTGAAAAGTCTCTCCCTAAAGGTGTTTTAAAATCAATAAATACCTGATTTAAAGAGATGAGTGAAGGAATGCACAGATGAAGGAAATAACCTTGCATCGTGTACTAAACCTTGCATCACAGGGGAGTGGTAAAGGTCTGAGACCTGGGGCCACACTGCCTGGGTTCAAGCCCTAATCTTAAGAACAATGCAGCCTGACGCAACCATCTAGAGCAGCATTGGTATGGACTTAGGTGAAAGCTGGGGCGCGGGGGTGGGGTGGAATCAGGGAGTGGGATAAAATACAGGGGTGGGGATTCATGGGTGGCTTGAACTACTGAATACAAAGTTGATGGTTTGAAATGGTCGTTTCCTACCTGATTCACAATTTTTAAAAAGGCATTTAAAAATATGACCTTGGGCATATTGCTTAACCTCTCTGTGCCTTGGTGCCTCTTCCATGAATTGGGAATGAAAAGGCACAGATGAAAGCCCCGGCTACCCTCTAGTCCTGTAAAGCGTCCTGCTCCCACTGCCATGGCCCCAGTTTTCCCTGCATGTGTACATGTGTACATATGTATGTACAAATGAGATCTTTCGATGCAAGAAATTCAGATAGAGTGTCCCCCTCAGAAACAGTTAGGGGAGTGTTGAATTCCTGAGGATAGGGGAAGGGGGGCCCCCTCCGTCGGCATCGTTTTCAGTGGGAACAGTGCGGTCGCACATAAAATAGGGATATGGTGCTGGTAGTCCCTGTGCTCTGTTTAAAAACATCCGTCTGAGACCAAAGGCCAAGAATTACTCAGAAGCAAAGACAGGGATTAGAGGGCCCGGTTAACTCAAGCCCTGGAAAGGGGACAATCGGAACACAAAGAGAACGGTGACTCCCCGTGATTAATTTGACAACCGTCACCCAAGAATGTGTGCAGACATTGTCAAATGAGAGCTTACCTCCCTGCAAACTTCTACCAACAACGTGATCAAAGATCATTAAAATAAAGAAAGCACCCCTAGCAATTAGCAGTTGCTTCTGCTTTTACAAGGGGGACCTCTACCTGCTGATATCAGAAACACCTGGAAACTCACTGCCATCAAGTCCACTTTGACGCCCGTGACCGTCGAGGACGGGTTTCCGAGACTAACACTTCACCGGAGTAGAAGACCCAGCTTTCTCCTGATGATAACCATGTTCATCGCTGCCATGCGATGCCAACTCACAGTGACCCTGCAGGACAGGGCGGCACTGCCCCCTGTGAGTTTCTGGGTCTGGACACCTTTCCGGAGTAGAAAGCCGCCGCCTTCTTCCCTTGGAGCAGTGGGCGGTTTCAGCCTTCGGACATTAGGGTTAGCAGCCCAAAGCATAACCACTAGGCCACCCTGGCTCCTCTGATCATAAACACAGGACAGGGGAGCAACAAGTGATCCAAAAACGGTGGCAAGGAG
>NW_022111369.1:6226821-6230560 GCF_000313985.2 Echinops telfairi
TTGAAAAATACAGAAAAGATGAAAAGATGTCTCACTACTCAAAGAAACAGTTAAGTAGCTAGGGGTGGTTGTCAGTCCTTTTGTTTGCATGGGAGTCCTGAGGGTGGTGGTCGGAGTTACATGTAGTGTGTTACATGTGCAGCCCCAAACCACCCGGCACTGCACGGGAGAAAGAGCACTTTCCACTCCTGCGAACAGTGACAGTCTCAGAAACCCAGAAGGGCAGTTCTAGGAATCAGACTCCAGCCAATGGCAGTGAGTGCAAAGGGTTTGGGGCTTGGCTTGGTTTTTCACTTTCCTTGCACATTTGTAAGTAGCTATGATCATGCTTCGTGTATAATTATACATGAATTATGTATCATTGTATTGTGTATATGTAATAGATGTACCACATAATTACATATGTAATACATAATACATGTATTATGTATAATGTGCTGCTTTTAAAATTTAAGCTTACAGCCAAAAGCATGTTCCTGCCCTGGTGGCACAGTGGGTTACTCATTGGCCTGCTAACAACAAAGTCAGCAGTTCGAAACCACCAGCGACTCCGTGGGAGAAGGAAGAAGCTTTCTACTCCAGTAAAGCGTTACAGTCCGGAAACCCACAAGGGCAGTTCTGCTTGGTCCGACAGGGTTGCTATGTATTGTAATTGACTGGACTGGCTCTGGATTTGGGTTCGGGGAAAGAATCTGGACATTAAAACAAGATAAATCTTTTGGTTTCATTCTCTATCGGCACTAAAACTTCAGAACTCTTAAACCCTTACAGGGAGGGGCCTTGGAAGAAAGGCCTGGTGATCTGCTTCCGGTTTTTAAATCCCTGCGGAACACAGTTCTGCTGGCAACACATGGGTTGCCATAAGTCGGAATGGACTTAGCAGTAACTGGTTTTTTTTGGTGATGGTGCTTGTATTATGGTTTACAGCCCTGGTTCTCAGCCTTCCTCATGGCGTGACCCTTTCATACAGTTCCTCATGTGGTGGTGACCCCCCAACCATAAATTTATTTTCATTGCTACTTCATAATTGTCATTTTGCTACTGTGATGAATCGGGTGACCCCTGTGAAAGGGTCATTTGAGCCCCACAGGGGTCACTACCCACAGGTTGAGACCTGCTGGTTTAGGGGGTTTGTTTTGCTTGTTTTTGTATGTTTAGTTAATAAGTTTTCATTCAAATTTAGCACAAAAGTGAACATTTTTAATGTCTAAATTACAGCTGTGTACTAACAGTAACTAAGAACCTTGGAGGTACAGGGGTGATGTGTTGGGCTGTGATCCTCATGGTCGGCAGTTCAAAACCACCAGCAGCTCTAAAGAGAAAGACTAGGCTTTCTCATCCCATACACAGCGACAGCCTCAGAAACCCACAGGGGGTCGCTGTGAGTCAGCATCGACTCAATGACAGTGAGTCTGGTTTTGGATGGAGTCACAATAGCTAATCATTAGAGAGCTATTAATTTTTTTAATATGTCTATCCATTAGGTAATTAAAAGAGAATCAAGAATTGCTTTTCAAGAGAGAATAAAATACATAAAGAAATAGAATCTAAATTCATAAATTAAGAGATTTTTTAGCTACCACTCATTCATAAGAACCAAGCTGGGAGCTAAAATAAAGTAAACAAAATAAAATAAACTATCCTTATATGAGAGTTGCTTTTTCTAGCACACATAGTTCCCTCTCCTCCTGCCAGTGAGCCAGTTGCACCCCACGGTGGCCTGGTAGGAGAAATGTGAATTGCCCTGTAGGTTTTCCAGACTGTAAATCTCTACCTTAGCAGAAAGCCTCATCTTTCTCCCACAGAGGGCTGTTGAGTTTGAAAAGCTAATCTCACAGTTAGCCCAACAAGTAATCCACTGTGCCACCAGTACTCCTGTGTACATAGTTAAAACAGCATAAATGTTTGCTACATCAAAACATGCCCCCCCTCTAAATCATTCTACCATATTTCTTTTATTCTCAAATTTGAAATGTTTGAAGGACTTGCTAAGCAGTGGACAAAATATAAAATAGCTACAGAAGAAAAGTTTGTGTGATTCTCTCTCTATCGGGTTCTTCTTTGTTCTCGTGAACACCAAATAAAAGGCTTCCTGGGGGCACAGTCGGTAAGCAAACAGGGACTCAAATCCATGAGTCCCTCCCTGGGGAAGCTGTGGCTGTCTGCTTCCACAACGATTACGGCCACAGAAACTCTAGGGCGCAGTTCTACCTTGTCTTCCTGGGTCGCCATGAATATCGGAGTCTAGAGGAACCCGTTTCAACACCAAATGTATTTACATTTCAGCAAAAGGACAACTAAAGGCA
Source organism: Echinops telfairi (assembly GCF_000313985.2). NCBI lineage: Eukaryota > Metazoa > Chordata > Mammalia > Afrosoricida > Tenrecidae > Echinops > Echinops telfairi. The sequence goes on from NW_022111369.1 coordinate 6,229,128, forward strand.
AGTATTGCAAATTATTCAGACCTAAGGCCGTCAGACACTTGTAAGCTTACCAAGAATAATTCTTTTGAGTGTAAGGTCCAGGCTTCTAGAAGCTGTTTGAACTGAGAAATGGGACCAGCTGTCCAGGAAATCTGGTGGCAATGTGGTCAGGCTGTTGCTTGATAAATCCAGGTAGGTGAGGTTCTTAAGGTATCTGGTTGCCTCCGTTGGCACACTAGTTATTCTGTTATTGTGCAAATCCAGGGTCCGCAGCTGGGGCATCTCCAGCAGAGAAGCCCAAGGGAAAGCAGCCAGAGAATTGCCAGCCAACCGCAGCTCATGCAGCCGCTTTAAGTTGTAAAAGCTGCTGGACTCAATGCTGGTCACAGAATTGCACGTCACCCAGAGGTAGCGGAGCTCCACCAGGTAATAGAAGGCCTCGGCTGGGATGGTACGGATGACAGTCTTCTCTATTCGGAGCTTCCCCGTGTCCACCGGGATGTTCTTGGGGACCTCGTTCATATCCAGGTCACTGCAGAGCACCAACCTATTGCAATGACAAAAGCAAGAGAAAGCAACCTTCTTTCTGAGACCCACTTGAAAACTAAGCTTTATTTGGTCTGTTTCCCATTTCTCACTGGTTCTTTTACATAGCAGTTCGGTATGGCTAGCCTGTACATTAACAATTCACCATCATCATCTTCTCTCAGCCTAAGCATCATCATCCAGACCAAAGACATCAAGCACAGAGCCATCAAGTCCATTTCAACTCCTCGCCACCTAGTAAGGGTTCCATGACTGAAAATCTTTGTACTAGCAATAGCAGCACGTGTGTTAGATTAAACTACAAGCAATGGTCAAAAATGGTGAAATGTCAGCAATGGCATTTAGCTTAACTGAATGTTTACGGCGCTCTCTTTATGTGCCAGGTTATGCAACACTTCTCACAGGCTGTTATTGTTGTTGTCATAAGGTGTCACCTCACCCACTCCAGTTCATAGCGACACTATGTGCAAGGGAAAGAAACACTGCCCAGTCCTGCGCCATCCTCGCCATTATTAGTATGTTTGAGCTCCTTGTTGCAGCCACTGCATCAATCCATCTTATCAAAGTTCTTCCTCTTTTTCTTTTTCGGTTTTGTTTTTGTTTTAATCATTTTATTGGGGCTCATGCAACTCTTATCTCAATCCAAACATACGTCAATTGTGTAAAGCACATTTATACGTGCATTGCCCTCAGCATTCTCAAAACATTTGCTCTCCACCTAAGCCCCTGGCATCAGCTCCTCATTTTTCCCCCTCCCTCCCCACTCCCTCATGAACCCTTGATAATTTATAAATTATTATTTTGTCATATCTTACACTGCCCAATGTCTCCCTACGCCCACATTTCTGATGTCCATCCCCCAGGGAAGAGGTTATATGTAGATCCTTGTAATCGGTTCCCCCTTTCCA
>NW_022111369.1:6231751-6240294 GCF_000313985.2 Echinops telfairi
TGGCCTTTAGGAGTGTTTTCCGGTTGAGTCTGATGGGGTGCCAAGCCCTGGCCCCAAAGTCTATTTTTGGTATTCCCTGGGGACTTTGTTGCTCTGTTCCCCTTGCTGTTCTGTTGCACGCCCTTAGTGTTTTGCCTCGGTGTGGTGGGATCAGATCAGGCGGGATTCCCACATTGTGTCTCCAGTGTTGTCCCCTCTAGGGCTATGGGTCAGTGAGGGTTGTCTTGTCTCATAGTGGGGACGGCCATATGGTCTTCTCTGTGGACTGGTGCTCTGAGCGGAAATATCATCAAGGCTTGGTGGGCCAGGATGTGCTCCACTCTCTCTTATTCCCCCTTCATTTGCTCCCGTGTGCTCTGATGAAACATGTCCCCCTCCCTGAGCTGCAGCTTCAGTGCTTCCTCTGAAACAAATTTTTCTGGGGGGAGGAGCAGGTGTCCAAGGTATCCATGTAGTTGGGATTGGGGCCAGCCCCTCAGACCTCTCCCCTGGCTCCCTCCTCCATGCCACATGATGCATTCACATCTTGGTGCACCGGGTTGACCAGACTTCAACCCTGTCTTCCTCTTTTTCATGAACCCTCTAGTTACCAAGCATGATGCCTTTTACCTGGGTCGAGTCCCTCCTCTTACAAGCCCAAAGCACTTGATATGAAATCTCACCATCCTTGCTTCTTAGGAATGTTCTGGTTGTATGTCACCCAAGAGAAATTTGGAGACACATATTACCTTATTTTATCATCAAAACAGCCCAATGAGGTAGATATTGGGTCACAGAGAACAGCACCAACTCCAGAGTCAGGCTAATCTAGGTTTCATTCTAAGACCGCCGCTTCCTCTGGGGCCGTGGAATGGCTCTTTGCCAATATCTCCACTGCCCTTCTCTGTATGGCACTGTTGTGATGATTGAAGAGGAGATGAAATTGTATAGCACAGACTATGCCACTGCTGTCACCAACCCCATTTTGTACAGATAAAATAACAGACACTCACCAGCATTAGGTAACTTCCAAAAGTCACACAGCTAGTGGGCAACAGGATCACATTTCAAGCCCATAACTGTCCACACAAACTCCACAATGCTCTTACCCTCTTTCAGAAGTGGTCCCTTTTTAAAAACATCCCCAATGAACATTGTGCATTCATCCTTTTATAAGCGGGACCACTTACTATAATTTTTTATTTACAAAATCATTCTCTTAGCACTAGATGCTGCGTTTGAGCACAATCCTGTGCACTGCTTTCCACTTCGCTTCAGAAAGAAACCAGACCGTGAGTTTACTCCTTTCTCCTACTCACTCCCTGAAGTGACCTTCAGCCAGGCACGCGGCCGTCTGATTTATGGGCATGTGCAAAAGAGCATAGAAAAACAAGCCTGCCCCACAAGTGGGTTCAAGTTTGAGGGACCACAGACTTCAGATTCATTTTAACCTGGAAGAAACTGGTTGCTCGTGTATACACTCACCTCCACAGAAAAGCTAACACACTTTTACATTCTGCATTGTAAAATACACTCCACAGGTAGCAAGTCAGAACAGTAAAATGGCCATTTAGTAAAACACTGTGTTTTAAGAGGAATCTGCAAAAAGCACAATGAATGGTGGTAGCATCTCCTTTCTATAACTTTAGGAGGAGAAGACCCTATGAGGATTGTTGCTTTCTTTAGCAACCACCTTTTGCTCTTTATCGGCATTACAAACTCCAGCACTACATTACCCAGAACAGTAGCAGTTTCCATTCAAGTCAGTTTCCAGTGTGCTGTCATGGAAAAAGTGCCAGGGTTGGAAGTTAAACATCTCAGGTCTTTATGAACCCAACCACCACATCAACCCAAAAATGTGACCTCGGAGAAGTAATCTCTAAATTGAAAGGGGTAGGAATAGATTATTTCTACATTCATGCCCGGCATAATATTCTATGGTGGTTTCGTTTTTGTTTTTGTGTTCACAAAACCTGTCAAATAATGGGCACCCTGTAGAAAATAAAATATTTCTGTAATTGTTTTCTCAAAAGCACCCTAGTCTGAGCCATTAATTGCTGAACATAGTGGCAACCCAAAACCCGAACCAAACTCACTGCTATTGAGTGGAGTTGAATTCACAGAGACCCTGTAAGTTACCCATGTGTATTTCCAAGTCTATACTTGTTTATAGGGAGTGGAAACCCCATCTTCCTCCCAAGGAGGTAGTAGCTGGTGGTTTTGAACTGCTGATCTTATGGTTACTACTATGCATAATCCACTACACCACCAGAGCTCCCTTTATTTGGTAATAGGACTTTGCTTTATTCTTCTCATTGTCTTTACCCACCCGAGGAGTATTTCAAGAAGGTACAAAGGATGGGTTGATGTAAAGGTTATAGGAAAAACAAAAAAGTACTCAAGAATTAATGTCTTCATTAATCCTATTCATTTATTTGAAAGTTTTGAGTCACAGATGTTGTGATTCTTCAAACAAATTACTTTAGTTAAGAGACTTCAACCAAGTCAGAAAATACCTGATTTTGTTGTTTCAACCAAGTCAGAAAATACCTGATTTTGTTGCTTCAACCAAGTCAGAAAATACCTGATTTTGTTGTTCAGGTACTTTGTTCGCTGATGCACATGATAAGTGAAGAGCTATGCTCACTTCATAGGCAGACGCCAAGTCACCCAGAGGTTATCTCGGAGGGTGAAGTTCCTTTTTTTTTTTTTTTTAATCATTTTATTAGGGGCTCATACAACTCTTATCACAATCCATACATACATCAATTGTGTAAAGCGCATTTGTACATCATTCTCAAAACATTTCCTCTCCACTTAAGCCCCCGGCATTAGGTTCTCATTTTTCCCCTCCCTTCCCGCTCCCCTCTCCCTCATGAGCCCTTGATAATTTATAAATTATTATTTTGTCATATCTCCCTGTCTGATGTCTCCATGTCTTTTAAACGTCTTTACTTTCTAAGTTCTAGTAGCCTAGAAACCAAGGTGAGCAATTCTAATTAGGACTCTCTCTAACTTCCCTCTGGTGATCTCCCTTCATACTTCATAAAGTCCACCCAGATGGCACTGATATTCCTCAAAATGAAATGGAAAACCTTTGAAGAAATGGTCTGGGCCCGCCCAGCAGCTCTGATCAGCACAGCCTCCTTAAGAGGTCTTAGAGCTGAAAGCAGAGCTGGCCACGCACACTGAAATGGTGTGACTTCCTGCGAGGGACATTTTATGAATATGAGCACATGAATATTTTCCTACCATAAATGTATTTGAGACCATTCTAAGAGCTGAAGTGGTCAAGATGAAAACAATAAAGACGTTTTGAGCAACTAAATAGGACCTGCCAGAACCAACATCATTAATTCAAAGCTTACAGGTAAAACTCACCTTTGAGTATTCGTCACAATTTGCTTTCAAAATAAGTCATCCTGTTTGAGCCCATTGTCTAGGAATACCCTGCTTCCCTAAAAATAAGACAGTGTCTTATATTAATTTTTGCTCCCAAAGATCAAGGGATGTTGTACTTTCGGGGAAACAGGGTAGGTAGAATACTTATTTTCAAGGGATGTCTTATTTTTCCATGAAGAAGAATACGGTACACATTTATTGCTTATTGTTTTATTAAAAGAGACCTCACACTTCCTGCCTGCTCCGGCCGTGCTGCGTCCAACAGTGAGCTGCGCTGCGGTGCCCGCTGCTATGGTCTGGTAGCTGCTGGGTGCCTTATTTTCGGGGAGGTCTTATTTTTGGCGGGATGCCTTATATTTCAGCGAGAGGCCAAAATGTAAGTAGGTCTTATTTTCGGGGGATGGCGGACTTTCGGGGAAACAGGGTAGGTAGCATACTTGCTAGCCAAAAGAGGAGCATACCTTGATCCTGAGCCAGCCTGTGTGTCCGGATCGTCGCAGGTGCACTGTGAGGGACAGGAGCAGCCCACCTCTTCCGTGAGACTAAGTAAGACACACAGACACACCAATGCATGCATTGCTCCTCGGAGAGGTTATGTGAGCAAAAGGTAAAAAGCCAAATCCTAAGCATTCAGACACTAGGTGCCAGGAACGCGAACATCCATTTCTGTAATAGCAGATTACACAGGATTAACTGAGAGCTGTAGTTACTTAACCTTCAAGTGTATTTTGCAGGGGATCAGCTGACCTAGCCTTTGAATACAGTTTCAACAAAGTCCCATTTTAAAGTAAAGGAAAACTAAACACATGTCAGGAAAACTTCAATAGATTTCTAGGGAAATTGCATAGTAAATCCCTTTTCTCAGAATGTAATGGCCACTATACCTGGAGATGTTAAAGATACATGTTAAAATGTTAAAAATACATGAATGAAGAAAATGTTTTCAAATCGACTGTTGTGATGATTTCCCAACTTTTTTTTTTAATTTACTTCAGTTTTTTTTTTCTCTCTGGTTTATTTTTGTTTTGTTTTGTTTTTAATCAATTTATTGAAGCTCATACAATTCATCACAATACATAGATCAATTGTGTAAAGCACATCTATACATTTGTTGCCCTCATTATTCCCTAAATTCGCTTTCCTCTTGGGTTCCCGGAATCAGCTCATTTTCCTTTTTTTCCCCTCCCCCTCCCTTCCTCCTCCCCTCTTCCCCATGTACCCTTGATAATTTATAAATTATTATTGTATCTTATATTACACTGCCTGGCGTCTCCCTTCACCCACCCCTCTGCTGCCCGTCCCCCAGAGAGGAGGTTATATGTAGCTTCCTGTGATCCAACTCTTTTTAATACTACATTTAAACCACTAATTTGAATGATATATGTGAATATATGTCAATAACATTGTTTACATTTTGTTAATGCCTTGACAAATGCTGAAAAATACTGTAGGCTATTTATATGCAGTAACATTATATATTTTGTTTTCTGCATTTGTTTTTTAAGCAGCAATCCAGTTTTATAATATGTAGTCTTAAAGACTGAAGTACCTACGTGAGATCAGTGTTAACATGCTGTTTATAGACATTCCAAAAGTCAAGTCAACAAAGCTGTGTCCATAGATGTTGCTTTGTTTTTAAGAAAAACTCTTCTTCACTGAAGAACAAGACTAGAGATTTCAGTCAGAGCATGTCCTAAGACTCTTCCAGAGCCTCCAAGTACAGAGTGAAGTTTGTCGCAGTGAGATTAATTTTAATAAAGGCAATTACCTTCATTCAGGGAGATTCGTATTCTCCTCGAGCACTCCCTGCTGACATGGAGCAAAACCTATACTGAGCTTCAATTGCCAATTCATTTAGCAACACGAGATGCCATCAGAAAATGAAAATTTAGATTTAAGAATAAAATGATTCCCACACATCATGGAGTGATTCCCAAGGATTAAGGTAGTAGACGTATATGCCGTTCATCTTCTCCTTGTTAGGTGCCCTCGAATCGGCTCAGACTCATAACGACACTGTGCACAATAGAAGGAAACACTGTCTGGTCCTGCGCCATCTTCGCCATTGTTTGTATGTTCGAGCCCACTGCTGCAGCCACTGTGCCAATCCATCTTGTTGAGGACCTTCCTCTTTTTCATGGCCCTTCTAATTTACCAAGCCTGATGTCCTTCTCCCGGGACTGGTCTCTCCTGACAACATCTTTTAAACCAAAAACTCTTTAAACACACCGATTCTATAAAAATAAGAATATGTAGAGAGGCATTATTTAGGAATGATAGAATTTACATAGAAGCAATAGTCAGACATGCCTGCTCAATTTAAATAAAATCCTTCATGTTTTCAGATTCTGCCCATTTATGTGTTCATTAAATATTTACAGCGCACTTACTTTTTACCAAGGAGCCCTGGTGGCATAGTGGTAATGCATTGGGCTACAATCCACGAGGTCAGCAGTTCAAAACCACCAGCCACTCCATGGGAGAAAGGAGGCTTTCTACTCTCATAAGGCATTATAGTCTTGGAAACCCACAGGGGAAGTTCGACCCTGTCCTGTAGGGTCGCTATGAGTCACTATTGACACGATGGCCATGAGTTTGGTTTTGAGTTTTACTTTGTGTCAAGCACTGGACCAAGTACCTGAGGTTCAAAGATGAATAACACACAGCCAGTAAACATAGGAACTCGTATCAGAAAGACAGAGTACTGAAGAAACACAAGAGAAGAATACCCAACCCAGTCTGTGTTGATCAAGAGAGGCTTCCTAGGGTAGTCTGTACCTGAGCTGCCTGCTATAGGCTGCACGCTGATTTCTTAGGAGAAAACACCGGACGGTACTGATGCAAGCAGAAGGAACAGCATACACAAAGGATGGAATGGAAGCGACAAACCAGAAGTGGTCTTCAGAGAACTGCAAGCAGTCCTGGTTGCTTGGGCATAAGATTAGAAGCAGAAAATGTTTTGTTTTATTTAAGATAAAAAAACACAAGGGAATAGAAGACAAAACTGGAGACCAGGCAAGAAGAAGGTCTCGAAGGAAGGATCTTACATGTGCTAGTAAAGAGCTTGCTCTGAACCTGTAGGCCACATGATCATTGTTCGTGGAATTCTCTAGCAGCTGTGTGGAGGGACATTCTAGATCAGAGGTCAGCAAACTGCAACTTTTGAGCCCTATCTGGTTCTTTCAGTACGTACATGTGGCTGCGAAGTAAAATGGGAAATGAAAATCAACTAATCATACTTTCGTTTAAAGGATATTATTCAGAGGATGGTGACTTCGTTTATTTGTCAATATATATTTATGGCTCTCAAATAATTTTCAGATTGTTGGGAGGGACAGGGTTGGCTCTTCCATCTCAAAAGTTTGCCTACACCAGGCCTAGATAAAGCAATTAAGACAGGAAGGAGACTTCCATTAGCCTTGGTGGTTGCCGTCTAGGGGAGTCCAATGAGGTCTCAACCAGGACAAGCCGAAAACAGCGAGGAGAGGAAGGAGTTGGCGATGAAAATGCTCCACGAAACAACTTGGAAATAAAAATGCTTTTAGTACATGTAGGAATAAAGATGGAGTCCACAAATTCACTCAATGTCTAATTAATATTTATTGAGTTCCTACTATGTGCCAGGTAAAACGGGTCTAGGTGCTGAAGATAAATCAAAAGAACAAAACAGACCACAATTCCCATTCTCCTGGGGATCAAAGCTAGTGTCAAATGTGCGGACCTGCGTGTGCAGAAAAGGGTCACTGGGAAGTGCAGAGCACGTGGCAATCTGCACCACGATGGCAGCGCTCTGCACCAGACGTCAGAGCATTGATCGACGCGCGTGATTTAAAAGCAACTCGTGTTTAATGGCCATTTAATCATTCTTGCTAAATTACATGTAAGCTGATAGTGGCAAAATGTTTAAGATTTTAAGATCCAAAAAAAGTTTTAATCTACTTTGGAATATCCAAAAACGCATTAGAGTAATGAATCATTACTATATATTATGTTACTAATTATTATTGTGATTAATCTATCCTCATATTAAAATAGCAGCTCTTTCTCCTCTAGAATCTCGGCGAGTAGACAGCCCATCAAGTCAGCAGGCCGTCGGTGTGATGAAGTGCGTACTGACAGGGAGCAGAGGGCAGAAGCCTCCGTCTCTGGCATCCAGGTCTGTCAGAAGTTGAGTAACGAGTTTACATATGGTGAGAGAGAGCAACGTACACTACACATCCACTGCACAAACAGAACTGTGTGCTCTGCGTGAGGAATTTTCAATCCTATAGGACATTCCTGTATGCCAACATGGGGATTACATGGACCCCATGTAATATAACATCGAGACATCGCAGAAAAATAACAAGGAAATAAAGTGTTTCAATCATGCGTGCTTCTCTCTTATTTCAGAGTCTTCCAGAAGCCATTGGGTTTTGAGATACATTCATGGGTAAAATACTTGTCACACGCCTTGCTTCCTGAGGCTGGCACTGGAGCAAGGCAAACATTGCCCTCCGGAACCTGTGATAAAGGAGGGAAATCACAGTTATTTCTGACTCTTCATACACCTTCCCAAGAGGCATATCACAAAAGAGGTGACAGGCATTAAGAGAATACTAAGTTGGACATTGAAGAATCCAAGCATTTTAATTATGATGCTGGTGAAGACTATTGGAAATACCATGGACTACCAAAAGAACAAACAAATCCATCTTGGAAGAATTCTAACTGGAATGCAAGGATAGCAAGACATCATCTCAAGTACTTTAGACATGTTATCAGGAGACACCAGTCCGTGGGAAAGGACATCATGATCGGTAAAGTAGAGGAGCAGCACAAAAAAGGAAGGACCTTGACAAGAAGAACTGACTCAGTGGCCTGAGCATAAGAACAATTGTGAGGGTGCTGCAGGAGAGGGCAGTGTTTCAATCATTCATACTTGGGGTTGCTATGGATGCACCTAACAAGGCAATAAGCAAGCAGCCCTCACGGCACAATGGTTAGGCTCCTGGATGCAAATCAGTAGTCTGCCCACCAACCACTTCCTGGGGGCAGTTCTACTCTGCCCTGCAGGATTGTGATGAGTCAGAATTCATCTCAGTGGCCATGGGTTTGGATTTTGTTAAGGCAATACCAAACCAGACTCACTGCTAGTGTGTCAAGGACAACTCATAGCAACC
>NW_022111369.1:6246586-6248177 GCF_000313985.2 Echinops telfairi
GGGAATCAATCACAAGGATAAACCTAGAACCCCTCCCAGGGGGATGATTAATGGAAAAGTGGGTAAGGAGTGACAGAGGATGATGTAAGATATGGAAATAATAATCTTTAACTTATCAAGGGTTCATGAGGGAAGGCAGGTGGGGGAGAAAAGGGGAAGAAATGGGGGCTCAACTGGGAAGAGAATGCTTTGAAAATGATGAGGGCAGTATATGTGCAAATGTGCTTGACACACTGGATGAATGTATGGATTGTGATAAGAGATGTAAGAGACACCAGTAAAAGTATTAAAAAGAAGAAGTATTTAAAAGAAAAAGTATTAAAAGACGCAGCAGCAGCACGTGTGTAATGAACATATCGATTAACATTTTACAATGCTTTTTTGAGGACATTACACAAATGTACACAATACCTCCTTCGTTTCAGTGGATCAGAAGAGGATACCAAAGCTGGCTTTGATGAGAGGCAGATAAAAATCCATTCGTTATCATTGTGCTGTGGACTACCAGCATGACTTTTTCATTTCCTCGAGTCTAAACAAATAACTTTCTAATTTTCAAAACTCAATCTGTAAATAAAATTTAAGCCCAACATTGAGCTCAGTGAGACCTGACATGGACCATCTTGCGCTTGGATGTATGGTCTGCAGAGTACAGATATTTTTGGAAAGGCACTCCCATATAGCTTTTTAAAATGGAAAACTATTCACTGTGCACTGCTCCCTCCAGATCACACACTAGAAGGATGAAAAGGGATTTTTAAAAGACAAAAACCCATATGGACCCAGAATGGGCAATCAGACATCAGTGTGTGTGTGTGTGTGTGTGTGTGTGTGTGTTTCATGGAAACTGACTAACAGTTTAGCACATGACAAATTACTTACCAAGCTTTATCAGTGAGTTGATTTAAGAAGAAGAAGAAGAAGAAGAACAATGATGAGAGGAAACCAGATACAGACTAATTCAGTCCACTGAATTCCAGAAAGGTTCAGAAATTAGAGGAAGGAAAAATGCGGAACGCAGACAGCTCCAGGGAATTGAAAGCAGAACTGGCTGAGAGTCTGCAAATGAAATGGCTAGATTTGGAATCCCCTCTTCCACTCAGTCAAGCCACAGCCCCCTTCTCCCTGGGAGAGCCCCCGAGGGAAAGTCTAGCCGATAAGTAAAAAGGCAAACTCAGGGCGACAGGATATTGCTCTGCTGGATGCTGAAGCACTTATGAAAATAAGGGTCCTGCATGATGCACCCCACTGATCCCCAATAAGAATGGTAAACAGACACAAGCCTCCGAACAGGGGTAGGCGAGAATCTTCACTTTGGCCAGTGGCAGACCAGAGGAAAGGCAACACTAGACGCGGAGAGAGTGAGGACAGTGCAAATGCCTTCAAAGTTCTTGGAAAACCATATCTGTCTAGAATGCAAGGTAAATAAACTGTCAAACATCAGAGTAGAATTAAGACATTTTCAGCCATGCAGCGTCTTCAATTTTTACCTGCCTAGTAACTGGCTCAGAGAAGAATCCATCAGAGAAGAAATCTAGTAGAGAATCCCGCCCACTGCCTTTGAGTTGATTCCAACTCAGAGCGATGCTAT
>NW_022111369.1:6248649-6250041 GCF_000313985.2 Echinops telfairi
GCCTGATTGTTTTGTTTATCAATGGAGGACTGGCTATAGATGAGGACTATCTGGGTGGCGACTCTAGAGCGCAGCCATCAAAGGCTGCCAGGAGGGCAGCTCCAAGAAACGGATACTACCAATCCATTCTCTGTCGTGTTTGGACATGCGGAGAGGAGAATTCAGAGATTAACTAGTAACGGGCACATAAAACTGTAGGCAAACAAAAGTAGAGACCAAAAGGCAGGCGCAGGAGGCAGAATGAAGTATTAACTCCACAGGGAGGGAAAAGATGTATTTGAAAAAAAAAGGTGTGAAATTGGAACAAGGATATATGTAAACCTTAGGTATATGAATGGATTTTGAATGCACACTTTACCATAAATCCTAACCTAAGTATAATCAGTTCTTGTGATATAGCTCCATTCAGTACTTATCCACATGAATGGACCACTAAAGGTATGAGTGTTATCGCAAAGTATAGTGAAGAAATAAGATGCTTCTGGATATCTGAAAGAATAGTGTCTGAGGGCTTTAAAGACACAGTCATCCAGTTGAGGTGTTAGTTAAGTCCACCCAAGAGAAGCACACCAGCTTGTGTGAGCCAAGGATTGTAAATAATAAAATACAAGACCAGAGGACAGAATTGCACTAGAGTTTAAATTCCAAATATGCTGTTTGCTGAGGGTTATTAGTGACAGTGAAAGTCAAAAATCCACTTGCAGAGTCCCTATGTGGATTATACCTCCTGTGAACCCCTCTGGCCACTGACCAGGGATATGAACAGCACTGTCTTTGACAAAGTTCAGAGGCCTTCAGCATCTGACAGTGGTTTAAGGCTATGCACACGGCTTTCAATGTATGCTCTCTGCAAAGTGGGCAGCTGATTCCTTCTTCCTAGTCTGTTCTTAGTCTGGAAGCTCTGCTGAAACCTGTTCACTTTGGGTGACTCTGCTGGCGTTTGAAATCTCAGTGACATAGCCCCAGGATCACATCAACACACATCACCAAGAGCTGACTGCGGAATGGACCACCACTCACTCACTTGTAAATTCAGACTGAAGCGGAGGAAAATTAAAACAAGCCCACAAGAATCAAAATACGACCTGAAGTCTATACCCCAGAAATTTCAAGAACAGATCTGGTGCACGGGAAGGACATTACAAATATCATTCATAAAGAAGGAAAAGGATCGCTTAGAAGATGGGAACGAATGAAAAGATCAAGATGAATGTCAGAAGAGACTCTGAAACTTGCTCTTAACCTTCGAATAGCTGAGGCCCATGGGAGAGCTTATGAAGTCAAGAGCTGGACAATTTTCAAAGGGCACCTTGAGAAGACAAAGTAGAATATTAGAGTGAAATATGCAAATACCCACTGCTAGGAAACCAAAAGGGAAGAGCACACTCCACA
>NW_022111369.1:6251040-6252971 GCF_000313985.2 Echinops telfairi
ACTTTACACAATTGATGTGTGTATGGATTGCGATAACAGTTGTATGAGCCCCTAATAAAATGTTTAAAAAAAGAAAGAAAATGTTTTGAAAAAGATGATGACAGCATACGTAAAAATGTGTTTGAATAAATGGATATATGTATGGATTGTGATACGAGCTGTAAGAGCCCCTAATAAAATAAAATTTAAAAAAATTTTAAAGAGAAAAAAAAAACTCAAACCAAAAAAAAAAAAAAATTTGCTGACAATCATTCAACAATGCTGACGATCATTCAATGATCATTCAATTGTCAGCAATACTTTGACTGGGTTTCAGGTCAGATTCAGAAGAGGATGTAGAACAAGGGATATGGTCATGGTTGATGTCCGTTTTATCTTGACTCAAAGCAAAGAATACCAGAAAGTTGTTTACTTGTATTTTATTGACTATGCCAAGACATTTTCCTACAGAAATCATAACAAAGTATGGGTAGCCTTGAGAAGAACGGGAATTCCAGAACACTTCACTGAGCTCACGGGGAACTTATAGATGAATCAAGAGGCAGTTGCGCAAACGGGGCAAGGGAATACTGCATGGTTTAAAATCAGGAAAGGTGTGCATCAGGGTTGTATCCTCTCCCCGTATTTATTCAAACTGTATGCTGAGCAAATACAGAGAAGCTGGCTTACATGAAGAAGAATGTGCATCAGGATTGGAGGAAGGCTTATTAACAACCTGCAATACACAGATGACCCAACATTGCTTGCTGAAAGTGAGGAGAACTTGTGGCACCTGCTGACAAAGATCAAGAATTGCAGCCTTCAGTGTGGATTCCAACTCAATGTAAGGAAGACCAAAATCCTCACAACTGGACCAATAGGTAACATCATGATAAGCGGGAAAAAGGTTGAAGTTGGCAAGGATTTTGTCCTGCTTGACTCCATGATCAATGCTCCTGGAAGCACAGTCAAGAGATCAAAAGACTTGTTGTATTAGGCAAATCTGTTGCACAAGACCTCTTTAGAGTATTGAAAAGCAAGGCTGTTACTTGGAGGACTAAGGTGCGCCTGACCCAAGCTATGACATGTTCAATTGCCTCATATGCTTGTGAAAGTTGGACATTGAATAAGGAAGACCAAAAAAGGATTGATGCAGTTGAATTGTGGTGCTGGAGAAAAAATATTGAAAGTATCCTGGACTGCTAAAAGGACAAACAAGTCTGAGTTGGAAGACCAGCCAGAGGGTTCTTTATAGGCAAGGACAGTGAGAGTTTTGTCTCACATACTTTGGGCATGGTGTCAGGAAGGACCAGTCCCTGGAGAAAGATATTATGCTTGATAAAGCAGAGGGACAGCAAAAGAGAAGAAGGCCGTCAGAAGACAGATTGACGGTGGCCACAACTGGGCTTGAACATCAGAACACGTATGAGGAAGGCTCAGGAGCAGGCAGCCTGTCAGTCTGTTGGGCATAGGTCCCTGAGGGTTGGAACCAGCTCGATGGCATCTAACAACAGAATACATTCAGAAAGTGTATTGATATGGATGTGTTGCTATTGTTAAGTGTCATAAAGTTGGTTCTGACAACAAAAATAAACACTGCCCAGACCTGCATCATCCTCACAATTGTGATGTTTGAGCCCATTGTTGTAGCCATTGTATCAACCCACCTTGTCGGCACCGTTCCTCTTTTTAGTTGTCCCTCTACTTTACCCAGCACAATGTCCAGAGTATGTGAGACAAAATCTCACTTTCTTTCTCTCTAACGTGCATTCTGGCTGGATATAAAATTATTAAAAATGATCACCTTATCATTTGTTTTCCCTTTTGACTCATTTTAAATTTTTGCTAGTTTTTATTATTTTCTTCTTTTTTTTGGATGGAGGTTTTCTAGGGTTCTGTTGTTCTGCTAATGTTGTTGTTGTGTGGTATGATTTTCTTTAAGTGAAATCCAG
>NW_022111369.1:6254688-6257265 GCF_000313985.2 Echinops telfairi
ACATACTGTCTATAGCTGCTTTCATGGTACAGTTGGCAGACTGGAATAGTTATGTCAAAGACTGTATGACCTCTACAGCCTACAAGGTTTAGCCTTTAGCATTCTTTCCAGAAAGAGTTCTGAAATTTAGATCTGGAATTTTCTGCTTGCTTTTCAGAGTAATCTCGTTTTTTCTTTAGCACATCGCATGAGCCTCTTCTTCACAGGAAGCACAGAGGAGCATCAGAAGGCAGTACTTGCAGGAAGCACTTTGGCTGTGTGATTCCCAGGGAACGCGTTAGCACCAGAGCTTCTGGAAAAGACATAGGAGTCGGCCTGGACCGTAACTAGACTTGACTGCTACCTCACTTCCCTAACAATTACTTTTCCCACTCGGGCGTCACCTCGGAGATGTGCAAGTGAAGTGGAGTAGGGGTGCTTTGTACCCTCGGTGGCTGCCTTAGGGAAGAAGGATAAAGGGGCAGGGCAGTCGGTGGACAGACAGTGGGGCTTGGAGGGTCCCCCTTACACACCTTCACAAGCATAATTCACTAGAAAATGACAACAATTGTGCCTCTTGATTGGCTCATATCATCACTACCAGGAAGCCCTTTGCCACATCCTGTAGTAGAGATAGGTGATCTGAGCTTCAGTGTGATATGGCGGGGCGGGGAGGGTTGGGAGGGGAGAAGATGGGAGGGGAGGGAGAGGTGTACATTAGCCTCATTTGATTTAAAGTAGAAACATGTCTCTTACGCATCGTTTTCCCTCCAGTTTATGGTACAGGTGGCACCAGTGGGATCTGGGGCATAACTCGCCCACCCTATGACTGGCAGCAAAGCCCACAGGAAGCCATTGATCCAGGCGCCCAGGATCATGCCGACATATGTGTTAGAGGTCATTCTTCTCCCTATTGACAATCACATGAAACATTAGCACCACTGGCCAGCTGTGGGATCCATACCTTCACCCTGTCTTAACCAATTGCTTACAACAATTCAACGTTGTTATCAAGTAGATTCTTTACAGAATACTTAGGCTCAAATCGTATCTACTTGAGCTTGCAGTCTTTAAAAAATGGCATTTGAACAGAAGCTGGGATCAGGTAGATGAGGCTCCCAAACTCAGCAAACAGCATGTACAAAGGTCCCAAGGTGGGAGAGCTTGCCTAGTGCCCCAAAACATGAGTAGACCCAAGCAAAGGTGGAAAGGTAGACCATGGAGCAGACCTATGAAGCTTGAATTTTATTCCAAGTTCAATAGGGAATCAGGAATATGGTTGAACTTAGAGTGTCAGAAGGAAGAGAGTGTCTGTGATTGAAAACCGTTATGTCTCTACTTTAGAATGAATGTGTGTGCACTGCTACTTAAACAAGGACTGGATGCCTTTGGGAATCGGAGGACAGTGTTGTACCTCTGTCCGGATGGCAGATGGTCAGGTATCGATCCACGGCCACAGCAGTGAGTAATCCAATACTTGCCATACCAAAAAAGATATTCAATCCAGCGTATACCTGAAAAGACAGAAGTAGAAAGACTCTACCTTCTGAACACTGCTCCACAAAACATCTGAATTGTCATGCTGGTGGTCGAATATATTTTAAACTTTATTTTACTGATTTTTCTAACTGAAGGTTTTTGTTTGGATTTTAAACTCTTTCTTCTTAATTGGGTTTATAGAGCAGCTCATCAGCTTTGCATTCAACATTTCAACACATTTTGTTGCATGTCATTGAGTGAAACGCCCTCAATGAACTGTCACTTATCCCACTTTCTCCCTGTGTTTCCTGTTTCTGTTTCGTTTTCTTCCCTAACCCTCCGTACTTTGTCCTTCAGTAAAGGCTGCCTTTTTTATCTTAAATGGTTGATTTTTCTAACTGGGGGGCGGTGGGAAATTCCGTTTCAGACCTGAACGGTAATTAGGGCCATAGTCTTGGGCGTTCCACCATTCTCTATCTGACCACTAAACCTCGGCTCCTATGATTCTGAGTTTGGGTCTATGTTTTTCTCCCACTCTATCCAAGACCTTGTAATGCGGCCCCATGCAGATCATGTGATAGTAGGAACTGGACACTATCTAGTTCTTCTGGTCTCAGGGCAGTGCAGACTGATGCTCTCCTGGTCCGGTATCTATTGGATTAATTGCCCATCATGCCTTCCATTTTCATCACTCTTGTCTCCTCCAGATGGGGAGAGGCCAATAGTTGCACCTTAGATGGCTGCTCACAAGATTTGAAACTGCTCACTGAAGTAGGATATAGAACACTGTCTTTGGGACCTAACTTGTGGCCAATTGCCTTCAGTGTCCCCGCAGATTATGGTCCTGAAATCCCAGGCCCAGAGACTCATTCCCTCAATGTATTTTCTTATATCTAAGAAGTTTTCAAACTTTGCTTCCTGTATGGACCACCACATTCATGGATACATCCACCTACCATTCCTCCTCCCTAATTACCAAATCAATTTTCTATTGCCAATTTTAATAGGTGTAATAAAGGCACTTAGGGAAAGTGTTTGAGGTGTCATTAATTAAAATAGACACTTTAAAATGCTTTCAGATTTAAAGTGAAACTTAAATGACATAAGATCATCAGCGGA
>NW_022111369.1:6257365-6259515 GCF_000313985.2 Echinops telfairi
TCTATTGCCAATTTTAATAGGTGTAATAAAGGCACTTAGGGAAAGTGTTTGAGGTGTCATTAATTAAAATAGACACTTTAAAATGCTTTCAGATTTAAAGTGAAACTTAAATGACATAAGATCATCAGCGGAGTACCAAAATATTGAGCATAAAGTCGGTGCAATGCATACAAATAATGAAAGCTTAGCATTGAGAAGATACACAACCAAGGAAAAGGAAGAGTAGAAAGAGGCAAAAGACAAATGGGGTTTTTGCACAAGAGAAAATCTGAATGTTTCTACTGTGAGAAAAGACTTACAGCCACATCGAGTATTCATGCAACACACATTATAACTACAAGATATGAGCTAAGTTCTTATAATTGGTATATCTATTTTAGAGAGCAATTCGCCGCATTTAAGAAATCTGAATACAAGCACGTTCTACAGGGCAACAATCCATCTCCTCAGCCATGTATCCAGAGAAAGTCTCACATAGTAAAGGAAGAGACATGATCAAGAGCAGTTATTGAAGCCTTGGCTGCATTAGAAAACAACTGAAAGCAAATGTGCAGTAATGAATAGGTTGTGATATGTTCATACAACAGCATACTATGCACACTGTAAATTATGCCGACATCCATCAACGTGTATCAACACGTATCAACTTCAAAGACATACAAGGCCATAAAAAGGAAGCTGCATAATACAAACAAAATGATATTTACACCAAATTTGAAATATTCATCTGGCTTATGGACACACATAGATGTAATGAAATAGATAATTACTCATGGGAAAGAAGGGAATAGGGCTGGGGAGTAATACGGGGTGACCAGTATCTAGGAAGCTTTATAGCTTTCTGATTTCTCTCCCCTCCACTTACATTTTTCTCTGCCTCAAAGCACATACACCACAGTTTATAAAAATATTTACAAAATTAATTGATGCATGCATAGGTGTCCATTATTCAATGTTATATACCCACTGCCATTGAGTCAGTTCTGACTCACAGCAACCACACAGGTCAGAATAAAACTGAGCCCTAGGGTTTCCAAAGCTGTGAATCTTTGTAAGAGCAGAGGGCCTAGCTTTCTCCCAGCAGCAGAAAGTGGGTTCAAACTGCCGACCTTGTGGCTAGCAGCCCAACGCATAATTCGCCATGCCACCAGGGCTCCCTTATTCACTATTATTCTCTAGAATCTTATGGTCTGAAAGTGAACTGTTATAAAAATTTAACCCAAAAGCCTCTTTGTTAGCTTACTATGCTAATATAAATTAAGATTCATTTATTTCATCAGGAAATATAACATAAATACACTTAATCACAATTCTCATGGAGAACATTCATAAGTAAAATTTAACAGTATGGTAGCTTAACGATAATTCCTTAGATATCATGATTAGCTCATTAACTTTTTTTTATCTTAAAATTAAGGTAGTCATTTGAATATGTAAAACTGCTTTTCCAGAGGTGAATATCAATGGTTGTACAAGGTCAACCACAAGGTAACCACCCAGATGCTCCTAGAGAGAGGGACCTGGTTTTCTACTCCCATAGAGAGTTACTGTCTTGGAAATCCACAGGGGCAGTACTACTCTGTCCTATAGGGTCACCATGAGTTGGCATGGACTTGATGAGAGGGAGTTTGGGGTGGGGGTTGTTTTAGGGTGGGGGTTTGGCTTGTATTTCCTTTTTCCTTTGGTTTGGAGGATTTTAAAAAAGACTTGTGTAATAATGACTACTGATTTCACTTCTCTTTTTAAAAACTGTTTCTCAGTCACTTTTAAACTTGTTTTCAATAAAAATGCACCACAACCATTATTCTGCAATATCTTATTTGAGTTAAGCCCTAAGGATTTAAGACATTTAAATTTACATCTTTTTGATCCAATTTACTTTATTTTAATTCCAAACATCTCCAATACCTGACAACCTGCGTATCCAAACTTCCAACTTCCATGCAGATCTGATGCAGCAGACATGGGGTAGCCAATGCTACTGACCCCTATATCAGTAACCGCCAGGTTTATGATCATTGCATTTGTGGGTGTCCGAAGTTCCTTGTATTTAATGAAGATGCCCAGAACTATAAAATTGCTCAGAATACTTATCATTCCTGAGAACATATAGAAATAACACACATTCTGTTTTTAAGAGTAGGATCAAA
>NW_022111369.1:6261406-6278919 GCF_000313985.2 Echinops telfairi
GTAGGGATCAGAACGGGCACAATTCCCACATGGTGTCTCCAGTGTTGTCCCCTGTAGGGCTATGGATCAGTGAGGGATATCGTGTCTCATAGTGGGGTCGGTCATGTTGTCCTTTCTGTGGATTGGCTTCTCTGAGCAGGAATATCGTCCTCAAGGCTTGGTGGGCCAAGATGTGCTCCACTCTCTATTCCTCCCCCTTCTTTGGTTCGAGGGAGTGGTTTTTTATATCATCACTTTGATTACTCTGCTTTTAAAAGGGTTTCAGGCTCATCATCTCTGATGAATTTTAGAATATGTATCGACCACACATTGTCTCTTGGCAACCCAACTTCTTCCTGCTTGCTAAGGCTGCCATCGAGTTGATTCTGACTCATGACAACCCTATATAGGGTTTTCTGGCAGTGTAAATCCTTATGGGAATAGACAGTCTCATCTTTCTCCCATGGTGAGGCTGGGGGATTTGAACTGCCAACTTTGCAGTTAGTAACCCATCTATATTAACAGCTCTTGTATCATTATTTCCAGTCCTAACCTGTGTGCTCAATACATACATCTTCTTTTTCATTCAACCCACTGCATTTATTAAGCATCTATCATTTGTAAGATCATAGGATACTCTCTCAGTATTATTTGGAATTCAATATATCCCAGTCTCATGCTTCTTCCAACACACACACACTCACACAGAATGTGTACTACAACATTTGGATATTCAGCAAGGATACCAGTTTTGGGTACTATCAAAAAGCCTCCCCTAGTTGAGTTCCCACAGTCCAGGATCTGACCCTCAGTCTTGCAGGTTCAGAAACTCTGTTGTCAGTGCCCCAGAGTTGGATGAACGCAGATAGATTGGTGCCTAAACATACTAGACGATCACTGTGTTCATTAACAGTGAGAAATACTGTTGAATGGACTGGGCCTGGAGGATAGCCTGATCAACTTCCCTTTCTTGCTGCAAAGGATGCATAATATGCCCAGAAACCAGCCGTGGGCACATTAGATCCTAAGGGTGGGTGTGAAACCATTTCAGCTGGACAAGGATTCTTAGGGGCTAACCAGAAAGCAGTAGGGATGTGTTCGTTGGCAAGAGAATTACTGGCGGGTCAGAATGAACTCAATGGTGGTGAGTTTGGTTTGGTTTGGAATCCCCAGCTATTGTGAGAAATGGAGGAACGTTTCCAAGCACTGATAGACAAAAGTATAGTTAAGAACTACTATATCTTAGCACTTGGGTCAAAAGTTCCCTTTCATTTTCCAGATTTCAGTTCTTTGCCCCTCTAAGCTTCAGGCAGAATGAGCTTGCTACAACATAGAATTTGTCATGGCTTTATTCTTCAAAACTTCCAATACTTCACTGTATGAGGGATATAAATCCAAATGGCCCATCCTGGTATCACAGGCTAACTGCCTCAGTCTACTTTCACCCTCCCTAAGCAAAGTTCCCAGGAACCTTGGGGGTGGATTATGTGTTGGGCTGCTAACCACAGGTCAACAGTTCGAAACCGCCAACAGTTCTGTGGCAGAAAGATGAGGTTTTCTACTCCCATAAAGAGTTGCTCTCAGAGACTCACAGGGGTAGTTCTCACTAACCTTTAAGGCAGTGGTTCTCAAGCTTCCTAATGCCGTGACACTTTAATATAGTTCATGTTGTGGTGACACCTCAACCATAACATTATTTTCATTGCTAATTCATAACTGTAATTTTGCTACTGTTATGGATCCAGCAACCCCTGCGAAAGGGTCGTTCAACCCCCCAAAGGGGTCATGGCCCACAGGTTGAGAACCGCTGGTTTAAGGTCACTATGATTCAGAAGTGACTCAATGGCAAGGAGAAGAAAATTTCCATAATTGTCAAAACAAGCCTTCGATTCTTGTTATTTATCAAAAACAACACACTTGTAAGAAACCTTGACAAGCTTCTCCCAGTTTGAACACCTTGTTCCTTTTTCTCCCTACCAAATGTTATCCAATCTTCATATTCATATGGACCCCACCTCTACCCCAAAGCCTTTTCCTACCTACATTTTACTCTGTCTTCTAAAAGTCCCCAACATACTTGCCTACATTGCTGTAATGCTCCATCAGTTATGTCTCAAATCTTCCTACTTTTCCCATGTAAATTTCAGTGTCCTAGTGATAGCTATATTCTTTTAAGGTAGCAGATTATTTTTAATAAATGAACCAAAATTAAATACATCAACACCTTAACTACAAAGTATTTCTTTGTATTTAAGGGCTTTTATCTTTAAATAGTATATCGTTCTCTCAAAAAGTAGCAATAACACAAAACTCAAAAGGGAAAGTAGCATTAGCTCAGTGCCTATCACACATTGGATTGCTAACCACAGGCTAGCAGTTTAAATCCGCCTGAAGCTCCAATGGAGAAAGACGGGACTTTCAATTCCCATAAAGAGTTATAGTCTCAGAAACCCACAAGGGTAGTTCTACCCTGTCCTATAAGGTGACTAAGAGTCAGGTGGCAGTAGTTCTTTGTTTTATATAACAGATATTCAAATGTTGCTTGAATTAATGTCATTACAATCTATACAAATTAACTTAGAAACTCACAATGTCTAATGATAGAAGCAATACTCTAATTGTGAATTCACGGAGAAAAACTAAGTGATTGTAAAGTATTAATTTGAGTACATGAGAATGTATTGCCTTTCCCTCTACGTTTCAATGTGCTTGAAATTTTCCATAAAATTCAATCCAAAAAATAACCCAATATAACAAAAATTGTTTCTTCTGAAGTTCGTTGCAGGAACATACATTTGGAAATAAAGAGGTTGGTCAGTAGAAAGTTATATCACACTTCAACCTAGTCACAAAAAAATGATACTAAAGGGATTTTTATCATTCCTCCCATCCTTCTCGTCTTCTAAGAAGTCTTTACCTAAGTGATTCATCCAATATTTGAATCAATGCGCATGTATGCTAAAGGGTGATATTTGTCCAATATCTTATACCCAAAGTACTTGATGTGTTATTTCATGTACTCTTCAAGACACGCATGACAGGTAGCTCATTCATATCCTCATTTAACAGATTTTAAAAACTGAAAGAACCAAAAGGTAAGGAATCTATCCACTGTTTAAAAATATAAAAGATGGGATACAAGTTCAAGAGGCGCATTACATTTCAACATTGTGGAATGAAGTGAGTTTTCAAATTCTGTCCTCAATAGCAATATACTCTGTTCTCTCTCTGTTTTTAAAACTTTAATTTTCTTATCTGGACTTTTGATCTTGGCTAGATTCCACTAAAAAAAAAAAAGACCTATTTTTAAATATGCATATATACAAAACAAAACCCCCAAACAAACATTGCCATGAAGCTGGTGTCAACTCATAGGCACCCTGCAGGACAGAGTAGAACTGCCCTGGAGTTTCTTAGACTCTTTACAGGATTAGAAAGACCATCTTTCTCCCTTTCAAAGGCTGGTGGTTTTAAACTGCTGACCTTGCCGTTAGCAGCCCAGTGCAGAACCACTCCACTACCAGGCCCCCTGACGAACAAAATGTAACTCGCAACATTCTCTGAAAGACTGCTTTGAAACTCCTACTTCCTAATACAGAAAAATGCTTGTTCTCCCCTTCTAAAGCAAGATCTCTGTTACTGGAGTAACCAAACAGCCATACCTGCCGTAATCAAGTAAGATGCAACTATCCTGTGCTCAGCCTGGGAGAAGACGGAGCCCTCTTCACTGTGGGAGCCCGAGCTGGTGCCCTCATTATTCTTCAGCATTTTGGAGGGGAGATTTTGAGACAGTCTTCAAAATATACCTTCAAGAGCTAGGAAATATTTTAACAGCCAGTGAGGGAAGAATATTCGGGACCAATCAATTCCACTGAGAGACCTCAAAGAAGGGCCTTTTCATAGAGGCCTTCTGAGTTAATTGGGTTCAAAAGGAAAGCATTTTAATTCCCAGAACAAGGGAAAGCTTATTAGCAAATCCACAAAGAGAAATACCAAGCTCTACTACATTGAGCATCAGCTGTATCTAAGGAGGTTATTTTTTTTAATCATTTTATTAGGGGCTCATACAACTCTTATCACAATCCATACACACATCAATTGTGTAAAGCGCATTTGTACATTCATTGCCCTCATCATTCTGAAAACATTTCCTCTCCACTTAAACCCCCGGCATTAGGTCCTCATTTTCCCCTCCCTCCCCGCTCCCCACTCCCTCATGAGTCCTTGATAATTTGTAAATTATTATTTTGTCATATCTTGCCCTGTCCAACGTCTCCCTTCACCCACTTTTCTGTTGTCTGTCCCCCAGGGAGGAGGTCACATATAGTTCCTTGTAATCGGTTCCCTCTTTCCAACCCACTCTCTAAGAGGTTATTATAAGCAAAAACACTCCCATTTAAACCTTGAACAAACCCAAAAATCAGTACAGAAGCTGACCTGACTCACTGCTCTCTGCTAGGAAGCAGCTGTGAAATTCACAGCCAGCCCCTCCCTCAAGCTGCTCAGATTGGGTTCCTCTTACTGTTCCTCTTACTGTTCATTCCTTCAAGTTGTTCCTCTACAGGACTCACCCGCTTTCTGCCTTAATAATTTAAATAATGAGAGGTAAATAAAGAAGTCATTTCCTCCTTACCCTTCCAATCTTCGCTCCTCTGGACTCACCAATATTGGTGAGTAATAGCTTTTCTTCCGATTTCATATGTTGTATACAAACATATGTGAGTAAGTCAAAAAGTATTGCTACTGGGGGTTCCAGTTCAAACACGCATGGGTTTGTTCCAAACAAAAGGTGTTTAAACCTCCTCTGACACCGTTTTGGGCTCCAGACAAGTTCTGTCAATAATACACTTGTTTCTGCCTCCTTACGGTGCCTAAGAAAAGCTCTGGTGGCATAATGGGTTACTGCCTATTGGGCTGCTAACGGCAAGCTCAGCAGTTCAAAACCACCAGCTGCTCTGAGGGGAGAAAGTGAGACTTTTTACTCTCATAAAGTACAGTCCTGAAAACCCAGAGGAGCAGTTCTGGTCTACCTACAGAGTTGCGATGAGTCAGAATCAACTCAAATGGCAGTGAGTTTGAATTTTTTAACAATACTTAAAACAAGACAAAAAATATAAATATATGTATTATAAAATTTTTTAACAATATATATAATTTTTAACAATACTTAAAACAAAACAAAAGAAAAATATGTGTATCTATATATATTTTTGTTCCATGAAAGAGGAAAAATGATTCTGAGGCCAGGGATAATATCAAATATAAACAAACTCAAGAGGACTTCTTCCCAAATCACTGAAGTTTTACAAGTTGACTGTCTACTATCAAACAGCAATTTTTATATGGATCATGCATTTTAAAGAAGCCAGGAAGCCCTCAAAGATGACCCCAGAGAAGGAAGGCCACTGTCAGCCCAATGAAGAAGACACGAGGGAAGACCGGCGCTACATTAATGACACAGCTACTGACCTTGGGGTCTCACTGGGACAGCATTGTCCGTTTTAAGAGAATCCTTTGGCCTCCACAAACTTGGGTGGGGGGGTGGGGGTGGATGCCAAAGCATTTTCAAATATTTGTAAACTCTAAGTGTGATATCTCCATCCTTTTTTTTTTTTTTTAATAAAATCAAAGCTGATGAAGATGATTGATGGGACAAATCAGAACTGGGAACTAGTGTTGGGTGTTTATCAATGCGATCCAGAGAGCGAGATCTAATTGAAGCAGTGGCCTCAGAGAGGACCTCTGAGCCAGTAAAATTCAAAGCCGAGAGGTTAGCTCAGGTCATGGTGTTTGGTGTTTGGAATTCCAAAGGGGTAATCTTCATAGATTTTCTCGTAGGACACCTGACGAGCACAGGGCCTTATTATAAAGCAGTTTTGGAAAATTGAAAGTTGCATTGGTGAGAAAAAAGGCCAGGAGTGTTGTGTTGAGGAATTTTGTCCCTCATCACAATGCACCTTTTCATTTCTCAAGGGCAGGGCGAAAAGAGTGCGGAGGGGAGGACCAGCCACCGCCTTCTCTTGCTTCTCTATTGCCATGAGACAGGGTCAGATAAGCCTCATCTTCTATCTTTCTTTACTTATTCTGACACCACCCATTCATCCTTCAGTATTCTACATCTATTTGGGGTTTGTTAATTCCCTAAAATGGCCACACAGGACTCACAGAAAGCACTCACGAGGAAGGGGGTTTGCAAGGAGCCCTGGTGGGTTATTTGTTCCTTTGCTGACCACAAGGTCAATCGTTGGAAAGAGCCAGCTGCTCCGTGGGAGATGGATGAGACTTTCTACCCTTGTAAAGACTTATAGGCTCGGAAACCCACAGGGGCACTTCTGCTCTGTCCTATAAGGTTCCTATGAATCAGAATCAACTCAATGGCCAGAGGTTATAGATGTCTAGATCACACAATCATTCTGCAACCTGTTTTCCCCAATGCCATTTCAATTAACATAGGTCTGATTTATTAAGAGTATTTTTTTTCTACTGAAAAGAAAACATGATTTTAAGCACTCATATTTTTGTATTATTTCTAAATGTCAGAGTTCTCGGTCAGACTTGCAAGCGCTTTTAAACAAGTCCTTGGCAACCTCCAAATTATTCTTGGTGACCTTGATATCCCTGTGGCCATAGTCCTGAGACCAGAGGGCATATAAAAATAATCACCTTTTATTAAGAGTATTTCATAGCATGGGTATATCATGATTCCACCAACCATCTCAGTTAATTTACCCATGCTTCAGTATTCACATGAGTAATTAATATCATCTGATGATGATAATCATACATACAGCGAAGCATCTAGACAATAATTTATCTTTGACATATAGGATTATCATATTCCGAACTATTGTGTTATAACCTAACATGGACATATAGTTGCCATAATAAGTTATCCCTGCCACTCTTATTCCCATGTTTCTTTATGCCAGATAACATAAGTTCACATAATGAATTTCTTAAAATCATTAAAATGTTGAAAGAAATGCTAGATGCACCAAAGTTAATATTGTAGGCATAGAACAGAACCACTAGAGGGCTATGTTTACCTGTTTATTTAATTTTAGAACTCGACTGTCAGAACAGACCTATTTTCATTATCTAGTACTGTTATAAGAGAAATACCACAAATGGAAGACTTGAAGCGAAATTTGTTCTCTTGCAGCTCAGAAGGCAAAAAGTCCGAATTCAGAACACAAGCTCTAGGCAGGGAAAGGTTTTCTCTATTGTTGCCTTTCAGTATCTCGGGGCCCAGTAGCAGTGCTCCTTAGCTATCTCCATCTATCTTAGCATCAATATTTCCCTGGGTCTAGGAAGTTCTCAGCATAGGGACTCCAGGTTCACGATACACCCTAGTCCTGGCTTTTCTTTCTTGGTAAAGGTGTGGTCCCCCTAGTCTGCTCACTCCTTTCTCCTTTTATCTCTTATGAGATGAAAGGTGATTCAGACCACACTCCAGGGACGCTTTTCTTGTGTAAGAGCCAGGATTCTTCAGTAGAGATAGTGATGCATCCCCCTCGTGCCTCATTAACACAAAATAGCACCTAATTAACACAAAATCATGCCTCATTAACGTAACACAGCCTCATCTTGTTTAGCATAAACTAATCCTGCCTCACTAACCACATTAACAACACATGATAAAATATTTGGGACAGACACACTTCGATCTATGACATGTTCTAAAATAACCCTTTTGGTCTCAGTTTTCTTGTGTGTTGGAATCAACTTCGTGGTAGTGAGTTTGCTGCTTTGTACTATAAACTGAAGACGTTAAACCATATTTAGTAATCTGTCCCAGATCTTAGTTACCAGCACTCACATTTTTATGCATATAAAATAAATCATATCCTGAATAGTATATGAAGAAAGCATAGTATACGGATGAACTGCTCACTCAGATATAATGAGCATCACACACTTTCAGAGGAGACTCACATTTGAGCTCCTCACAAGAGCAACAGGAAAAAAGCCCTGCATTACGTGAGTCAGTGCAGTTCAAATCTGTGTTGTTCAAGGGCTGACTGCAAATTGCACACATTTTCAACTGTGCAGGAAATTGGTGCCTCTAACGCCCGAGTTGTTCAACAGTCAACTACATTCCAAAGATGATCCATTGTGTACTAGTGATCATTTTACAGGTGAGTAGACTAGAAACATACATGTTTTCTTTGTGGTATTTAAAAGCTATATGTGGTTTAGAAATAATAAGAAATTTAACTGTCAGCATATTATAATGTTATAATATCAATTCCTTAATTTCATATCCTTCTCAAATTGGCCCAAGGTCAAGCTACCTTTTATATTCTTTCCAAATTTTCAGGAGTCAGAAAAGCGACATCCTTATTACTCTCTCATTGCTATGGCAGTATGGCATATATCTTCATACAATGCAGGGAATCTGTACTATTCAGTTATCAACTCAAAAGGTTCAAAATGTGAATGCTCATGAAAGTCATCGTTTACAATGGAACTCAATGACAGTTGAGACAATAACCACATTTGTTAATTCAGGGTTCCTAAAAATAGGAATTTGGAAGGAAATTAACAAAGAACGAAGGAAGAAAAACAGAAAAATAATATGTGGGGGAAATGTTTTAAATGCCAGCCTGACATATATCTAAGGTCAAAAATAGGCATTCCACGGGATTTACCTATACATCCTTGTACCATTGTCATTCTTTTTCTTTTCTTTTTTGGTAATATTAAAAAGGGGGGAGTAATACACTGTTATTTGTCCTTGGGACAATGCCATCATCCCTACAGTATATAAAACACTGAAATAATGATTTTACAAATCAAGAATGAAAACCCTGGCCCAACTCTCTATGAAAGTTTCATCCTACGTAGTATGAAATAAATTTCCTTCCCTGGGGTATGAAAATATGACCATCTCTCCCCTTTAAAACAGTAAGTCCAGTATTTGCTCAAAAGTATGTATTTATAAGGGGCCCTGGTGGTCCAGTGAGCTAAATGTGGGGATGCTAACATGGTTGGTGGTTCAAACCCAACAACAGCTCTGTGAGGAAAAAATGAGTCTGTAAAAAAATATTTACACTCAAGGAAACAGTAGAGCAGGTCTACACAGCCCTGTACAGTTGCTGAGATGGAATAAATTCAATGGCTGTGGGTTGGTGGTGATGTTATGTATGGCCTGCATTTATCATTCCATTGGCAACTCTATAAATCAAAATATAAG
The DNA here is from genome assembly GCF_000313985.2 of Echinops telfairi. Classification (NCBI taxonomy): domain Eukaryota; kingdom Metazoa; phylum Chordata; class Mammalia; order Afrosoricida; family Tenrecidae; genus Echinops; species Echinops telfairi. Next base: position 6,270,582 of record NW_022111369.1, read on the forward strand.
TCAAACCCAAAATATTGATATATTGAATCTCCTCCCACCACTTCTCTGTCAGTATGTCAATCATACCAGTGTGACGTGTGTTGCTGTGATGCTGGAAGCTGCCTCATTGATATTTCAAATACAGGCAGAGCCCCTGTGGTGAGGTTTTCAGAGGAGCTTCTAGACTAAGAACAGACTGGGAAGAAGGAATAGACTATCCATGTCCGAGTGATTAGCACTGAAAACCTTGCAACTAGCAGTGGAATGTTGGCAGTGTGCCGGAAGATAAGCCCCTCAGGTTGGAAAGCATTCAAAATACCACCAGGGAGAATTGATTCCCCGAAACAGAGTGGACCTTAATGGAGGGCCTTTATGTGCTTTGAGGACTTTCATGTGCTAAGGAGCATGACTCAAAAGGAGAGGAAATAACTGCCAGTTGTCAAAAATGAAACGGAATGCCTCGGAGGCATTCTTGAACTAAAATGTCTGAGCCATTTTGAGTCAGACAGTCACGGTTGACTATGGCAGGAAGGACACATTCAAGAGGAATAGCGTCATATGACTTGTCATCAGAAAGAGTATTTTAAACTCTATCTCGAAGTACAATGCTGTCTACACAACCTATGTGCCGACAAGGAAGCCCAACTGCTACAGTATTATTCAAGTTTACACACCAACCATTAAACCCGCTAATGATTATAGTGATGAATTCTACCAACTTCTTTAAGTCATCAATTACACATCGATTATTATTGGTGATTGGAATGTAAAAGCTGGAAACCAGTTGAAATGTTTCCCAAAAGCTGATGACGCACTGGAAGCACTCAGTCTATGCCAAGACATTTGGAGATCGAGTACCTGGCCAACCAACTGGAAGCGAGCCATTCCAAACAAAAATGACCCAACATAATGTGGAAATTAAAAAAAAAAAATTATCAATATCACATACAACTAAAATTTTGTGGAAGGTAACTCAAAAATAGCTACACATGGAACTGGTCTAATGACAGATACACAGACCAATGGATAGGAACAGGAAATCCAGAAATAAAATCAGCAGCATACAGACAACTGATCTTCGATAAGGGCCCCAAAGCATCAACTGGGAAGTTGGTGCCTCTTTAACAAGTGGTGCTGGAAACACTGGATATCTACCTGCAGAAAAATGAAGCAAGACCCTTACCTCACTCCATACACAAGAATAAACTCAAGGTGGATCACAGACTTCGAGGTAAAACCCCAAACTATTAGGATCATCCATGCGAGAACTGGAACAAATCTAAGACCTTGGTGCAGGAAACACACAGGCTACCAGAAATAGGGAATGATACACACACAGAGGAAGCTAAAATAGATGAGTGGGGCATACTAAAGATAAAACACCTGCGTACATCAAAAGAATTCATCAAGAGAGTAATGAGAGAGCCCACAGACTGGGAAAAGATATTTAGCAATGACATATCAGACAAAGGGCTTATTACAAGAATTCTTTGTACAAGGATCTACAAAACTCAGAAAGCCTACAATAAAAAAACAACAAGTTACCCACTGAGGAGGTGAGCAAAAGACCTGAACATAAGATTCACAAGGGAGGAAACCCAAATGGTCAATAAACATGAGAAAATGCTCCCAATCATTAGCCAGCAGGGAAATCTAAATTAAAACATGAGATACCACCTAACACCCTTAAAGATAGCCCAATTCAAAAAATCAGAAAGCAACAAATGTTGGAGGGAATATGGTAAGACAGGAACTCTCATCCACTGCTGGTGGTCATGTAGATACGTAAAGCCACTGTGGAAACTGATTTGACGATACCTAAAACAGATGGAAATCGAGGTAGCTTACAACCCAGCAATCCCCCGACTGGGCATATACCCAGAAAAAGTAAGACACCCCACAATCCGACATCTGTGCTCCCACGTTCATCACAACTACCTAATCTCCATCAATAGACTAATGGATCAAAAAAAACCTCTGGCACATGCACACACTGGAGTATTTTGCATCCCTAAAAAGCAGTGATGAATGCATGAAGTACATCATCTAGTGGAAGGAGTTGGAGGTATTATGCAGGGTGAAGTTAGCCAAGTACAAAAGGACAAGTACACCGTGAGTCCCCGAGGCAAGGTCCAACAGCAGGACAGGCACACAGGGAAATGCACCCAATGCATAGTCCCCGGGCTAAGGACCAGGTGCTCTGGTAGGGGACACACCAAACCCAAGGATGCATATGGTATCAAAAATTCAAAAAATTTTTTTTCAAATAAATAAAAAAGATGTCTATAGCACCGGTGCTGAAAGGCACCTTTTCCTCCTCTCATGCCTTTACAGCACACAGGAGGAAAGAAAAAAGATGGCAATTGGGGACCAGGGCACTAATCCACTCATTGGAAGGGTATTGTTTATGTCTCCACAGGAAAGGGAGAGCAGACCTCATTCCGATGAGTCAATCCTTGAGAACGACTTCCTGCATGGAGCAGCTCATGAACAGAGGACTGCAGGGCCAGCCCCAGCTCAAGATACCCCATCCGCTATCTAAAAGACAGCACCACAGAGGACAACACTGAAGATGCAGTGCAGGAAGAGTGGCTGGTCTAACCAGCCTACATGGGGGCAAACCAAGAGGGGAGTACAACAGACCAGCAATGGGAACAAAGCCACAAAGTCCTGGAGGAATCCCGAAAGTAGATGCCTGGCTTCTAGTTGAGTGATATTCACAAGGGGGTCACACTGGAAGTATAAAGGTGTAAGATTGGGGGGAGTGGGGGAGCACTAGACTGCTCCATCCTTGACTACAAAAAGAGCAATGGGGTCTTAAATGCTGAGGACTAAAAGAGTGTATGTGCTGTTTGGTAAGCGGACCCTGGGACATGGATCCCTGAAAGAAATGGGGTTGGACTGATGGATCATAACAGGGCCTGCTCGCTACTTAACAGAGATACTCATCTACTCGGGGTTAGGTCAGCAGTTAGACTTGGAACTATTTATATGGTCTCTCTTTTTTCTTTCTTCTTTTTTTCTTATGTCTAAGATAGGCAGGATAAGCAATCCCAAGGAGACAGCAAGGGATGATGGTTGGGGGGAAGGAGGGCATGGGAGAAGCAGGGGAGGAGAGCGGTGAGCCAATAACGTCAAGGACAGGGGAATAGCAAGGGATCTAAAAATTGATGGTGAGGAGGGTATAGTATTCCTGGCTGTTTTTGATCAAATGAAATTTATCAGAAAGGAATCACTGAGAGGCGAAAAATAGGTAAACATGATAATGGGTCAGGAGGAAAGAAGAAAGTAAAAATTACATATATAGGGATAGAGATATGTATATATGCAAACATTTAAATATATATATAGATATAAATAAGGCAGCAGATAACTTCGGGCCTCTACTTAAATCTTACCTCAGTACAAGAACGGTGTGTTCTAATAATGTGGTACTGTATGATACTCACATTGCCAACACAATCGCTGAAGACAAAATGGGTGCATAAGCAAATGTGGTGAGGAAAGCTGATGGTGTCTAGCTATTAAAAGATACAGCATCTGGGGTCTTAAAGGCTTAAATTAAACAAGTGGCCATCTAGCAGGGAAACAAAGCCCACATGGAAAAAGCACACCAATCTTTGTGATCATGAGGTGTCAACAGCAACGAGTATCAGAAATTCAAAATCAAGCAATCAGAAGCTCATAAACAAATAATCAAATTGACATGAAAAAGCGTAGACAAGGTGGAGACCCAAAACCCACCTGCAAGATAATTTGACAGTCCCTCACAGATGTGACACATGGGAGGATATATCCAGGGTGAAGTATAGCACTGATGAAACACATATCCTCTAGTTCCTTCCCTCACTATTATGGCCTTAGTTTTACCTCTTGTTATACCTGTTAATCTTGTTATACCTGCGTTTGTTCATTTGTACAATTAAGATCGTACGATTCATGAAATCCAAGATAGATAAACCCCTCAGAAACAGTAACAGGAGTAACGACTCCCTGAGAGTACAAGAAGGGGGGTAAGGGGCCAGACAGCAATGATGACTGTACAACCCCACTTGAGGGGAATGAAAAGCAGAATGGTAGGTGAATGGATACATTGGATGGCTTAATACATGGCAAAATAATAACAAGAAGAGCTAACTTTCCCTTAATACTGATTTTTTAAAAACCTTAGATCAACCATTTCTCGAGGAGCGCTGGTTCCTTTCAGCAGGGGCCAGCAGGTGGAAATCATGATCTGGGTCTCAGCAGTGCTACCTGCTCTCGGGGCATGTTTTCCTCAATAATGACGATAGTTATATATCCAATGGGAGTACTGAAATGGAAAGTGTTGTTCCAAAATATATTGTGTCCACTTATTCTATCCTATAATATATTTAAAATGGCAATATTACGACAGAAAAAATCTAAGGAAACTATTGGGGGAAAAGGGTGTTAATTCACCTCCATAAATAGTGTTAATTCTTAATTACTACTACAATTGTATCTCTTGAAAGACCAATAATAAATACTAACATATCATCTTTTTGATCTGCAATCACATGACCTTCATGTAGTCCTTTTCACTTGTGAAAAATTGGACAGGTTTAATAAACACAGTTCTAAATAGCTTAAAGGAATAAAAAGCTTTATTTTAAAAAATTCAAATAGGCTTCAAAAGAAAACTCCTGTCCATTTACTGAGCACCAGAGCACCAGGCGGCAAGCGACTGACTGCGGTCTTGCCCTGGGGGCGCAGGACGGCCGCCTCCTGCACTCATCTCTGCATGGCGGTGACCATGTAAATCCAGTGTCATACAATGACAGTTCTTCACACTTGCTTCAGGAACAAGTAGATCAGGAAGGCTAATGCAGGTGTCAAATGGCGAGGCCTGTTTGTCCACTGTTCTCTCTAATGTCCTCTCCCTGGTTAAGAGAAAATTAAAGCATTAACAGTAGAGAAAAATCATGTTTTCAGACTGATAACCCTACTCTCAAGTTCAAAATCAGCATTTGTTTTTATCAGATTCAACTCACACTTACATTATCTTTATTTTTTTACATTACCTTTTAATAAAACATTTCATGGGATTCCAGTCATAATCCCTGAAATGATCATTAGTAGGCTTACAAAATGCATTCAAATTAAACAAAAGTAGTAAGGAGGGGGGTTTACAAACTTTACCAATTCTATAAGTACCATATATACTCCTGTATAAGCCGAGCTTTTCAGCACATTTTTAACGCAGTTGTTGTGGTAAAATTAGGGGCCTCAGCTGATATACAGGTCAGCTTATACTTGAGTATATACAGTAGATATTAAAATCTTAGTTTCTAAAGAACTAGGATGACTTGAAAATATATACCAAAAACCAATCAAACTCCATGATGAGAGACCCCTATATAAACCAAACTGACCCAATTCAGGAGGTGGGAAAAGATTCCACAAAGCAACAAAGAGAAATGAAAGAATGCTATTAATTAGAGAGCTAAGGCCAACACAATGTCCTATTGGCAGGTAATCTCAATGACAGAATTCAGGCATGCAAGGTTTTTCCGCCACTCACCTCTGAAACCACCGCCCCCTCTTCCTCCTCGGAAGCCTCCACCTCCACGTCCGCCTCTAAACCCACCTAAGACAAACGAAAGGTGCATTACACTGCAGGCTCGCAATCTGACGAACTGCAAAGAGCGATGCAATCTGTACAAAGATGAAGAAACACCGAGTCACGTAGTTCATCCTACAGAATTTTTTTAAAGTGCAATATAGACAAATTATAGTGGTAACTGCCCAGGTAAGACAAGTATTCTGTTTTAATGAATTAGAAAATCTATTACATTAAATTTACATCAGCATTATTGCTGTCTGTCTACGTAAGCTTTTGATTATGGTACAGTGGCAGACTGGGCTTTACTCTGGAAATACTAAAATAAATCTATTTAAGGTTAACTGAGCTGCATATAGACCATGGCTGATACTCACACATATTAATTATCTGTGAAATGTTAAGATGTCTTAAGTATTTGATATCATCCAACATGTTTGACTTCCTACTCAGTCTCGATTTTTACTTACTAAGAGAGCTAATTTTATCAAAAAAAGAAAAAACCCAAGCCTAACTTATGAAAAGGCATATGCTTCTAAAATGCCAATAGGAAAATACAAGGCAAGGTTTCAAGAAAATAGAATTAATACATTTTTGGGAAAAAAGTATGCCAGTTATCAGCTCACCATAGCATTAATAGCAAATTAAAAAAACACAACAACAACAACAAAAATGCAACAAAAATCAGAATATAAATAAAGGTACCAAGACCGGAACCCTCGGGCACTGCTGTTGAGACTGTAAATTGGTGCAACCACTGGGGAAGCAGAGTGGTTTTTCCTTAGAAAGTTGGGATTTTAAAAAAAGAAAAAGAAAGTTGGGAGTAGAAATACCGTATGCCCCAGCAACCCCACTAGGTATGTATCCTACAGCAGGAAGAGCCATAGCATGAGCTGACACGTGCACTTCCTCGCTCATGCCAGCACTCTTCACAAGAGCACGAAGACGGAAGTAACCTAAATGCCCGTTGGTGGAGGAATGATAAACTTTGCTTTATGCACACGTGAGGCAACATTAAAGCTTAGTGGTCTGCGGGGCAAGAGACTGAATGACGTTAACATTATATATGACCACTACTTTAGAGTCAAGTTTTGGGAGCTTTTTTTTTTTTAAGATGAACTATCTGTCACTAAAGACTTCAAAGTCCTTTTCTATTTTACTCTCCCTTCTCTGTTTTTTGTTTTTTAAGCCACCCAAACCACTATTTATGTTTGGGGGATACGGAATCTGGAGGGATATTTTGTTTATTTTTAAAGAAAATACTATATATACTTACACTGCCCATCTCAAGAAATGAAATAATCAGCCTACTAAACTCTCCGTGTTTGTGTGTGTGTGTCCCCACCCCCCACTTCCCCCTATTTCCGCCCTCATCCTCATAACTCAGCAAAGTCTTATCTGGAGGTGTATAAACCATGTTTCTTCTTGTTTTCCCTTATGACAAAGGTGATATTAAATATTAGTGTTTCACACTAAAAAACTTGCTTTGAAAGGAGGGAGGGCAAGGACGTTACAGGCTGGAGGTAGATGGGAATTAGCTGGGATGAAGGGGAAAGCAAAACATAACAAGAGAGAAGAATGGTAAAAACGATCGAGGCAGGGTCAGAAATTGAGAGGTCTGTTAGTGAGTTCTGCCCTGTGGGTATCCCGGAGCGGATGCTTGGATGGCATGTAGGCTGAACCACGTGGGAGGGAAGTGGGAGCACACCATTGGCAGGCGCATCTGACAGAGGATGTCTGTATGCTTAGATTTACTTCTGCTACAAATGTATCCAGAAATGTAACCGAGCCTTCAGGAGGCAAAGTTACAAATACATCTAAGACATAACAGAACTCAGTGAGGGAATGAATTGCTGGGTCTTGGGGATCAGGACCACAGTCTCAGAGAACCAAGAACAACTGACATCACACAGTTCACAAAGAGAGTTCTACATCCTACTTGAGCGAGCAGTGACTAGAGTCTTAAATGCTTGTGAGTAGCCATCTGAGGTCCTCCCATTGATTGGGCTCTCCCCACCCAGAGAAGAGTAATGAAAACTGAAAGACATATGAGAACAATTAGTCCAATGGCTGATGGAACACACAAATTTCACTCTCTATGATGCTGTGACCAAAGGAACCAGAGGTGCAGGGATACCACTACCAATTGCTCTGAAACGGACCACGTTAGAAGGTTCTAGATAAGAGGGGGAAGGAAAATGTGGAATAAACAAAGTCCTAAAATATGAGACCCGACTTGCTGGTTGGACATAGGTGGATGGGACCTTCTTAAACCCTTCAGGTCTGGAATGGAACCCACCCTTGTGATAAAATAACTATTTAAGATGCGAAGGGCATTATTTATCCAAGAACAGAGTTCAGAGGGTTGGGAAAGGAAGAGGACTAGAAACAAGAAACAAGGGGAAAAGCCAAAGAAGTGATGGTGGTACCCTGAGGGATTTCCAGTTGCAAATCATATACAAACATAAACAAACCCCGTGTGAAACAGTGAATGTGAAAACCAAGGATCTACTCTGTTGACTGTCACTTCGATCCCAGAAGCAAGCTTGGCGGGGCGGGGAGGAGGATGCTAGAGGCCCTCCTCCATTCAGCAAATACTCAAAGGTAACCCTCAAAAAAGGGATTGTGACCAAATGCACAGCAGCTGATGGAAAAGAACATAGTTCAAATCCAAGAGTGGCTCAACGGGAGAAAAGCCCTAGCAATCTGTTCCCAGAGATGACAACCCTGGAAACCCCAGGGGACAGTTCTGCTTTGTCACACAATGCCAAAGTTGAC
>NW_022111369.1:6279794-6281610 GCF_000313985.2 Echinops telfairi
AACAGAAGCTATCCAAGCCCAAGTCTGAACTCCTCTGGTTGGACACATAGCTCCATCTATCGCTCTGTCAACTACATGTCCCATTATTCACACACTCAATCCTACAGCCAGCCCTGCTCATTATCCAACTGCCCCTCATAGCTGAATACACCAGCCGCTTGGGAAATGGATTAATCAAAATTCTGAAATGACAGCAAAAAATAAAGTAGAGGTAAAATTCCTTGACACAATACCAGAAGACATGCGCTTTACTTATGGGTCTGCCAATTATCTGATTACGGAAAATGAATTTTTGTAAGCCTCTGCTTCCTTATCCACATGGGTTATTATAGCTACTTGCAAGGTTTTGCTGAGTATTAAAGAAGTTGGATGTCAGCCCACATGCAACATTAATATTAACTAAGAAACTAAATTCCAGTAACATAACCTTATATTACATAAAATCTAATGAAAACCATAAGAGCTGAAATTATTGACTTTTTCTTTTAAAGTTAAGTGGTTGAAACAGCATTTGCACCATAAGCAATGTGACATTTATGAAAATAACTTTATCAAAACATAAATTGATGGGTGCTTTGTCTACATACAAAATTAAATTCTATACTACGCAGCATCTTTTATTCTAAAATATAAGAGAAAGCCAATTAGCTGTGACTCTGAAACCTCATTGGAAACTTTTCCCAACAAGGAACTTACCGCCTCTACCACCACCCCTGCCGCCGCCTCTGCCTCCTCCTCCTCTTCCTCCTCCTCGGCCACCGCCTCTTGGAGGTCCTTTCTCACCCGGAGGTCGAGGTAAAAACCTCTGCAGTGGCAGCAATTTATATGGGTCGATATAAAACTGGAAGTTTTAGAACAGAAGCAATTAGCAGGATCACTTGGAGGACAGTACAATGCAAACATTATGAGCCTGGATAAAAACAGTACTACCTAGGTTCAAACCCCACTCTACCACTTGTTACCGTGTAACCCTAAGCACGGTCTTAATTACTTTGTGCCTTTTCTCATCTGTAAAATGAAGCGAATAAAGTATCCACCTCACATTAACAAAGCTAGTATGAGACCCAAGAGTAATAATGTATACAAAACACTTTGGCATACAATAAGTACTGCATGCAACTAAATAAAAGCCAAGATGAATTAAATCTCTTTTCCTCTTTTGAAATAGATTCTTTGCAAAATTTACCCACATTTCCTTCGACAGGAATGGCATAATAGAAACCTATTAAAATGCAAAAGAAAGCATGGACATATTATGTATTCTAAGACCTTAATAAAGGATTCATTCAATAAGATATTGGACATACAACATAACAGATACATTCTCAGTTCTTCGATAGAACATGCTTCCAAGCTGTAATATACTTCTTGCTGTCAAGCTTATTCCAGCTCATAGTGACACTACAGGCCAGAGCAGAACCGCCTCCCAGGGGTTCCAAGGCTGTGCGCTTTATGGAAACAGCCACATCTTTCCCTAGTAGAGCGGTTGGTAAAATCCAAACTGTCAACCTACCACCGCTTGTCTGTCAGTCTGTCACACTGTGGTGCTTTGTGTGTTGCTGTGATGCTGGGAGCTATGTCACTGGTACTTCAAATGCCAGCGGGGTCACCCACCATGAACAGACAAAGAACAGAAAACAAGAGGGACTGGGCTCCTGGAGGAAGAAGCTGCTGACAACCTCAAGCACAGCTTCAAAGCACTGTCAAAACTGGAAGCCGAGACAAAGGAAAGGAAACACTGGCACAGATACTACCTGCAGATAGCCTGCCACGTCTGAGGGCACTGGAAATGTGACCCAAGAGGAGGTGATTTCTT
>NW_022111369.1:6284050-6285765 GCF_000313985.2 Echinops telfairi
AAAATGATTTTTTTTTAATGGAAAGGAAGAAAATATCAGAGTGGATGTCAAAAGAGACTCTGAAACTTGCTCTTAATCAGAGTAGCTAGGCAAATGGAAGAAAGGGTGAAGTAAAGGAGCTGAAAAATAGATAAATCTAAATATTACAAGGAAATGTGCCAGGATCTTGAGTTAGGAACTCGAAAGGGAAGAACATGCTCAGCATGTCTTAAACTGAAAGAACTCAAGAAAAAAATTCAAGCTTCAAATTGCAATCTTGAAAGATTCTGTAGGCAAACTATTGAATGGTGCAAGAAGCACCAAGAGAAGATGAAAAGAATCTGTCACTGAACCAAGAAGAACTAGTCAACGATTCATCATATAAGCAAGAACTAGTGGTGCTGGAGGAAGAAGTTCAGAGTACTGAATGCATGACCCAAACAAAGACTCCAGGAAAGGTGGGAACACCCACTGAAACGTTTCAGAAAGCTGAAAAAGCACTGGAAGCACTCCCTCATCTACGCCAGTAAATTTGGAAGACAGCTATCTGGACAACTGACTGCAAGAGATCCTTATTTGTGCCCGCTCCAAAAAAAGGTGATCCAACAGAATACTCAAACTACAGAAGGGTATTACACACAAGTTGCGTAAGATCACCCAACAATGGTTGTGGCAGCAGTATTGACAGGAAACTGCCAGAAGTTAAGGCCGGATTTAGAAGAGGTCGTGGAACAAGTAACATCATTGCTGATGTCTGATGGACCTTCGCTAAAAAGCAGAGAATACCAGAAAGATGTTTACTTGAGTTTCATTGACTATGCAAAGGCATTCGGCTCGGTGGTTCATAACAAACTATGAATAGTATTAAGAAGAATGGGAATTCCAGAACATTTCATTGTGTTCATGGGGAACTTGTACATGGATCAACAGGCAGTTGTGCAAACAGAACAAGGGAATCCTGCAGGGTTTAAAATCAGGATAGGTATGGGTCAGTGTTGTATCCTCTCACCACAGTTATTCAACCTGTTTGCTGAGCATATATAATTAGAGAAGCTGTATACGAAAAAGTATGTGCATCAGGATTGTAAGAAAGCTTATTAACAGCCTGGAGTATGCAGATGGCACAACCCTGCTTGCTGAAAGTGAGGACTTGAAGCACTTGCTGATGAAGATCAGGGACTGTAGTCATCAGTACAGATTACAACTCAAGGTAGAGAAGACCCAAATCCTCACAACTGGACCAACAGGTAACATCATGATAAATGGAATAAAGGTTGAAGTTGTCGAGGATTTTATCTTGCTTGGATCGACAATCGATGCTCAAGAAGCAAGTCAAGAGACGAAAAGACATTGCATTAGATAAATCTGCTGCACAAGATCTCTTTACAGAGCACTGAAGAGCAAGGATGTTACTTCGAAGACTAAAGTATGCCTGACCCAAGCCCTGGTATTCTCTATTGTCTCACATGCATGTGAATGTAGAACATCGAATAAGGAAAACCAAAGAAGAATCAATTAATTTTAATTATGGTGCTAGAGAAGAATGTTGAAAGTACTATGGACTGATAAAAGGACAAACCAATCTGTCTTGGAAGAATTAAGGCCAGAGTACTCTTTCCAAAGATGGAAAGACCATCTTACATATTTTGTACATGTTGTCAGGAGACCAGACCCTAGAGAAAGACATCATGTTTGGTAAAGTGGAGGGGTGGTAAAAAAGGAAGGCATTCAATAGC
>NW_022111369.1:6287931-6289193 GCF_000313985.2 Echinops telfairi
AGTATGAGCCAATCAGTGGCAGTAATGACAGAGCATGCGCTGTTACGCAGAAACCGCGATAGAGTGAAGCCGCGGAAGTCGAAGCGTGAAGTGGCAAGGGTTCACTGTACCTCCATCTAGCATCAAGTATTGAAAGATTAAAGTGGAGAATGAAAGTTGCTTTATTTTATTATTTCATTGAACAATGCTCCATTCTCCTGGCTTCTCCTCCTTCTCCCTAATCATGAATCAACCTTTTCCTCTCTTTCCCACTACTGCCACCAACTTCTGCATGCTTCAAGCGTAGAATTTCAAATAACTGCCTTTATTTCTGTCACGTAAACTGAAATGCTCATCACATTCCAGCAAAACCAGCTCGATATCCCTATCCTAAGGCTACGGAGAGAACCTTCTATTACTGTGGATTCTAATTAATCCAATCCTACTTATTTTATTTCCTTTGACATCGCTCTTCCATCTAATCCTTTCTTGACCCCGTTGCCTCTATCCTAAATCAGGCTCCCAGTGCTGCACGCATGGGCTTCCTTCTAGCTGTTCTCTTTTCAAACCATCCTGCTGAAGCCTCATCCAGCCCACAGGCACTGATTGTAATGATATTAACTCCACAACTGCTCAGTTCTCGTCTTCCCCCTGCTTTTTCCCCCACGCAAAACCATGAAACCAACAACAAACCCTGTTTTCTGCTTTCTCTTACTGTTCATTTACCACTAGCTTCCTGGTCCTGGCACAGAAATTTAACCGAATCGGTTTTCTTATTTATACGACGGGAGACATGGAAGGACTCGCTCAATGTTTCCTAGCTACAGGTGCTCCTCTGGCGAATTTCCACTTCCACGCTGCGCGCCAGTCTTCGCTTTCCTGTTCCCAACGATGCCAAGTCGGCGTGGAGCATTGAACTCACACAGCCCTATCTCCCCCCACCGCTGGCTCTCCCTTCCACCCCCGCCGCCACAGGGAAGCTACACCGACATACAAACGACACGTTCCGGAGGTCCTTGGTCTTGAAATTTGTTGAAGCCTCCACGACCACCCCCTCGTCCAAAGCCCCCACGGCCGCCGCCGCCGCCTCGGAAATTGCCGCCGCCACCTCGGAAGTGATTGTTGCCGCCGCCGCCACGATTGAAGCCGCCGCCGCCACCACCTCGATTAAAGCCTCCACGACCTCCGCCTCGGAAAGACATGCTGCCTCCTACCTGGGGAGACAAGGGCGCCGTGCGGTCCGCTCGCTGGGGCCTCTGGTTACACCGCCCGACTCCTCAGAG
>NW_022111369.1:6290272-6315539 GCF_000313985.2 Echinops telfairi
CCATCTCTCAGCTTCCCCAAAGAATTCCGCACTCAAGTCACACCTCGTCAAAATTTTAGTTTGGGCATCATCGGGGGCCCTCAAATTGTGTCCCTTTTTAAAGTTCCTTTAGTTTGGGGAACAAAAAGCATTCTGAAAGCGTTTGCTACCCTCAAAGAATAAGCAGGTGCATAGTTGTGATAGGAAACAATTTGTAGGTGCGTCTTTTTTTTTTCATCGATGCACTTTAAAATTTTCTTTCTAATACCACTTCTGCTCTCCTTTCAAGAAAAAGGTATCAAGATTACGCTTTGGGTGATGTGGGTTACGCACTGTGCTATCGACCCCTAGCAGTTCCAAACCTCCAGCTCGGGGGTGCTCAATACTAGTCAATCGCAAATGTAGTGTGGGTAGATGGCATGGCATTACAAAATTAGGCGTAAGCCTATCATCCATCCCATCACTTAATTGGTATACAGCACAGCCAATCAGATGCCATGTTAGGTGTCAAATGCATGTGCAAACAACTGCGCTAAGTGCAGCAAAACTGACAAGCTAAGTCATCGCCAATTTTTAGACCTTGGTTTTTTTCTCTTGAAAGGGTATTAAAATGAGTGGGGGAGCTGGACCAAGTAAGAAGACAAAAACATGAGTTTCATAGGAATGGGATATTTTGACACTACAAGCCGACATTCAACTGAAGTCCAGACTTACTCGCAGAGGGAAAGTACCCAAACATGAGAAAATATGCTACCTCCTTGGCTGCATTATTTGGCTCTACTTATTGATGTGAGTCAGCCTTTTCCCACATAAAAATCATTAAGTCCAAGTCCCGTTCCACCATGACTGATGATCATTTGGAAGTCTGCTTGAGTTTGGCTGTCAGCAGCTACTGTCCGCACTATGCATCCCTGGCTCATTCCATTCAGTGCAAGTCATCAGAGTAAACTCAGGTAATGACAAAAAATGTACATAGTTAATGGTGTTGTGTTGTGCAATATGGACTCATGCGGTTATGCAAGGTACATAAACATACATTGTACATTTAAAGAATCTCAATTCATTTACGAATAAATAAATTAAATATATGTTTTACAATTTTGCAGTTGATAGATCGTTTTGACTTGATCATTTTATAAGTAGCTCTCATGCTGAAAAAGTGTGAGCACCCTGCTCCAGCTGAACTTGGGAGATCCACGCAGACTCACAGCCTTGGAAACCTCCAAGGGCAACCCTACTCTGTCCTGTCAGGTAGCATGGGCTAGAGGGCAGTGAGAACTTTCTGAGCTGCCTTCTCTGCCTCAGTGCATCTTTGAGGTCTTCCCTATCTTAAGAAAACTAAAAGCTTCTTTTATGTGGAGCAACATTTCTGTAAAACTTTTTGCAAAGCTTCAGTAATTTGGGACCGTGTCCATTTGAGTTTTGTTAAACATTCTGACCTTAAAATCACTGTTTTCCATGGCACAAAAAGAGAAAAATTCAAAGGCACCCTTATGAGACTGAGCTACGTATGTTAATGGAGAACTTATCTGCATCACAGATACATGTCTAGACATGTTTTCTTGCAGTAAATCCGTGCTTGTATGAACTGGAACCTAGGAACAGTACTTTTTTATTTAGCCTCATATGTGCGTGTGTTTAAAGAAATCACATTATCTGCTAGAAAGCCAAGCTGAATTTTTATGTATTATTTTTTGCTGCCAGATAGTTTGTTCAACGAAGTATGTACTTTCTGGCATAGACTTGGTGTCAGGTATGTACCAATCTGTCCTGGTTGTCCCTTACCTCTTCCCTGCTTGTTGGTAGGTACTGTCCAGTCTGACTCATCGGAACCCTATGGGAAACAACAAAACGATGCCCAATCCTGCCCCATCCTCACAGTGCTACCCCTGTTTGACCCTACTACTGCAGCCATTGCGCCAGTCCAGCTCCTTGAGCAGCATCCTCTGTTTTGATGACCCTCTACCTTACCAAGTCTGATGTCCTCCAGGAACTGGTCCCTCCCTGTATCAGGTTCAGAGCACAGGAGATGAGTCTTACCATCCTTGCTTCTAAGGAGCATATTTTGACTGTACTTTTTCCAGGACAGATTTGTCCTTTCTTTTGGCAGTCCATGATATATTCAATATATTTGGCTAATACCATAATTCAAAGAGATCGATTCTACTTCATTCTAACTTATCCATTGTCTGGCTTTCATATGCTTATGTGACAAATGAAATTGAAAACAACAAGGCTTGGATCAGACAATCCTTGGTCCTCAAGGTGATACTTTTTCCTTTTAACTCACTAAAGAGGTCTTTTGTCCCAGATTTGCCCAATGTAGTGTGTTGTTTTGTTTTGTTGTTTTTTTAATACATCGTTTTAGTGGGGGCTCTTACAGCTCTTAAAACAATCCATATGTCCATTGTGTCAAGCACATTTGTACATATGTTATCATCATTTCAAAATTTCTACTTGGGCCCTTGGTCCTCATTTTTCCCCTCCCTCCCCTACCCTTTCACCCTCATGAACCCTTGATAATTTATAAATTATTTTAATTTTCATACTTTACATTGTCCGCTATCTCCCTTCACCCACATTTCTGTTGTTCATCTCCCCGCTGGGGGTGGGGTGGGGGTTGTACGTCAATCATTGCGATTGGTTCCCCCCATTCCTCCTCTTCTCCTCACCATCCTCCTACCCTCATGGAATCACTACTCTCAATATTGGTCCTGAGGGGTTTATCTGTCCTGGATTCTGTGTGTGTTGTTTGGTTTCTTGACTGCTGCTTCCCTAGGCATTGATTGTGGGTCCAAATAAAATTACATCCTTAACAACTTCAGTCTTTTTCCCCTGTTTATCATGATATCTCTTATAGAACCCACATGAAGATTTTTATTTTTGTCAAGGTGTAATCCGTTTTGTCAAGGCTGTAATCTTTGATCCTCATCAGTAAGTGCTTCAAGTCCTCTTCATATCAGCAAAGTTTCCCTCATCTACATAACAAAGGCTGTTAATGAGTCTTCCTCCACTCCTGATACCAAGTACTTCATATAGTCCAATTTCTCAGACTATTTGCTCACCATACAGATTGAATAAATAAATACGTTGAAAGCATACAGCCCTGACACATAACCTTTCTTATTTTAGACCATTCAGTATCTGCTTGTTGGGATAGAAAACCGCCTCTTGACCTGTGTACAGGTTCCACATGAGCACAATGAAATGTTCTGAATATCAGTTCTTGCTAATGTTATCCTTAGTTATGATCTATAGTCAAATGTCTTTTCATAGTAAAAAAGACCCAAATAAACATATTTCGGTATTCTCTCCTTTCAGACAAAATCCATCTGCCATCTGCAATCATATCCCTTGTTTTTTTGTCTGCTGAATCTGGCTTAAATTTCTGGCAGTTCCCTGTCAATGGGCTGTTGCAACATTTTTGAATGATCTTCAGCAAATGTTACTTTTTTGTGATATTGATGATACTGTTAGATAATTTCCTCAGTCTGTTAGGTCACCTGTTTTGGGAAAGGGCACAATTATAAATCCCTTCCAGTCGGCTGGGCCAGGTAGCAATCTTATAGATTCTTTTAGATGTTCATCTAAAAGCACTTGTTGAAACATGTCAGTTGGTACTCCATCACCTCCTGGAACCTTGTTTTTCATCCATGTCTTCAGCACAGCTTGGAATTCTTTCTTCACTACGATTTGTTCTTGGACATATGCTACTTCCTAAAATGGTTGAACCCTGACCTGTCTTTTTTATATAGTTACTGTGTATTCCTTCCTTTTTTGGATGCTACCTGCTTCATTCAATTGTTTGCCTTTAGAATCTTTCGATGTCACAACTCAAGGCTTGCACATTTCATGATAATTGCTTATTTTGTCTTCTTGAGCTGCCCTTTGAAATTTTCTGTTAAGCATTTTTTCTTCATCATTTCTCCCATTGGTTTTAACTACTTGACATTCAAGAACAGTTTTAGCATCTCTTCTGATATCCATGTTGATCTTTCGTTTGCTCATATCATTTGCTCTCTTCATGTATGTATGCTGTCCTTGCTGTCATCTCACACCTCAGCTCATCTGGTCTTTGGTCTGTAAAGTCCAGTGCATCAGATCTTGAGGTGGTCTCTGAATCCAGGTGGAATATACTTAAGGCTATCCTGTGGCGCTTTTGGACTCGTTTTCATTTCCTTCAGCTTGAATTTACATATGAGCAAGTGATGGTCTATTCCTTAAGCCTTCAGTGGGTTCAGCTTCTCACTACTCACAATTATTTCCCAAAGAAAGCTTACCTAACTCCTGCTTTATTAGCTTGGATTGGACTCTTATTACAACTGAGTTCGCTGAGACCTTGTCATGGTCTTTGGCCCTCCTTTGAAACAGATTGGACTGGTACATATTTCAGGGGGGTATTATAATAAGTTTAAATGAGATTTTCAAAAATCTTTGCAATTATAGTATGTCTTTTGTAACAAAGTGAAAGCTTTTTGAGAGACACCCAACCATTCTCTATATTAAAAGACTGTGATAACTGTAGCTATAATTCAGATTTGATAAATCTATTTTATATTCCATCATCCAAGAGTAGACAGAGCTTTAATACAGAGCTGTCATGCTCTGTTGTGCTTTATTTGTGTCCCTGAAGTTTGCTGTTTTACCTCTTCTTGGTGCCCCCTTACTACTTAATTCAGTAGGATCAAACCAATCCAACTTTGTGGGGCCTTCAAAGTCACCTGAAGCCCAACTCTTTATTCTCTAAATAAGGAAATGACATTCCAAGGAGTGAAGTAACTTTCCCAGCTAGTTTGGAAAACAAACTTGAAATGGGTCCTTGAAGCCCTGAGCCTTCCCTCCAAAACTGTACCTCTTCCCAGTTTCCTATTTGTCTTCATGGTGTGATCGTACTCTTGTTTTCTACACATTTGGACTTCTACTTTTCAGTATTCTCCTGCCCTACCATCACTGTCTGCAATCCGGGCTTTTCTGCCAAACTATCAAGTTTTATTAATTCCCTGTAAGGTACCAACCTTTTGTACTGTCATCAACCTCCTAATGTCACTGTCAGGAGCCCTGTTGGCAGAGTGGTTATGCATGGGCTGCTAACCGTAAGACAAGCAGTTGCGGACCAGCAGCTTCTCTGCGGAAGAAAGAGCTGGGACAGTTCTACCTTGCTCTATAGAGTTGCTATGAGTTGGGTTCGACTTGATGGCAGTGAGTTTGGCTTTTTGGTTTTAATGTCCTTGTCAAATTTTCATAAGTTATTCCTACCCTAGATCACCCAATAAAATACACAGAAGTTCAGAAGTTCAGAAATAAAGAGTGTGTCACAGCATTTTCTCACATTCTGAACATCTCTGTGCCTTCCAGGCTATACCCTTCCTCAACTGTAGTACGGTGATGGCATGCTGAACTTCTCAAAGCAGTCCCCTCAGGCCAGACCCATCGCAGGGCCGAATGTGTGCTTCAGCATTAGATCAACAGTAAAATCACTACTTTCTATGTAATGTCTTGGGTTTCCCTCCGGTGTTATGCAAAAGCATCTGTCCCATCACACCAGCATCACCATTCAGACCGCTTTCATGTCTTGCATCTTGCACTTTCTCTTTGTCAAACACTTTTTGCATGAGAAAGCTCTTATTCCCCATGCTCTGAACCAGCCATTTGCTTTTTCCCCTATCTTAGGGGGCCTGCACTAAACACTGTTACTTGTACAACTCACTATACTAGCACGCCCAGCAAGCTGTTGACCGCAAAACACCTGTGGCCCTCTCGATTCCACTCACGGCCACCCGATGTGTGCCAGGAGAAGTACTGCCGCCCCAACTTAGTAACAATGGACAGTTCTCTTGAGTATAAAATGATATTTTTCTATGAGTTGATTTTTGTCCAACTTATTAACCTATTCTGTATTGCTCCCCCTCTTTAAAAAGGATGTTCACTTCAATGCAAATTAAGTGAGACCGTTTAGTACAGTGGAATTGCTTAGTATGGCTACATAGTCTTGGTAACTGCCACCAAATGATTTTGTGGAAGCACACACTAAGGTGTAGAGGACCTCGGGGACTGGTCGGTTTTGCTATTCCACTGAGCCATTTCAGGAACAGGGACAGATAGTCATGACCGTCACCAAAGAAGCCACCAGTAGAGTGCGAGCAAGATCCCTGCCTAAAGTGACAGCAGGTGAACCAGAAGGCGCAACCCCTAGACCATGCATGAGAACAACGGAAGGCTTTCAGGCAGGACGGTGGCTTAGAGAGAGGGATTCCTCTGGGCATTTATTAGCTTGGAAGGGGTTTTATAACATTTGTCAGAGCAGAGGCTAAGATGCTACATGGCTGAGAGACTGAGGACCAGAGAGAGATTTCCTACTAGCAAGGATGGGCCAGAGAGAGATTTCCTACTTTACTACTAGCAAGGATGGGAGGAGCTGCTGTGCAGACAAAGGGACTGTATCCTTAATGTTGTCTGACCATGACTTGTGGCGACTGGTTGCCTTCCCTAATAACTGTCCACAGGAGTCTTGTCTGTGAGTTCTGTGTGATCACTGCAACAGACTATCACGGAAAGCCGAGCGCCTGCCTGCAAAGTTGGATTCTCCCTTCCTCACATGGAGCCAAAGCAGGTCAGACGCGGCCTCTTATTTCCCCAAAACGGAAAAATGAAATTTTCCTTAAAAAGTAAAGCATAAAAACCTTAAGATTTTAGATCTTATTCAAATGGCCTACAAATATTGTCATAAATTTCTACTGTATTAGAGACTGGTGTTTGGCATGCAGTTGATGATTTGCATAGAGTTAGGCTTTCTCCTCTATTTAAATCTAAAAATGATTTTTAAGCTGAACTTTTTTAAGGAGGGAAAAAAACACACATTAAGTTTAGCCTGCCCTCCGTGAGGTTCATCCCTTTTCCTCCACAAACTATAAGAATGTGTATATAGCCAGCATAAATGTTAAAACTGACCAAAGTGAAATGTAAACAATTGTGACCAATAAAAAATTAAAACACCTTTAATTATTTGAAAGGTCTGATCAGCATTTAGTAACCATTTCAATTTTTAAATTAATGGCATGACAACATGAAAAAGTATTAGCACTATTGAATATAAAATCAAAACCACAAGACAAGCCCACTAAACCCACTGCTGTCCGGTCAACTCCAGCTTAGAGTGACCATATAGGACCCAATATAACTGCTCCGGACAATTTCTACAACTAAATTCTTATGGGAGCAGACAGTCATCTTCTCTTCCCACCCCACCCCCCACCCTCCACCCCCACCCCCCATGAAGCCGCTAGTGGATTTGAACTGCCAGCTTTTCAAAGAGCAGCCCAACATGTAACTTACTATATCATCAGGGCTCCTTTAAAATGTGCAATTTAATGTAAGATTTTGAAAAGACATTTTCTTACTGGGTGACTTGATGAGTCTCAAATATAGGCTTGTTGTTAGTGCCATCAAGCAGATTAACTCACAGCAATCCCATATAACAGGATGGACTGTGCATAGGAATTTTGGACTTTATTATTTCTGAAAGAAGATACTACTTTCTCCCACAGAGCCTCCTCTCGGCAGGTACAAACACCAAACTTCGGTTTAGCTGGCTAGCACTTTACTATTGTGCCACCAATCCAGACTAAATTCTCTACCATCAAATCAGTATTGACTCACGGCAACTCTGTTAGGTTAAAATTCCCCCTGTGGGTTTCCAAGCTAGTAACTCTTTACAGGAGTAGAACGCCTCATCCTTGAGTGTGAAGCCTCCGCTGGTGGCTTCAAACTGCTGACCTTGCAGGGAGCAGCCCAACGCATAAAAACATTGTCACAAGGGCTCCCTAACTAAAGGCCTACCAGTTAGAAAATTATGTACATGTATTGATTTCTGCATCTTTGATTAGCGTGCATAAAGTGTTATTTTTTAGTCTAAAAATATTGAAGCTTACCAATTTTGTGTGGTCAATTCTGCATCCAATTTCAGAGTTGCACACTTTGACTTTATTTCCAAAGGATAAAATTAAGTAATTTCTCTTTGCTCATAATACTTGTTAGATAGAGTTTGCTCCCATAAGTAGGGAGACAAAAGGTACAATAAAATATATATTGTGTTTCTATGAATTTCTTTCACAAAAATCCAGCCCTTGTAAAGGGGCAGATGGATCATGCCTTGCCGTGTATTGCTAGAGCTTGAGACCCCATTATACCTGTGGGGCCTGCTTCACTAAGCTCCCTGAAGCTCTGACTGTTGCTGCTCTACCCTGCTGTCCACTGCCTGAGGGCCAACTCTGCCTGTCTTGCCTGAGGGCAGACTCTACCCATGACCTTGGACCTTGCAGCCCTAATAAGTTGAAGGACCTTCAGCTGAAGGAACTTCAGTATATTAAATGTTCCATGAGAATGAGTTGAACTGAGCCCTCTGTATTGCTGTGTGCCATTATATTCCTTCATGCTATGTAAACCTACATATATATAGTAAGTGCCCTGGTTTTGTTTCTCTAGAGAGCTCTGCCAAACACATCTTAATAATCCCTAATAATATACCCCTAGTATCCCTAATAATAATTTAGTGGTCTCTTTCATTCTGAATAACCTAGTTTGGCATCTGCATGAATTTGGTATTTCTGAAATGTTAAATTTAAGTTTTTCACTTCGTCTCTTTCTACTGAACACATTCCAATTCTTTTTCACTGTTTATATTCTGTTGGTGGTATCCCAATTTTAAAGTGGTATAATAGAATTATATTTTCTTTTTAAATTTCTTTTTTATTTTTTAAATGTTGTATTTCAAGGAGATTATGGGAGGGATGAGACATAAACTGCAGAAACTCTCAGTGCTCAGAAGCCATTTATTATATTTTCCTTTCAGTTGTTTCAGGCAAATGGGTAAAATGACTCAAGTCCAAAGAACTGGAGGTCAAGGACACAGATGCAGGACCCAGACCCCTCAAGAAGCCTGCTTAAATAGCAATAAATAGTCCACACTCCCTAGAAAATTTACTTTCTATTATATTAATACTGTGGCAACTCTAAGGGGGTAGTTAGTACCTACCCTAGTCTTCTCCCAACTGCTGGGCTGCTCACAGAAGACCCCATCATGGAGTTGAATACAGTGTGTGGAAAAATCCTGGCCAAATCAAGTTGACAAAAAACCTAACTATCACATTGATGTATATAGTTTGCTAGCACTTTATTTAGGATTATTGCATAGAATAAAAGATTAGTGTGTTGATTATTTTTGAGGCTCATCTAGTTCAGTACTACTAGGCTCATCAAACAAGCTGAGGCGCTTTCCATGGTTTTCTATACTTTGAAAAGGTGGTGGAATTCGGGACAGATAAACCCTCAGGAGCAGCAGTGGGAGCAGTGATAGCAAGAGGGTAGGGGCTGGTTGGGGAAGGGGAAGGGGGGGAAAGAGGGACACCCCCCCAAAAAAGGGGGACAAATAACAGAAATTTGGATGAAGGGAAACAAGGGACACAAGATACGAAATACTAATAACAATATATAATCAAGGATTCACGAGGCTGGCGGGGGTGGGGGGGTGCTCAAGTGGAAAGAAAATGTTTTGGAAATGATGATGGCAAGATCTGTACAAATATGCTTGATACAATTGATGTATGGATTGTTATAAGAGCTGTAAGAGCTCCCAATACAATTTTTTTTTTTAAAGAAAGTTTAGCAAAGGAACAATACCTCTTAAAAGGTGGTTAAAACTCACTGGATGTCTTTGAAGGGTTAAAATCTTTACCGTTCCTATTTCTTCTTAGGTATGAATTTATTTGAGTTTTATATTTTACTGAAAACAAAGCACATATATGTATATGAAGCACAACAAAGCAAAGCCACAGTAAAAGAATGTGTGCCTGTATAAGCACATTGAACCAGTAGGGAAGAAGAGAATTCACCATCTTGCCAAGAGTAATTGGCCCTGATCACACAGAGGAAGTGGAGCTGCTAGAATCCCCTGGGGCGTTAAGGAACACATGCATAGCCCATCTGAACTACTTAGGTACCTCTACACCACAGTCAAGTGGCAGAAACAGGAGCTTAGATAATCTCTCAAGAAGGCTCTAGGGTACAACATTAGGTAAGCCACTGAGGCCAGTAGAGGTGGTAGCTCAGGATGAAGGAATTCTAGAAAGGATAAGCCTCAAGGTCAACTGCAATGTCATGGGTCTGTATTTCTCTAGTTCTCTCTTCTCAGTTAACTCCCCAATAGGGAAGCCACCAGAACTTTGGAGCAGTTACTTGGAAACATGTTGTAGAAGTACAACTAAAAGGTGTAAGGCAACTTACAGAAGGATCACAGGGAGGAGAGGAGCCAGGGTGCAAGTAGCAACGATGAAACATACAACTTTCCTCTAGTTCTTAAATGCTCACCCCCCACCCACTATCATGATCCCAATTCTACCTTACAAATATGGCTAGACCAGAGGATGTACACTGGTACAGATAGGAACTGGAAACAGGAAATCCAGGACAGATGATCCCTTCAGGACCTGTGGTGAGAGTGGTGATACCGGGAGGGTGAAGGGAGGGTGGGGTGGAAAGGGGGAACCGATCACAAGGATCTACATATGACCTCCTCCCTGGGGGACGGAGAGCAGAAAAGTGGGTGAGGGGAGACGTCGGACAGGGCAAGATATGACAAAATAATAATTTATAAATTATCAAGGGTTCATGAAGGAGGGAGGAAGGTTGGAAAATGAGGAGCTGGTGCCAGGAGCTTAAGTGGAGAGCAAATGTTTTGAGAATGATGAGGGTAACAAATGTACAAATGTGCTTTCCACAATTGATGTGTGTATGGATTGTGAGCAGAGTTGTATGAGCCCCAATAAAATGATTTTATTTTTAAGTGGTGCAAGGGTGGACTGTGGAAGACACAGAGATGAGTTTGCTATACATCCCCACGGATGGTGTGCTGTCTAGCTTTGAAAGGTGTAGTCAGCAGATCCCTTCTGACATTGAATAGTTGTCAGATCGTTCAGGGTTTGCCCCAGCTACAGAAAGCCTCCTTAGCCAGGGTCATGTGCTTCCTGGGGCTTCAGCCTTCAGGTGACTGAACAATTTAGGCTCCATAGACCTGCCCAGCCTTTGTGTCCTCATTCAGGGATGCTACCACACAACACTCACTCCAGACTTCTGACTGCGTTAGCCAAGACTTCGGCAAGCCTGCTTCATGGTTCGAGCTCTCCCTCTGCTTGCTTTTGCTTCTGTTCCACTCCTTTCACAGGTGTTGATCCCTAATATAGATCTTGCACCAAACTGTCCCTTGTCTGCTTCAGGAGAGCTCTCATAGCATTCCAGCTGTCACAAATTTACTTCACACGTGCAAATATATCCTACACAATCGTTGGTCCTGGGGAAAAATCAGAAGCAAACCAAATTGGTTGCCATTGAGCCAATGCTGATTCATGGCAATCCCATGAGTGTCCGAGCAGAACAATGTTCCATAAGATTTTGAAAGCCTGCTTTTCCCCTAGTAGATTGCTAGTCCTTCTTCCAAGGCACCTCTGAGTGGACTTAAATCTCCATCTTTTCTGTTAGCAGCTAAAGCAACCATGTGATACCACTTCACACAGACCACTTTTAGCAAAATTCAGTAAAACAAAGTAATAAATACCAAAGAGGATGTGGAGAGATTGGACCATTTGTATATTGCTAGTGGAACTGTAGAATTGTACAACCACTCTAGAAATCAGTGTAGCCCTTCCTTAAACAAATGCAAATACAAATACCTGATGATACAGTGATTTCTCTCTACTCAGTATATGCACTAAAGAAATTAAGACTACAGCACGAACACCTATGTTTATTTTATTATTTTTTTAAAACATTTTATTAGGGGCTCATACAACTCTTATCACAATCCATACAAATATCAATTGTGTAAAGCGCATTTTTACATTCATTGCCCTCATCATTCTCAAAACATTTCCTCTCCACTTAGAACACCTGTGTTTAATAGAGCAAATTCCACAATAGCAAAAACATGGAAACAGCCCCAAATGCCGATTATAGAGCAATGGATGAACAAACTCTGGTACATTCATACAATGGAATATTGTGCACCAGTAAAAACCAATATAGTTATATTAAACACTGCAAGACATGGACAAAAGTAGAGAACATTATGCTTAGCAAACAGCCAATCTTATAAAAATAAAGTATTTAATAACATCAGTATTATAAGGAGATGTGGAGAAGAAGAAACACGGTTTATACACCGAGGTTTGGGTGACTATAAAATAAGGTGGCTGGGGACAGGGGCGGGACAGGGAGAGGGGAGGGATAAGATATTGAGGAAGGAAGGAGAAAGGTAGGGGAAAGAAAGAACCACATTTACAGAGGGTTTATTGGGATATTGTTGATTTAATTTATTGAGATGAATTGTATAACTACATACAGTGTACAAAAGTACACATATTGTTCTTTAAAAACAAAACAAAAATCCCTCCAGATTTCTTATCCCTTTGTCCTAAACATTGGCCTAAGTGGCAGAAAATAAAGAAGGAAAGTAAAACTGAAATGGACTTGGATCTTTAGTGACAAGTTCATTTCAAATATATGAAAAACAAAAAACTCCATCTTTTCAGCGAGCAGCTGACTGTGTGAACCACCAGCACCAACCACAGGCGTAGGGACAAAAATACTCGTTAAAAAACCCAAGTCATATAAATGGTTTTCTGTACGCTTTTAGTCTATTTCATATAACCTTTTATTGATGCGCAAGAACCTTGGTGGTGGTGGGCAAAGCCTGTTAACCTCAAAGTTGTTGGTTCAAATCCATCAGCTGCACTGAGGGAGAAAGATGAAGCTGCTCCGTGAAGATTTACACTCTTGGAAACCCTATGTAGGCTTACTATGAATCAGAATAGCTTTGGTGGCAGTGGGGCTTTTTTGTTGTTGTTTTTTTAATCATTTTATTGGGGGTTCATACAACTCTTATCACCATCTATCCATCCATCCATTGTGTCAAGCACATTTGTACATTTGTTGCCATCATCATTCTCATAACATTTGCTTTCTACTTGAGCCGTTGGTATCAGCTCCTCATTTCCCCCCTCTCCCCACCCTTTTTTTTAACATTTTATTAGGGGCTCATACAACTGTTATCCCAATCCATACACACATCAATTGTGTAAAACGCATTTGTACATCGTTTCTCAAAACATTTTCTCTCTACTTAAACCCCCGACATTAGGTCCTCATTTTTCCCCTCCCTCCCCGCTCCCCCCTCCCTCATGAGCTCTTGGTAGTTTATAAATGGGTATTCTGTCATATCTTGCCCTGTCCGACGTCTTCCTTCACCCACTTTTCGGTTGTCTGTCCCCCAGGGAGGAGGTCACACACAGTTCCATGTAATCGGTTCCCTCTTGCTTTTTAGTTTTGATTGATAGGCATTCTCTTCTTACTGCCATATATAGCCTTCAAGCTTCAAAGATAAAAGAAGTAACTATGTTGTACCAAAAGGCATAAAACATCTGTTTCCAGTGTCATGTCGGTTTTCACTGAAAAGCAGAACTGAGGCACCCCTCAGTACCAAGGTGGAAAAGCTGGAGGAAAGAAGGTTCCTATTGGTTACCTTCCCTCAGCTATTTACTGAGAAGGCCAATTTTGGTTTCAGTTACGGTAAAACTCTGGATTTTAGCCAAATTCTTTGTCAAGTTCAAAAGTACAAATCTCTTTAGGAGGTGTGCCTTCTTTAAATATTTTTTCAGGAGTTAAAAATTAAATTTAAAAAGGATATCTGGTGTGGAGATAGTCCTCAGCTGAGACCCAGGCCCTGACAGAGTTCCTCCAACATGAAGCTTGTTCATATTGTTGTATTTCTTTTGTGCTACTATGTAAGTTTTTGTGAGGTAAGTAATTCAATCCTTATGGAAACCATTTTAAGTAGTTATTTCAAATGTAAGAATTGTTGAAATAACCTGAAAGAGATTTTGACTGAAGTATTACATTGTTCACTTTCCAGTGTTGGTACTACGTTATATAGTCAGTTACAGATATTTTGTTACCATCTTAACAAAATAGCTTTAGGAAAATATCTCCTTTTAAATGCTTGTGTTCGTGCATATATATTGAAATGAGTAAGAGCTTTAGTAATATAGATCTATAATTTATAGTAATTATGTGCAAGGTATAGTGCCAGATAAATAATAAGACTAAACTTCTCTCAACAATCTTTTATTTTAGTTGTAGAGTTAGGATATAAATATTGCCAATAATAAGATGGTAAGCAAGACTTAAATAATATTAGCAATCACAAAAAGAAGAGACTTTACAAGGCTGAATATATTGAATTGCCAAATGGTATGAGTAGCATGTACCTAAAGAGCACAAATTACTTCATGCTGTGAGGTCTGAAAGAATTTATGAATCAAGTGGGATTTAATTCAGACCATTAATTTTTAGATTTGATTTGATCGTGGAGAGAAAGCAGAACTACGTACTTTCTAGCCCTCCCAGCAGGAAAGGCAGTAAGCAGTCCAGCAGGAAGGCAGCGGAACACCAGGCTTCTTCAGATGCGTGAGTTTAGTGGATGGGAGTAGCTAGGTTGAAGGCCTTCTGTTAGGGTTTGAGATATTGAAAACGTCCTCATTACTTAATGCTGACAATTAAGTTTTGTGTTCAAAGCCTTCCCTCAATACCAGGAAGTACCCAGAGTCTTCAATTATCTGTGGTGTTGGGATTTCATCCAATTAGATTCAAATCCTAAAGAAAAGAATTACATTGGGGAGCAAAAGAGTTCAAGAACATTTGAATTGGAAAAAAACAAGAAGCAACAATTTGAAATAGTCGATAAATATGAAAATCTAAAGGGTAGAGCTTTCATTTAAATACTGCTCATCTGCTTTACCAAGCATGATGTCCTTCTCCAGGGACAGGTCCCTCCTGACCACAGGTCCGAAGTATGTGAGATGAAATCTTGCCATCCTTGCTTCTGAGGAGTATTTTGGCCGTACCTCTGCCAAGATCAATTTGTTTGTTCATTTGGAAGTCCACAGTCCTGCCAATATTCTTCGCCAGCACCACAGTTCAAATGTATCACTGCTACTTCAGCCATCCTTGTTCAATGTCCAACTTTCATATGCACTTGAAAATACCAGGGCTCGGATCAGTAGTACCTCTTAGCAACATCTTTGCTTTTCAATTTCTCTCTGCCCCTTTACATCTAAACTCTAAAATGTCTGGCTAATTCCAGTATCTACTCTCCTAGTTTTCTTGTGAACTCAGTCGGGCTTGAGTTCCTACCATGCCACCAGAATTACATAATTTAAAGGGAAAAAAAAAGAAATTACCATGGGAGGGGGGGAGAAAAGAAAAGAAAATCACCGTTTTACTGGATCGGTGAGAAGTATTCAGGACAATTGTTGGTTACTCTTTGCTCTGTGCTGCCATTTTCTCTTATCCGCTGTCTGTCTCATGTCCCTCTCATTGGTCTTCCTCATCAGCCCAACAACTAGATGCTGGAAGATCCTCTGCTCCACTGGCTTTATAGTTCATTTGAAGAATACGCTTAAGTCTAGACCATGGCCTACAAGGTCCTACATTTGTCACCCACACCTCCAATTCCCTGATGTCACATATGCCTCTTCTCCCTCTCATTCATTCCCCTGCAGCCACACTGGCTTCTTAACACATTCAGTTCTACATGTGAGCTTCTGTTTCACTGTTTCCTCTGGACATTGTGTTCTAGCTCTCGATAGCCATGTGACTAGCTCTCTTGTGACCTTCAGGTCTCTGGTCCAAGGGAACATTTCCCTAACATCTTCCCTAGCAGCCAAAGTGGTCACTGGGGGAAGGATTACATTTTTGTACCTCTTCCCCTGTATCGCATTTGTTACCTTACGTTACACTCTATGCTGAGTTGTTTGTTTATCGCATATACCTCCTGCTACCAAGAATGTAAGCTCCATGACTTTGTTTTTTACGGTCATATTCTCAGAGTCCCTGGCACATAATACCCCCTCCACAAATTATGAATGAATATTTTGTCAACCCATATTTAAATGTTAATGTTTAATTTCTTTCCTCCCTACTATAAATTAATGTCAAAAATAGAATTTCAAGGAGTTTCTCCTACACTCCACCTGATTCTTTTCATACTGCTCAGGCAATTATTGTGGTCTAAGGGAATGACCAGCCAAACCAAATTCACTGCCAGTAAGTCAATGCCAATTCATGGTAACCCTATAGGACAGGGTAGAACTGCCCCTACTGGTTTCTGAGACTGTAACTCTTTTTTGTCGTGGTGGTTGTTTTTTATATAGCATATATTTTATTAAATTTTACACTAGTATATCCTCATAATGAAAAGGTAATTAGGTGGAAGAACCTTCCGTTTGAATCATCTGTTATCACAGAGCTATACATGAAAAAATCCTCATGTGATTACAAAAGGACAAAGCAACAAAAATATTTTCCTTTCTTATAATTAGGACATGGAAGTGAACCTGATTTTATTTTCTTTTTCAAAATATCCAAAGAGAGAAGCAGATTAAGCAAAAATAAAACGTAAATTGCTGGATGCCCCCCGTACCACTTTCAGTTTGCTGGTATTTGGAAGCCGGCTGTTCTTTGTTTGCTTCTTCGCTTGCTCTTTGCTCTGCTCCAGCTGTACCACCACATCCACACGTGCATCCTCACCACTGACTTTCATTTTCTTGCCCTGACGCTGCACGTTTCCTTTAAGCAACCCAGCCTGAGCAACTGTATTTCCCTTTTTCTTTCCTTTAAATCTGTGACCATATATTCTGGGATTCTGGTTGATCTTCCACCATTTTTTCTCCATGCTGCTATTTTCCATCTCTCTTTCTAGTACTTCCCACATCACATCACTTCTCTGTTTTTTTTAATTGTACATTATTGTTTCTTGCATCTTTGGATTTTTCTAGGGCTTCTTTAACCTCCTCGTTAAATAGAATGGCTCCCTGTTTGGCTCCCTCTGACAAAGTCTATCCGTTTGACTTCTCCATGGCTTGCAAAAAGGATGTGCAAGGCTTCTCTGCAGGTCTGATCATCCAAGTTGCCTGAAAACTCCAGCAAGCAGCTCTCCTTTTCTTCTAGAGATTTCATTTCAGCATCTCCCGATGACTTTTGTTCTCCTCCTTGCTCATAATTTAGCCTAAACTTTATTTTGCTTTCTTTCGTCATTCTTATTTTGCAAAGTAATCATCCTTAAAAAGTATTAGCCAGTCTGTGTCTTTATATTTCTGGCCCGGGGTTTCTATGAACTCCTTAGCACATTCAATGCTCTCAAAACAACGAACATTGGTCCCTTAAGTGCTCCGTGCAATGTTCTTCTCATCTGAGTCTTTAGGGTTTCACCTTTGCCTTCTGACCATTCTTTTATGGCATCAAGAGTTGCATCAGTTGGGAAGCCTTTAATATTAACAGATCTCGTTTTTAACACTTTAAAAAAAATCATTTTATTGGGGGCTCATACAACTCTTGTCACAATCCATGCATACATCCATTGTGGCAAGTACATTTGTACATTTGTTGCCATCATCATCCTCAAAACATTTGCTTTCTACTTGAGCCCTTGGTATCAGCTCCTCATTTTCCCCTCCCTCCCCGTTCCCCCAGATCTGTTTTTTTGTTTTTTTTTCATATCATTTTAAACTCATCAGTCACTTCAGGGAGGGGTTCACTTGGAGATCTTATTTAGTCTGTCTTCTTTGATGTCCTTGAGCTCCACTTTTGATTTTCCCCATACTTCGACTATGACATTAAAGCCTGTTTTTAGATGCTTTTACCTGGTGAATTTTATCATGTTCTCCAGTGGTATTCAGCTTTCATCTAATTTGATCTGTTCCTTTAAAATTTGTCCCAAGGCAAATTAAGGTCACCAAAATAGCACTCAATCTGATGACAGATTTGGGCTTCCAGCTCAGCCATTCTTTCACTATCAACAATTTCAGCCACATTACTTTTTTGGCTCCAGCCCCATAGAGGCACTCCAGGAGATCAATGGCAGCAGCAATGTCCCAGCTTCCAAGCATCGCCATCTGGCCCAATGTGCTTAGACTATAACTCTTTCTTGCAGTAGAGAACCCTGTCTTTCTCCCAAGAAGTGGCTGGTGGTTTCGAACTACTGCCCTTGCAGTTAGCAGCACAACTCTCAGTCACAAGGTCACCAGGGCTCCAAGGGAATGACCAAGGAGCCCTGGTGGTGTCATGAGCTACACATTGAGGCGCTAACAACAAAGTCCGAGGTTCAAACCCACCAGTGCCTCAGAGCTAGGAAGATGAAACTGTCTGCTCCCGTAAAGATTAAAAGGCTCCAAAACCCAAAGGGGCAGTTCCACCCTGTCCTATCGGTTTGTCAGGAGGAAGAATTGGCTTGATGGCAGGGAGTTGTTTGTTTAGAAGGGACGCACTTTCAGTCCTTCACTCTTTGGGAAGCATACAAATCCTTACAGAGCTTGTTTAAAATGCAGATCCCCAAGCCTACCACTCCAGAGATTTCAATTCAGGGGCCTGTTGGTGAGGTCAAGAATCTGCAGCCGGATGGTGTCTGGGTATCAAGGAATTGTATTAGAGCTAAAATTCTGATGGAGCACATTCTATGCATTACAGTGAAAACCCAAAACCCATATGCAGAGACCCTACAGAAATTAAGCCGTCTATTTCTTCACCTCCTATTCGAGCCTCAACTCACAAAAGTCTGATATGTTTTTAACATTCAGCTAAAGCTACTTCCTCAAAGGCTCCCAATGACCTTCATTTATCAAACTCAGTGGTCTTTTCCCCACCTTGACCTCTGCTGCTCCTTGCAGCATTTAACACATGAGCATCACCTCAATTAGTGGAAAGCAGGCTTTCTTTTGCCTCTTCCATTTCTTCTCTCCATCAAGTATGAGTTCTCCTCAGTATTCCTTGCTGTTCTTTTTCATGGTTCATTTGATGACTGCCAGGCACTGCGCCAGGCGTGAGGACAGAATGGTAAACAATATGTTGGTAAAGGGATGTGAAAATGATACTCTTGCCTCTCAGTTTTGAGGAAAGCCAAAGACTAAAAGCAGCAGCAGCAACAACAAAAATCAGTGACCAGTATTTCCACATGTCCAACTGAGCTATTCAGAAGATGAAACTACCAAAGAAAGTGGTCCCAGACTGGATTTGCAACTCGTAAGCTGAAGATGTCAACCTGCTGAGAGTGAAGACGCCAGGGATCTCTTGAGAAAGCCGTGGGAACGAGGGGCGCGCTTTCTCTCCCGCGGCCAGCCCCACCCCCGCAATGGGGACGAGTGGATGGTGCTGCTCCTTGTCTTCAAACATTGTGAAAGGACCTTGAATCGATCCTTCTGGAATGCTGGATAGTTTCTCCCCCGGAAGTTTGCAGAGGACAAAGCCCAAACCAAACTAAACCCATTGCAACTCAAGTCACTCCAGCTCTTAGCAATGTAACTTTATGTGCCACCAGGTCTCCTTCTGAGGGCACAAAAGAACGGGTATTTGACACACACCTAAAGAAGAGTGACTTCAAAAGGACATGGCCAGCGCTGTCTGGGGGAAGAGCGGGGAGATCAGGCTGTGTTGAAGCAGCAGCAACTCTGGAAGGAGCAGGCAGAACGGCAGACGGGGACCTGTGGGGAACAATGAGCTCGGGGATCACATGACATAGGATCCTCTCTCAAGAAGCTTTCTGCCAAGAATGTGCAACCTCAGCAGAGGAAGGCTGGCGGTGGCTGTTGGAGAAGCTCGGCAGCTTCTTCACTTTAGTGCAGAAGAAGCATAGCCAGCACAAAAGGGCTTGACTTCAGGGGTTCCTTGCATTGTAACATTGAGAACGTGTCAGCTTTCATGTTCTGCTCCCCGAGCCTCACAGTGCCCAGGGCAGATCACAGCAACAGTTAGATTAGACTCTCTTCCCCATTCCTCCCTCCTCACTTTGACCCTATGGAGGGCAGTAAACCTGGCCTACCAGCCATGGCATATAGAAGAGCTTAAAGAGCCAAATGTAGGAGTCCACCAGCCCCCTGGAGCTAGTCTGAACTGGAAGAGGGGAGAAATATTCACTAGGGGAAAATGTCGACTGTGTGGATCAGAGTCAGCTATGGATAGCCTTGAAGAGAACAGGAATTCCAGAACACTTCCTTGTGCTGCCTGTGCATGGGCCCAGAGGCAGTTGTTCAAAAGAAGGAGCGAATACTGCATGGTTCACACTCAGAAAACGTGTGCCTCCCACCATACTGATTCAATTTGTATGCTGAGCAATAATTTGAGAAGCTGGACAATGTGAGAGCGTGGCATCAGGAGTGGAGGAACATTTATTAAAAATCTTTGATATGTAGATGACACAACTTTGCTGGCTGAATGTAAGGAGGGCTTTTTGCACCACTTGTTGATAAAGTTCAAGGATTGTAGCCTTCTGTATGGATTACAACTCAATAGAAAGGAGACCCAAATCCTCACGACTGTATCAATAGGTAGCACCACGATAAATGGAGAAAAGATTGAAGTTGTCAAGGATTTCATCTTGCTTGGATCCATAATCAAAACTCATGGAAACAGCAGGCAAGAGCTGAGACAGTGCTTTGCCTTGGATAACGCGGCTCCACACAGGACCACCATGGTCAGCACCTCACATCTGCTATTGTCTGGCAATGGTTAGGGTAATGGCTGCTGAATGACTTTTCTTGGGTCTAGATTCTCTTTTAAAAATTCTTTAAAAATCATTTTATTGGGGGCTCATACAACTCTTATCACAATCCATACATACATCGATTGTGTAAAGCACATTTGTACTTTCGTTACCCTCATCATTCTCAAAACATTTGCTGTCCACTTAAGACCCTGGCATCAGCTCCTCATTTTTCCCCCTCCCTCCCCATTCTGCCCTCCCTCATGAACCCTTGATAATTTATAAATTATTATTATTTTGCCATATCTTACACTGTTCGACGTCTCCCTTCACCCACCTTTCTGTTGTCCATCCCCCAGGGAGGAGTTTATATGTAGATCCCTGTAATCGGTTCCCCCTTTCTACCCCACCCTCCTTCCACCCTCCTGGTATCGCCACTCTCACCACTGGTCCTGAAGGGATCATCCGCCCTGGATTCCCTGTTTCCAGTTCCTATCTGTACCAGCGTACATCCTCTTAATTTTTTTGGTTTGTTTTAAACTTAAAGTAACCAGAAAAGTTAAGGCACCTGCACTCTTTTCTATTCAAAGATCAAGGAAACCTGAGTCCTTTCAAAAGGTTGTAAAGGACTAACGGTGGGAAAAGATCAGGTTGCCTTCTACGTGCTCTCAGTTGAAATAAGCTCTTGCAAACCTGAGTGACACATGGAAGGACTCCGTTTCCAGGCCCTTGCTGTCTCGTCTTCCCACACTTTATCACTGCTCTTTATAAGGTTCTCAGTGGTGGATCGCTCCGAAGCGGACTACCTATTCCTTCTTCCTAGTCTGCTCTCGGTCTAGATTCTAGACTCTAGAAGCTCCACTGAAACGTGTTCACCATGAGTAACCCTGAAGATATCTGAAATACTAGTGGCATATCTTCCAGCAATATTTTAAAAGCCAGAGAAGAAGTTTCTGTCATGGAACAAACGAGAAATATTTAAGCCTAGAGCACATTCAGGTTGGGTCAAGAGGGAGGTCAACTGACCACGGATCATATTATACTGTGGTTCAATCCACCATCAAGTTTACTACAATCTCTGTCTGATATTAAGCTGTTCCTCACATGTCACCAGTGAGGAACTGCCAGAGGCTTAATCTGAGTAGATATTCTGCAGATGGACTTTGGGCTCCCATTGTCCTCCATAGCCTTCTGCAAAATGGGTGTTCTCAATTTAAGCTCTGATACTCTCCCCTTCATATTTGGATATTGTTATCACCATTTTTGGACCACACAGGCTGATGTGCTTCTTTGATGTGGAATGCATTGATGCCTCAGGTAGATAGCTGCATGTTTGAATACAAGCCATTAAGAACCCAGACACTATTCCAGTTGATAGCCGGGCACCCTCTGCTTTCTTTACCGTGCTTTGCTATACTACCCTTATCTTCAGTGATCTCTTCTTGAAGGCAAGTACTGAGCAGGGCCATGTTGTAAGAACTGATTACTCTTGCTCTGGGGCTAGGGTTATGTGGGAGGCCAGAATCTATCTGCTTGCCCACGGTTATGAACAGCTCTGGTTTAGCTTTAGTAGTAATAGTATGTCATCTGATTTTTTGATTTCTGTTTTCATAGACATAAATTGTGGATCCAATTAAAATGAAGTCCTTAGCATCGTCTACCTTTGCTCCATTTATCATAATCTTGCTTATTAATCCAGTTGTGGGGAATTTTATTTTTTTTATGTTGAGGTGTAATCCACACTGTATTCTTTGATCTTCACCTGTAAGTGCTTTAAGTCCTTTCTGTTTTCCAGAAGCAAGGCTATGCCATCCGCATATGGCAGGTTGATCATTAGTCTTCCTTCAGTCTTGATACCATTTTCATATTCTTTTACATATAGTTCAATTTCTTGAATTATTTGCTCAGCATACAGCTTGAATAAGTATGGTGAAAGGATGCAACACAGCCTTCCTGATTTTAATCACGTAATAGCCCCCTTTTCTATTGGAAAGATTGCCTATTGGTCTATGTACAGGTTCCACATAAACACAGTTAGATAATCTGGAATTTCCATGCTTTTGATTCTATCCATAATTCACTATGAGACACACGGTTGAATGTCTTTGCAAATTCAATAAAATGTAAGTATATATCTTTCTGGCATTCTCTTCTTACAGCCAAGATCAGCAATGATATCGTTTATTCAATGCACTCTTCTGAATCCACCTTGACTTCTAGCCATTATGTGTTAATATACTCTTTCAATCATTTAAAACTTATCTCCAGCAAAATTTCACTTGCATGTGATATTAATGATGCTGTTTGATAAATTCCACATTTGTTGGATCACCTTTCTTTGAATTGGGCACAAATGATGTCTACCAGTCAGTTGGCCAGGTAGAAGTCTTCCAAGTGTCATGGCATAGACTACTGAGCGTTTTCAGTACTGCATTCGTTTGTTGAGACATATCTATTGGCATTCTATCAATTCCTGGATCTTTGATTTTTTGTCAAAGCCTCCTGTACAACTTGGGCTTCTTCCTTTAATATTATTGGCTCTTTTTAAAATTAAATCATTTTATTGGGGGCTTGTCAACTCTTATCACAATCCACATTGTGATCTATTGTATCAAGTACTCTTGTACATTTATTTCCCTCATCATTCGCAAAACATTTACTTTCTACCTGAGCCCCTGGTATTTGCTCATTTTTTCCTTCTCTCCCTGCTCCCCCCTCCCCCATGAGCCCTTGATAATTTATAAATTATTATTTTGTCATATCTTACACCGTCTGATGTCTCCCTTCACCCACTTCACCGCTGTCCATCATATTATTGGCTCTTAGTCACATGCTGCCACCTCCTGAAATGGTTGAATATTGGCCAATTTTTTTTTTTGGTAGAGTGACTCTGTTTGTGTATTCCTTCCTTCTTCAGATGTTTCCTGCGTTATTCAATATTGTACCGTTGTTGTTGTTGTTGTTGTTGTTAGGTGTCATTGAGTCAGTTCTAACCCATAGCGAACCTATGCACAGCAGACTGAAACACTGCCCAGTGTTGCACCATCCTCACAATTACTCCTATGCTTGAGCCCATTGTTGCAGCCACAATGTCAGTCTAACTCCTTGAAGGCCTTCCTAATTTTCACTGCCCCCTTTTTTTAACTTTACCAAACATGATGCCCTTCTCCAGGGACTGGCCTCTTCTGACAACATGTTCAAAGTGTGTAAGATGAGGACTTGTGTCCTTGCTTCTAAGAGCACTCTGGCCATACTTCTTCCAATACAGATCAGTTTATCTTTTGAGTAGTCCGTGGTACTCTCATCACTTCTCCAGCACAAGTAAAATGTATCAATTCTTTTCAGTCTTCCCTATTCAGTTTCCAACTTTTAATATTCTTTCACTCATACAATAATTTAATATTGTAGTTCAAGACTTGAATATTTTTCTTCAGTTCTTTCAGGTTGAAAAATGCAAAGTGTGAAAGAAAGAAAAATCAAACATGGATGTCAATAGAGACTTTAAAACTTGCTATTAAATACAGAATAGCTAAATCAAATGGACGGGATGAAAAAGTAAAACAAGTGAACAAAAGATTTCAAGAGTCAGTACAAGAAGATAAAGTATCATAATGAATGTGTCAAGATCTTGAGTTAGAAAACCAAAAAGGAAGAATATGATCTACATTTCTCAAGCTAAAAGAATTAGAGGGAAAATTCAACACAAAATAGTTCAATAATTCATTAATTGAGTAAGTTGATAAATAAGTCAGTGGCTTGTCTTCTAAGATCCAGAAAGCCATTTCCCCCTTCCTACAAACTACCTCAAATTCAGTCTTAAAGGCTTGGAGTTAAACAGTGGTCATCTGGCAGGGAAGCAAATAAGGCCTCATGAAAGAAGCACACTAGCCCGTGTGATTATGGGGTGTAGACAGGATCAGGTATCAGGTATCAAAAGACCCCAAACAAATAATTATATCGATGCAAAAAGTGGGAATGGGATTGGAGTGGAGATCCAAAGCCCATCTGTAGACAATTGGACATTCCCCCATGCAAGGGTCTCAAGGGATGATACAACCAGGGTGCCGTATAACACCAACAAAACACACATCATTCCTCTAGTTCCTGAATGCTTACCCTTCCCGCCCCCACTACCATGACCCAGTTCTACCTTAAAAATCTAACTAGACCAGAGCACACACATTGGTACAGATAAGAGCTCTCAACACATGGAATTCAGAACAAATAAATCTCTCAGGAACCGTAGTGGGAAGGCGATGGTGGGAGGAGGAGGGAGAAAGGGGGAACCCATCACAAGGTTAGATATAAAGCTCCCACCCCAAAGGGGACGAATAACAGAAATGTGGGTGAAGGGAGACAACAGACTGCATAAGATACGAAAAAACAGTAATAATATATAATTGATCAAGGTTTCACAAGGGTGGGAGGGTGCGGTAGGGAGGGGTAAAAAGAGGAGCTGATACCAAGGGCTCAAGTAGAAAGAATATATTTTGGAAATGTTGATGGCAATATATGTACAAGTGTGTTTAATACAATTGAATGATGCATTGTTATAAGATTTGAAAGAGCTCCCCAATAAAATGATTAATAATTTTTTTAATTAGAAAAACAGGTTTCATGGCCCAATGCATTTCAGAAATGGTATATTATTATAAATATATATACTTTTGGGATTCATAGTATATTCTAATATACAGGCAGTCCCAAGATTAT
>NW_022111369.1:6316599-6321076 GCF_000313985.2 Echinops telfairi
TATGTCCATGCCTATATTTAGACCACTATAAATGCCCTTTGCCTCCTAGTTCTTTCCTCTATTTCCTTTTACTTTCCTCTTGTCCCATTATCATGTTCAGCCTTCATTTGGGTTTCAGTAATCCCTCTCGGTTACATTGCCCTTGATCAAGCCCTACCATGCCTTCTACACCCTCCTCACCATTGATTTTGGGTCACTTGTTGTTCCTTTGTCCCTGAGTTTGTTAACACCACTTCCTTTTCCCTGTTTCCTCCTCTCCCATGTCCCGCTGGAACAGTCAGTCCCGTTGTTTTTCCTCCAGACTATTTATCCTGCCTATCTTATCTAGATAGACATTATCTCTAGAGATAATAATATGCACAAAAACAAGACAGAGCAAAAACAAAGGAACAAAAGAAAACAAAACAATAACAACAAAAACCAAGACAAAGGTAAAAAAGGAAAGCCTATAAATAGTTCAAGGGCTGTTTGTTGACCTTTAGGAGCATTTTCCAGTCAAGTCTGATGAGGTGCCATGCCCTGGCCCCAAAGTCTATTTTTGGTATTCCCTGGGACGTCGTTGCTCTGCTCCCCTTGCTGTTCTGTTGCATGCCCTTAGTGTTTCACCTCGTGTGGTGGGGTCTGATCGGGCACAATATCCACAGTGTCTCCAGTGTTGTTCCCCGTAGCACTGCTATTGGTCAGTGAGGAACATTGTGTCTCATAGTGAGGCCAGCCCTACGGTACTCTCTGTGCATTGGCTGCTCTGAGCAGGGATATTGTCCTCAAGGCTTGGTGTGCCAGGATGTGCTCCACTCTGTTCCTCCCCCTTCTTTTACTCCTATGTGCTCTGATCAGGCTACACCTAGTTAAATTGGCATAATACAATCTATAAAGACAATGTTCTACTTACTACTTTGTTTTTGATTAAGGGCACTACATGTCCTTACAAGTACTCAGCCTCAAAACCTATGGTCAGTATAGTCCTCTTTACTCTCAACCACCTATTATTCTTGCTAGGTGCCATTCAGTTGGTTTCAACTGCTTGGTCTATGCTATCCGTAGGCTTTATCTAGCACCTCGTTCTGAGCTTCCCATCTGTGTTAGGCTGGGTTGGCTAGAGAAACAAATTCAGTGACACTCATCTTTGTATAAGAAAGAACTTTATATCAAGAAGTAATTATACATCAAGAAGGTAGCCCAGCCCAGCCTATCTCAAGTCTGCAAGTCCAGTGCTAGTCCACAAGTCCCTCTTCAGACTCACACAGCCACATGCAGTGATGCAGAATGCAGGGAGATCACAGGGTGCCAAATGGTGTGGATCAAAGGGAAGTGGCAACATGGCAGTGCACCCACCAGCAGCTCTCGGGTCGGTGTCGGAGTCCCAGCACACAGAAAGGTGAAGGGACAGAGAGAGAGAGATTGTCTCTATTCACCCTGCTCTCATACAGCAGGCTGATGACATCAAGGCGGTGTCGTCAGGCTGTGATTGATTGACAGGTTAAATTCCAACCCTAGCCAGGATTGTCTACTTGTTATAATCCTGAAATGCCACATAATTTTAAATGGTTTTGCACTTAAAAATAGAATCAGTAAATTTCATTCATCATTCATTCCATAAGACTATGTTCAGCACCAACTTTGTTGCTACTTAACATGATTGCTGAGTCCATGAATTTTACAATGGCCTTAGGATAGTAATAGTACCCATTGATTTCATATTTAGTACCTTTTAAAGCATTTTCTATGTCATATTTCTAACCTTTATGATGACCTTATTAAATATATGATGAACAAAAGGAAAATTGCTATTCATAAGGTTTTCAATGGTTGATTCAAAAAGACTTTAGTTTGGTATTACATTCATGTATGTTTTGTGTTTGACAGCATACTTTAACATCAGGCATATCTAAAAAGGACCTCGTAGATAAAAAGTGCTTAACAGAAAAATACACCTATCTCTCCTGTGATAAAGTCTTCTGCCAACCGTGGATGAAGTGCATCGATGGGGTCTGTATGTGTAAGCTCCCTTATCAGTGCCCAAAGAATGGCACTGCAGTATGTTCCACAAACGGAAGAAGCTACTCAACTTACTGCCAGCTAAAGAGCTTTGAATGTCTTCGTCCACAGGCAAAGTTTTCTAATAGCGGACCATGCCTAGCTGAAGGTAAGAAAAGCCTAGTTTTCAAGACCAACTTATTCTGTGACAGAAGAGGGCACTTGCCAGCCGCAGTTTCTTTTAGAAAATGCATTTCCTGTGAAATATGATGAAGATCACTCAGGGCTCTTCTCTTGACACTTTATAGTAACTTAGGAACGAACTAAGGAATCAGCCGTCACAAAGAGCCGTTGCCCTGACACCAGTGTGAGCAGCGGGTCACCCTCTGAGGCTCAGACCTCTGTTTGCACTTCTTCTACATTATGAAGTGGGATTATTCCCAGGACCATTAAGAGTCCATGCAAGACCCAGTGAAAGAGTCCTACCATAAATAATAAAACTGATACCGGTATGCAATCTGGGCAGGCTCCTGCCAGATACTCATTTCTTGCTTCTGTCCTTCCTCTCCCTCCCCTCACACCACTGGCTTTGCATCTTGGGCCACTGCTGACTTAGACATACTGCAATTGAGCAAATTTGGCCTCTAAGGTGAGAGAGTTGTCTACAGTCCACCCAGGTGCCTCACTTATGAGCAGGTGAAATTCTAATATATGACTCGGTGGAGTGTTTGAGATCAGTATCTCATTGCCAGTCAGATTTTATTTCGTCTCTCCAAGCTCCAGCTAAGCTCTGTGACAAGCTCTACGACCTCTCTGGGTTCTAGTGTCCCCGTAACAGTAGCTCCTAACCTATAAGGCACTTGTGAAGATGGAGTAAACTCATGCAAGTTCTTAGCACACTAAAAGCGCTCATTACATTTTAACCCACTGTCCTCTGCCATCAACTTATCACAGGCAAGTAGTGAATTTACAGATGAATGCCTGTAACGTTTCTTTCCAAAGCACTATGATACGCTGACAGCTGTCTCAGAGACTAAGAGGCTGGGTAGTGTGGGAAAGGAAGAAGAGAGCTGCCTGTTGGAGCCCCTCCTTGTGACCCAGTGGCGTGGAGCAAGGCAGCAGGGCAGGCTCTGGTGTCCGTGTCCCCCTTCTCCTCGCCTAACTGCCTTCAAGACACGAGCAGCATCAACACTTCTCACATCGTCATCAGTGTTTATTTGGCTTACTTTAAAGAGCGTGCACTTTGGAGGAAGTTTAAAACAGCCAAACCAATGGCTGCAGAGTCAGCGTCACTGCGTGGTGACCCCACATGTGTCCCGGAGAACCGTTCTCCACACGGTTTTCCATGGCTGGTGTTTCAGAAGTAGATCACCAGGCCTTTCTCCTGAGGAGCTCCTGGATAAACACTAACCTCCCATCTTTCGGTTAGCAGCCAAGTGTATTAACTGTTTGCACCATGCAGGGACCTGTCAGGAACCCTGATAGCATCGTGGGTGTCATCCTGAGCTGCCAACCTTATGGTTACAGGTACTAGCTGCTCCCCGGTGGAATGAAGGACTTCCTGCACCTTAGAGTTTCAGCCTGAGGCCCACACGGGCAGTTCTACTCTGGCCTCCAGGGCCGCTGTGGGTCTGAATGAACGCAATGGCAGTGAGTTGTTTTGGGTTGTGTTTTTGTTGAGGGACGTATAAGATAAGTAGAATTGTTATTAGCTACTGTTGAGTTGGTCCCCAATTCATGGTGACCCCACGCACAATGAAATAATGGGAAATGTTACCTGGGCCTGCTCCATTCCCATGATCACTTGGGGACTGGACGAGTGTGAACAACAGAATTACTAAACCTTGTTTCTAGCCCTGCTTAGTCTAGAAGTTTGGCTCAAGCCTGTACACCATCACGCAAGGCACCACTGATGAGAGCAGTATTGGCTCAGAAGGGAACCAGGGACTGCCTCATGAAAGGTGACAATTCTACCACTGACCCACCAAGGCCTCCACAAGATTAACTAGAAACCCAAACCAAGCAAACGCATCGCTCTCTGGTCAATTCCAACTCACAGGGACACCATGATGTCGATAGGAGATAAGGCCCTTCCCTTAGAGCCAACAGAGAAAGAAAGCCTTCCCGTAGAGCTGGGCCCTGAGTTCAGACTGCTTGTCTTCTCATTTAAGAGAGAGCGCCCACCCCTCTTACAGAAGGGTTGTGGGGAGGAGACCAACCAGTCAGGGTGCAGGGTATCAACGATGAAACATACAACTTTCCTCTAGCTCTTAAATGCTTCCTCCGCCCACTGTCATGATCCCAATTCTACGTTACTAATCCGGCTAGACCAGAGGATGTATACTGGTACTGATAGGAACTGGAAACACAGGGAATCCAGGGCGGATGATCCCTTCAGGACCAGTGGTGGGAGTGACGATACCAGGAGGGTGGAGGGAAGGTGGGGTTGAAAGGGGGAACAGATTACAAGGATCTAC
Organism: Echinops telfairi; assembly: GCF_000313985.2. NCBI lineage: Eukaryota > Metazoa > Chordata > Mammalia > Afrosoricida > Tenrecidae > Echinops > Echinops telfairi. The sequence continues at coordinate 6,321,054 of NW_022111369.1, forward strand.
ATATAACCTCCTCCCTGGGGGAC